>NW_006921820.1:1253273-1290166 GCF_000298275.1 Orycteropus afer afer | reverse complement strand
TCTTTATGCCTTTCATTTCCTTTTTGACAACTTCCAATTTTCCTAGATTCATACTTCGTACATTCCATGTTCCAATGATTAATGGATGTCTGCGGCTGTTTCTCTTCAATTTGAATGGTGCCACATCAGCAAATGAAGGTCTTGAATGCTTTCTCTTTTCCATATGAGTAAGGTTGGGTTTACTCAGATGTTGCAGCTCTTTCCCAGTCCTATTTTGAGAGCCTTTTAGCCTAAACGGACTATTCCTAAAGGTGCGCGGTAATGTACCAAACTGTTTCTTTGCTATTCATAAGGTTTTCCCTGGTCAATTCCTTGAGAAGTGGACGGCCTCTTCCTTCTTCCTAGTCTGTCTCAGACTATAAGCTGGGCTGTTACCTGTGCACCAGGTGCTTCTCGCTGGGTTTTAAACACCAGAGGCTCAGCCTCAAAACTCAAGTCTACATGTCACCACAGTAGGACAAACCAACAGATAAGTTTCTCTTGCTGTTGGAGACCTCTCCTTTCACCCCCAACTGAGTCCCTGTGGCTGACTGTACCTCTGTCTGTCTTCCTGGCTTTTAATCCCCTTTCTCCTGCTGTCCGGTCCTGCTGCTTTGGGCGGGCCTGAGTTTCCTCTCCTCATCTAATCCCTTTGGCTGATTGCTCTTCTCTCTGGCTTCCTGGCTTTTAATCGCCTTTCTCCTGCTCTTCCCGCTTGCTACTTTGGGTGTCCCTGAGTTGTCTCTCCTCCCTGTAACCCTGGGGCTGACTGCTCCTCTGTCTGGGTTCCTGGCTTTTTATCCCATTTCTCCTGCTCTTCCAGCCTGCTACTCTGGGCGGCCCTGAGTTGCTTCTCCTCACCTAATCCCTTCAGCTGACTGCTCTTCTCTCTGGCTTCCTGGCTTTTAATCCCCTTTCTCCTGCTCTTCTCGCTTGCTACTTCGGGCGTCCCTGAGTTGTCTCTTCTCACCTGTAACCCTGGGGCTGACTATTATTCAATATTTTTTATTAAATAATAATTATTAAATATTATTAAAACTATTATTTAATATTTTATTAGAAACATGGACTGTGTATCAGTGGATGAGAACTAAAATGAACTATTTGGTCCAGTATTTTACATATAAAAATTTATAGTATGTTGTGCATACTCTATATCAGGAAATGCCAACCTTTATCTTTAAAGGGCTAGATAATATATATTTTAGGATTGTGGGTCATACAGTTCATGTCACAACTACTCAACTTTGCCATTGTAACACAAGAACATTGTTTGACAGTACATAGACAAATGAGCTGTCTCTGTTGTAATAAAACTTTATGAACAGTGAAATTTGAATTTTATATAATGTTAATGTTACAATATATCCTGATTTTTTTTCCCAACCATTTAAATATGTAAAAACTGTTCTTACCTCTGGCCTTACATACTTCAATTGGTAGCCAGCCAGATTTGGCTTGTAGACCATAGTTTGACAACTCCTGCTCTGCATAATTAAAACAGCTCCCCAATAAGCTGTAGGATTTCTAATGGACAGTTGTGTTTTGAATCTAAGTGATATTTTTACTTGAACTATTCCCTACTGTTATGTTACATAGCAAAGTAAATAAGATCACAGAACTCTGAGACTATAGGGCTTTGAACGATTATATAATGTTAAAGTTCCCTTAGCCAATTGGGGGATTGAGGCTAATGTCTAATTTATGTTACTCCCAAACTGGTACCTTTTCTTTTTTTGGTCACTTATGCTACATTCCTTTTTCCCCATTTTGTTTCAATATGCCTATCTTATTAAAACCAAGAAAACCAAACTGACTGCTGTGGGGTTGGATCCTACTCATAGCGACCCCTCCTTGGGTTTCCAAGGTGGTAGGTATCACTATGGAAGTAGATTGCCCAGTCTTCCTTCCAAGGAATGGCTGGTGGGTTTGATCCACCAGCCTTCTGGTTAGCAGTCAAAAATAGCACATGTCTGCATATTGAATTTACTTATTTTGTGATGAGGTTGGCCTGATGCTCATGAACAGAAAGTTCCCCAATTTTGTATCATTGTTAATGTTATGCTCTCATAATTTACAAGATGCTGGATTTTTCTTCACTAGTCTGTAATCTTGAGACTAATGCCACTTTTCTTCATTTCCATTGCTTCTGTAATTCTTTCAGATATGCACAAAACCCTGTTAGCCAGTTAGAAAACAAAATACATTTCAACTGTTGTGGCTCAGTGTACTGATTAGTCCTCTCTTGGAATGCTCAGTTTTTTTCTAATGTCTCATCTCAAGCAGTATTAACACACAGTTTATGATTTTGTTTAGTGCTATGTCCATGTGGTTAATTCAAGCCACAGTTCAGGAGAACATTTATGGAATTCATATTCTATAATCAAAAGTTTATTTTCCTTGCTCCCTACCTCCTTCATTCAGGTATGTAATTGAAGTTGTTCTGTAGCTGTAGCCAAAATCAAATGCCATAGAAGCTCTAGAAGAAAGGGCTTCAGTTGAGGTGGATGCTGCTGTGGCATAAATGAGTGCATAGTAGTACCGCTGCATATGGTCATATACTTTTCCTGCCTGCATATCTTTATGATATTTCCTCAACACATTGGGTCACCGTCCATAAAAAGAAAAAAACAAGCAACCTATCTCTTTCTACTTGTATAGAGAAAAAAAAGTCTTCATCTTCAAATAGAAAATAAAGGTTGATTCTAAAAGAAACTCTGAAGTAATGGGAGGTCAGCACCCAAGGACAATTTGCATTCTTAGTGGAAAAAATAAAAAGTTAAAAATTTTTACACAATTTGTTATTTCATGGTTGTCATCGCATAGGGATTAATGAATAAGTTTAAAATCAGAGTAATTTTCATATTTGGGGAGGTGGTAATCAAGAGATTTTTCTTATAAATTGCTGTTTTACTGTTTTCAAAATTTATAAATAGAACAGCATTAACAATCTGCTGTATTTTTCTCTGACATGAACAGTTGCAGAATAGTTTCTGTTTCATGCTTTTTTCAAAATCCTAATTATTATTGTTTGTAATAGGTCAGCATTTTTAAAATATGTTCCATGGAATGTTAATAAGTAATGTTGGAAAAAGGATTCAGGGGCCATATATTCAGGAAGTGGCAGATTAAATGAAGTTAAACAGGTAATCATATATCTGCCCACTTCCTGACATCTACAGTGCCAACTGAATAGTTTCTTATTTGGTTTCTCAGCTTCTTCTCTTGGTCCTCCCACTCAATCCATTCTTTATACAGTAGCCAAGGTGATCTTTTAAAAAACTTAAATAATGTTACTCCTCTGCTTCAAGTGTTCCATCACACTGACAATATCTACATTATTCACAGTTATACCCTCAGCCTCACTTGGCGTTATTCGTGATAGTTACTCTGCTATAAATATTTTTTGAATTAATAATTTTAAAACATCATCAGATAAAATCCAAACATTTTATAATGGCTTACCAAGACCTGTGTGTTTCAATCTCTGCTTATCTCTCTTACCTAATTTCATACTGCTTTCTCCCTGAAGTAGGCTTCTAGGTACCTTTGTCTGTGAGCATTGTAATCTAATTTCTATTTTATACCCTACTCTGAAACACTCTTTAACCTGTGACTTTCATTGTCTGGCTTATTTCATTCATGTTCAACTAGGATGTCACCACCTAAGAGTAACTACCCTTGATGCACTATCTAAAATGGTGCTTCCACCTTCCTAACCTCTCTAAGGGTAACCTAAGGGTAGGTTTATTTCCTTCGGAACATGTATTACCATCTGAAATTAGTTTATTATTTGTCTGTCTTTCTGCACTAGAATGTAAACTTGGTAAAAGGAGAGATCCTGCCTCCCTTTCTACCTTTCTATCTCTAGTGCTTTGAACACTACTTTTCACATAGTAACCTTATGTATAGGACATATGTATGAGAGAGGAGAGATGAATAAATGAAATCATGTCTACTGCATGATTTCTAGAAATAATTTTATACTAACGTGTTGTGAGTTGTCAAGAAAATTTATAATTGGTAATGTTACTCAAACTTATTTCACCACAGAACTACTTTTCTCCATACATTTAGCCATAGCAGAGTTCCACAAAAGATATTTTGGAAATGTAATAGTGTCTATGAATACATTCAATTTATAAAAAAAAGTAATTTGAAACATATAAACAAGTTATAATAATGATGATTTTTTGTTTTCTTGAATCATTTGAGAATAAGTTGCTGACACTATGCCCTATCACCTCTGAGTACTTTAGAGTGTGTTTCCTATAAACATTCTCTCCCCCATAACCAGAATACAATGCTCAAGATCAGGAATTCAACACCCATATGTTATTACTGTCTAATCCACAATCCCATTCAAGTTTTTGCCAGTTTTTCTAGAATTTGATGGTAGAAATCCCAGAAAGGAAGAAAGCACAGAGAAGGGAACCTCAAAATCGACATCCATTGACAGTTCTCAAGTTACGAACAATTTATGTACAACTCATAGCTATGACCCATCCCCTGTGTGATGGTTAAGGTTGTGTGTCAACTTGGCTGGGCTGTGATTCTCAGTGGCTTGGCAGTTATGATGTAGTCATCCTCCATGATAAAATCAGATATAATGTAATCTCCTTCATGATGAGATCTGATATGAGCAGCCAGTCAGTTAAAAGGGAGTTTCCTCAGGGATATAGTGTGCTTCCAATATATATGGACATTCTGGCAAAGCTCTGTGGCTTTTTGCTCGATCTGGATCCTTATCTGGCTCATCATCATATGACCTCTGGTTTTTGGACTCGAACCAGCGGCCTGCTGTATTGCCTGCTGATCTTGGAATTGTTGGCTTTGGAGCCTGTGAGTCAGCAGCCTGATATTTTACCTGCTGATCATCAGCCCCTGAAGTTATGTGAGTCAGAAGCCTCCAGCCTGATGTCTGACCCATGGACTTGGGCCTTGCCAGCTTCTACAACTGAATGAACCATTTCCTTGTGATAAATGAATCTCAATCTGTCTCTCTCTCTCTTCCCCTCTCTTCCTCTACCCCACCTTTTCCCTCTCACCCCCTTTATCCCTCTCTCTTCTCCCCCTTATCCCTCCCTCTCCCCCCTTTATCTCTCCCTCTTTCACTCTCCCTCTTCTTCTCCCTCTGTGTGTACGTGTGTGTATGTATATGTGTGCATACATATATATGCTTCACTGGTTTTGCTTCTCTAGAGAACCCAGTCTAAGATAACCCCTAAAGCATATTATATTAAAAATTTGAGGTCCTTACCATGGTTTATAATAACAAGTAGGCCCTACTTTACAACATGTATCAAAACATTATTATTACATTATAGATGTTTTGGTGTATCTGGAAATGTTCCTTTAATGTTTTAGAGATGGAAAGGTACACTATATACTATATACTAAGACAAACATTTTACTAACTTATATTAGGTATACACTGTTCCTAACTGTTCCAACAGGAGCTCTGGTGGCGTAGTGCCTAAGGCATTTGACTGCTGACTAGAAGAGAAGGCTGGCAGTTCAAACCTACCAGCCACTCCTTGGAAGGAAGGTTGTGATACCGCCTCGGAAACCCAAGGAGGGGTCACTTTGAGTCAGATCCAACTTAATAGCAGTGAGTTTGGTTTTTTTTTTTTTTTTTGGTAACTGTTCCAACATACATGCATATTCAATTTATAGTCAGATTTAGAACAGAAGTCATTCATAATCCAAAGACTCCCTTTATATTCATCTAAAATCTTTGGCTGACCCCTTAACTTCACATAGATAGAGAAGATTCTACAAAGCCCAAGAGAAACCAATAGCTAGATTGGGAAGTTATTGAGCAGATAATTTTGATCAAGTTTGCAGTTGAGTCCTACCAAGTTAGAGGATTTTTAAAACACATCAGAGTTTCCATTGAAATCACAGAAGGGATAGTGTCCAAGGACTAAGATTTGTTTTATGAGTAAGTTCAAGACTGAAACATACCCTCTCTAACAAAGTATAAAACCAAGGGTCCTCAGGTTCAAGATAATGTTGTTGTTCTTGTTGTTGTTAAATGCTGTTGAGTCTGTTCCAACTTATAGTGACCCCATGTACAACAGAACAAAACACTGCCTCATCCTGCACTACCCTCACAGTTGTGCTGTTTTTGAGCCCACTCTTGCTGCCGTTGTGCCAGTCTATCTCATTCAGAATGTTCGTCTTTTTCACTGACCCTCTACCAGTCATGTTGTCCTTCTCCAGGCACTGTTTCCTCCTGATAACATACACAAAGTGAGTGAGACAAAATCTTCCCATCCTCACATCTAAGGAGCATTCTGGGTATAATTCTTACAAGACAGATTTGTTCATTCTTCTGGGAGTCCATGGTACATTCAGTATTCTACACCAACAACATAATTCAAATACATCAATTCTTCAGTCTTCCATTCATTGTCCAGATTTCACATGCATGTGAGGCAATTGAAAATACCATGGCTTGGGTCAGGCATATCTTAGTCCTCAAGGTGATATCTTTGCTTTTTATCACTTTGAAGTGGTCTTTTGGAGCATACTTGCCCAGTGAAATAGATCATTTGATTTATTTTGCTGCTTCCATGGGCATTGATTGTGGACCCAAATAAAACGAAATCCTTGACAACTTTAGTATTTTTTCCATTTATCATGATGTTGCTAATTGGCCCACTTGTGAGAATTATTGTTTTCTTTATGTTGAGATGTAATCTGTACTGAAGGCCATAGTCTTTGACCTACATTATTAGTAAGTGCTTCAAGTCTTCATCAATTACAGCAAGCAAGGTTGTGTCATCTGCATATCACAGGTTGTTTACGAGTCTTCCTCCAATTCTGATGCCACGTTCTTCTTCATATAGTCCAACATCTTGGATTATTTCCTTAGCATACAGATTGAATAAGTATGGTGAAAGGATACATCCCTGACACACACCTTTCCTGAGTTTAAATCACACACAACCCCTTTGTTCTGTTCAAACAGCTGCCTCTTGGTCTATGTACAAGTTCTGCATGAGCACAATGAAATGTTGTGGAATTCCTATTCTTTGCAATGTTACCCATAATTTGCTATGACTCTCACAGTCCAATGACTTTGCATAATTAGTAAAACACAGGTAAACATCTTTCTGTTATTCTCTGCTTTCAGTCAAAATCCATCTCACATCAGCAATGATATCCTTTGTTCCACAACCTCTTCTGAATTTCTGGCGATTCCATGTCAACTTTTTTTAATTATCTTCAGCAAAATCTTACTTGTGTGTGATATTAATGATATTGTTCAATAATACCTGCACTCTGTTGAAATACTATTCTTTGGTATGGGCACAAACATGGATCTCTTCCAATCAGTTGACCAGGTAGCTTCTTCCATATTTTTTGGCATAGACGAGTGAACACTTCCAGCATTGCCTGTATTTGTGGAAACATCTCAGTTGGTTTTCTGTCAGTTCCTCTAGCCTTGTTTGTTTGCCAGTGCCTTCAGTGAAGCCTGGACTTCTTCCTGCAGTGCCATTGATTCTTGATCACATATTTCACATATTACCTCCTGCACTTACTGAACAATGACTATTTCTTGCTGGTACAATGACTGTCCATTTTCATATGATGTTTCCTGCGTCATTCAGTATTTTGCCCATAGAATCCTTAAGTATTGCAACTTGAGGCTGATACAATTAAAAAAACATTAAACATGTGAAAAAAAAGACCCATAGTTAAAAAGGAGTCAGTCCAGATGGTAGAATTAACAAATGAAAATTTTAAATCAGCTATTTTAAATATGATCAAGAACTTAAAGGAAAACAGAATAAAAAAAGATGAATATATAGGATTTCTCAGCAACTTAGAACTAAAACCTAAATGGAATTATACAGCTGGAAAGAACAATACCTGAAATGGAAATTGTACTGCGTGGACTTATCAGCAGATGGGAGGTGGCAGACAACTGTGTCAGTGAATTCAGTAACAGATTAATAAAAATTATCCAGCCTGAAAAACAAAGAGAAAACAATATTTCAAGGAGAGAGAGAAGGAAATAAAAAAGAGAGAAAACAGATCCTCTGTGATTTGTAGGATACCGAGCAGTCAGATTTGTGTGTATTAGATGCCGGAAGAAAAAGAGAAAGAATGTAGCAGAAAAAAAAGCCTTTGGTGAAATAGTGGTTGGATTTGTTTTTTTTGTTGGTTTTTTTTTTTTTTTTCATTTGGCTAAAGACGAACTCAACAGAACCGGGAAGTTCAGTGAACCTCAAATAAAATTCAAATAATAGTCATAGTGCAGAAGATCAAAGATGAACGGGGGTGTGTGTGTGAAAACACCCAGAAAATAAAATAAATACATGAATAAGAGTATTAGTGACAGCTGACTTCTCATCATTAGAATGGAAGCCAGAAAACAATTGAATAACATCTTTAAAGAAACAAAAGAAAACAAACCTTCAACCTAGAATTCATAACCAGTGGAAACATTGTTCAAAAATGAAGGTAAAATAGAGACAATTTCAGATGAACAAAAACTTAGATAATTCATTGTCAATAGCCTTTCAATATAAAAAATAATGCTGAAGGAGAGTTTTTAAGCTGAAGAACAATGATATTAGATGGACACTTGGTTGTACATAGAGACATGAAACCACCACAACTTACAAATACATAAAACATTTCTCTTTTAATACTTATGTTACTTTCCTTAAAAGTTATGCCATTTTATGGCCAACAAATACATGAAGAAATGCTTACGATCATTAGCCATCAGAGAGATGCAAATCGAAACAACAGTGAAATACCATTTCACTCCAGACAGAAAATAACAAGTGCTAGGGAGGATGTAAGAACTCTGGTGGCGTAGTGCCTAAGGCATTTGACTGCTAACCAGAAGGCTGGTGGTTCAAACCCACCACCCACTCCTCAGAAGGAAGATGGGGCAATCTACTTATGTAGTGATACTGCTTCAGAAACCCAAGGAGGGGTTGCTACGAGTCAAAATTGACTCAACGGTATATTATAAAAACAACAGTGAGGATGTGGAGAGATTGGGACTGTCATACACTGCTGGTGTTACTGTCAAATGATATAACCACTGCGGAAAGCAGTATGGTGATTCTTTACAAAGCTAGAATTAGAAATACTGTTTGATCCAGCAATCCCATTACTAGAGATATATCCTAAAGAAGTGAGAGCCAGGACAAGAACAGATACATGCACACCCATTTTCATCGTGGCACTATTTATAATAGCAAAAAGATGGAAACAACCTAGGTGCCCATCAACAGAAGAATGGGTAACCAAACTATGATACATACACATGATGGAATATTGTGCAACACTGAAGAATAATGTCGAATCTGCAAAACACCACATAACATGGATGAACTTGATCAATCACAGAAGGACAAATATAATATTAGTTCATTATTATAAAAAAGTCAAGGAAAGGTTTATATATGAAAGGAAACTTTATCTTTGTTGATTACCAGAGGTGGGAGGGGAGGGAACACTGCAAAAAAAAAAAAAAATTGCTTTGACCCAGGTCACTTTAGTTTTGTGTATTTCACTGTACATAAATTATAGTTCAATAAAATATACTTTAAAAAAAGCTATGCCATTTTACTAAGGGATTTTGTAACGTGTGTAGAGATTTAATATATGACAACACTAGCAAAAAAGGACAGTGGTGTTAAAGGAAATACACTTTTGTAAGGTTCATGTGCCTTCCATGAGGTTAAATACTTACTTTAAAGTTGACTGTAATAAAGATGTAGATTGTAATCCTTAGAGCCACAACACCCCTTCCTCAATGCAAAAACCTATAAGAGCAGCTGAAATAAAACATTAAAAATATTTGATTAACTGAAATCAAGACTGGAAAAGGTAGACAGGTAACAAAGAGCAGCGAAGAACAGTAGAAATAGAAAACTAACACTAAAACAGTAGTTTTGAAGCTTTTAATTATTATAAATAGACTAAACTTTCTAGAGTCAGAAATTTTGTTACTGAATAAAAATATGAGACCCAACTATATCCTGTCTGCGAGTCACACATTTAAAATGTAAAGATTTAACTAAACATAGTTCATGTCTCTTCATCTCTTACATTATTGGATAAGCTTTCAACATCTATACTATAATTGGAGCTGCTAAAAGTTCAAGAATAAAATATTCAGGAAAACTAATTTTTGGTCTTAGAGGAAAGAACAGCAGGAGGGGTTATTTGTAGATAATAGAATACTTCTGTATTAGGAGAGTAAGGAGATCTGGGTTCTCCTTTCAGTTTTTCCATTAACTGAACACCTGCCTTGGGTTATCATTTCATTTCTCTGTTTATCACAGTGTACTTTTATGGGTCACCAATATGTCTGTATCCACATGTTCCATTTTATTTCATAGTCAAATTTCAAAATAAATTTGGCTTAAATTACAATTTTCTTCTCTGAGGACTCTTCTTATAATGTAAAGAAAACTAAGTAAATTTGTCACTAACTGGATATATGATGTTGGACATCATCCTTCATCTTTTTATTGGTGATAGCTATATATGCTTAGTAATATTTCTCCTGCACCCGTAAAATTATTATGTACCACATGAGGTGATGGGTATGTAATTCAAAGCACTGTAAGATTACAGTTGTTATTTATTTATGATGAGTAATGCAGCTCCTGGAGTTAGATAGTGTTTAATGGTGCACTTATGAAAACTTTCTTCTTAAAATATTTCTGTAATCTAAAAATTTATTGAAAAGTTTGTTTTTATAATATGTAAGTACAATCAGGAATTACTTACAAGTAATCACATTTATCTTTCATTTTCTACTTATCTCTTCTAGTTATTTTCCTTGTCTGTGATGTTATAGAGAAAACACATTAGAAATTGGGACAGTTTTGAACATTATATTATGAGTACTTATGAGCTCTGGTAGCATAGTGCCTAAGGCACTTGACTGCTAACCAGAAGGCTGGTGGTTCAAACCCACCAGCCACTCCTTGGAAGGAAGATGGGGCAGTCTACTTCCATAGTGATACTGCCTCGGAAACCCAAGGAGGGGTCGCTATGAGTTGAGTCCAACTCGACGGCATATAACAACAACAACATCAATAGGAAGAGTCAGAAACATATAGGAATTTATTCATGTAACTTTGGGTGATACTTTAAAAAACAAATTATTAATACACACCAACTCCTCACTTACTGACATGGTTACAGTCCAAAGACCAGGTCATTATGCAGAACTAGCATTGTGCAAGGGAGAAGAGAACATGAAGACAGCCTGAGCCCAGACTTTTTGAATTGCTGTCCTCCAGACCTCAAGGCCCTGCCATCAGAGCTGGTGCTTGACTAGACATGGGCCTGGCAGCTGGACTAGAGGCACAGTTGGTGGCTCTGGAGCTTGAGCACCCAGCAGGGTTGAGGGTCATGACAATTGGTGGGGCTTGCTGCCCATGTCCGTGTCCCCTGCATCCACTTCCTCTGCAGCCCCAGCCAACCTGCTGCCTCTCTGCATATTGGTGAGGATCCCACAGAAATGAGTAGATGCGCTGCTGCTCTTGGAGGAGTTGGAATCTGAGGCTGGAGACTAATAGCTGTTAGGAAGAGGAGCTTAGCAGCCCAGGCTGTGAAAGAGGAAGGAGCCCCTAGGCTCCAAATTTCTCCCAGTACCCTTATGCTATAGTACTTAGTTCCTCCAGGGCACTTGAATACAAGGGGAGCAGCAGCAGCACCCCCACACACACACATACACGCTCAACTCCTCTGGGCCCCTCAGGCCACTCTTGTGCCCCTCTTGGAAGGGGTCCCTTAAAATACTGTTCAGTCTCCTCTTTCACAGGAAGAGCTGCAAAGGTGGGTCCAGAGGTAAGGATGAGATTGGCAAGAGGCCTTACGGAAAGCTGGCTACCTTATCTATGAGTCTGACAGACATGATGGTTCTGCAGGCCAGGAGCTAGACAGGGGAAGTAAGCCCAGACTAGAGTACAAAACAGTTGGATAGTAAATTTTTTTACTATTGTCACAAATGTAAAATGTCAGATAATGAGATAGGCAATAAGTGAGGAGTAGGTTTATTTCATACTTGAGCCATAAGTAAAATGCAAATTGGCTGGAGAAATTTTTGCTTTTGAAGATACCTACTTTTATATTTTACAGAGGCTGTACCAAAGTTGGACGTACTGATTTTTAGAATTGTATTTTTATAAAGATGAAAAAATAGAGTTTGGTGACTTCATAGTTAATTAATACTCATGTACTTTCCACCCCACCCCCCAAAAAATCCTCAAGGACAATTGGAGTCTGAAGACATCACAAGTACAGTGCTATTTTGATTTTTTAAGTTATTTATTTCTTAGGTATGGAACAGGGAGTTCTTGAGTACATGTGGTAAGGCATTTGACGGCTAACCAGAACGCTGGCGGTTCAAACCCACCCGCCACCCTTCAGAAGAAAGGTTGGGCAATCTACTTCTGTAGTGATACTGCCTCAGAAGCCCACGGAGGGGTCACTGTGAGTTGCATCCAACTCCACAGCAGTGAGTTTGGATTTTTTAGTTTATCTATATGTCTACCTAAGTAAGTAAATGAAGTAGGTTAAGTATAACTGTTGAGTATGGGTGAGATTAGGAATATTGAAAAGGAAAGAAAAATGTCTAATATACTATACAATGTACTCATAAAAATAGCTGCTTTTTCATTTCAATCTCTTGCAGGAACATTACTATCTTGAGAAAATAAGTTGAGGAATTAGAGGCAACACAGAAAGGACATTCATCTGGGAAGGACCCAAAGCATTTGAAATTTTAACGGAATGTAATACTAGCTGCTGAAACCACCTTTGTCACCAGAATGGATCAAGTGCTTCAAATTTAAACGGTATCTAGAATTCTCCTATCATGTTATTTTTTTTCCCCAAGAACTTCAGATGACCTAAAGGGTTTTTTTTTTTTTTCTTAAGTTTAGATTTGCCAAAGTATAGATAAAGCTGACAATTTTATAACTTATTTAATATGTTGTTGCTGTTGTTATGTGCCAGCGAGTTGGCCCCGACTCATAGCTACCCCTCCTTGGGTTTCCGAGGCAGTATCACTACGGAAGTAGATTGCCCAACCTTCCTATAGTCAGGCTTTTATTTTGGTCCTTAAGGTTTGATCTTAAAATTGGTCAAAAGAATAGTTTGGGGTTTTTTTCCTAGTTATAAATATGTTAACCTAGAAACAAATAAGCTTATCTTTATAAGAATATGACATAGTAATTGTATGTTTATGGGACCATGCTTCTCCAGATACTTTTTCCTTTCATAGAAATAATCCAGGCAACATAAGTGCAGAGGTTTTTTGTGTTTTGATCTTATTTTCTGAGCTTTATTTCATGTTGTTTTTCATATAGTTTAGTGGAAAATATTACCTGTCATATCTAGTCTCTTCATCTTTCTCTCTTCATATCAGGTATTTTGTGTATCTGTGTGTGTGTGTCTGTGTATCAGGACTGGGCAGTGTTTCTTCCTATTGTCTGTGGTCGCAGTGAGTCAGAACTGACTTGATGGGACCTAACAACAATCTTTATTTTCTCCTTTGATTTTCCTTTTTCTAATCATCTTGACAGATTAGAGAGTTCTAAAAGACAGTGATCCAAAATAGAAAAGGAGAGAGAAAGTTGAAGGTTGTAAACTTTTCTAGTTGTGAAATTGTGAGGACTTTACATTTCAAAGGAGCTCTGGTGGCTTAGCAATTAAAGCATTTGTCTGCTAACCAAAAGGTGAGCGCTTCAAACCTACCAGCTGCTCTGCAGGAGAAAGATGAGGCATTCTGCTTCTGTAAAGATTTAGAGCCTTGGGGCAGTTCTACTGTGTCCTATGAGGTTGCTAAGAGTCAGAATTGACTCAATGGTGGGGTTACACATTTCAAGTAAAGTGGAAAGTAATTCCAGTAAAACCTGCGAAATCCAGAACCTGTGTAAGGCAGGTCAGAGGAGAAAATATTTTTCACTAAAACAAGCAATAGAAAAGTGGTAAGACTACACCCTGTCAAAAGTGGAAAACTTGTGAGACCAGGAAAAACAAGGCATCCTGTTGCATTCTGGCTCTCACAGGTTTCACTGCCTATAAAGACGTAAGATTCTTTATCTGTCCTCTTAAATCACCTTGATCTTAGGCAGAATTATTTCAATGCATATTTTATAAAGATTTAAATGTTTTCTAATTTTTATGGCATTCTAGTGAACAGTTAGAACTTTTAGTCATTAGACATTTATTTGAATTTGAAGGATAATTATTTATTTGATTGAATCACTGTATCTTGGTAATGAATGGGTGCAGTTGATTGAAACTAGGTTCTTGCCGTGAAATGCAGGAATTGTGAAAAATCAAACATATGGAACATCATGTACTGGTCCTAATGATCCCAAGGAATTTAGGGTCTGTTTTAAAGAAATGATCCAAGTTGACAAACTTAACCCAAGATAAATAATATAGCAAAGGATGAATGTTCTAATTATTCTGCCCTGTGCCAACATTAAGGAGCTGTGGTGGTGCAGTGCCTAAGACATTTGACTGCTAACCAGAAAGTTGGTGGTTCATACCCACCAGCCACTCTGCTGAAGGAAGACCAGGCAATCTACTACCGTAAAGATTTATTGCCTCGGAAACCCAATGGAAGTCATTATGAGTCAGAATCGACTCAGTGGCAGTGAATTTGGGTTTTTTCGGTACCAGCATTTACCTTGATATAAATACTTTGCTAACAGCGGGGTATTTTTTGTGTTGTTTTATAATTCTTCAAATACGGATTAAGCCTCTACTTATGGAATAATTAGAGCTTTCCCACTTTCTTGTTACTACCAGATATGTAATATAAACGAGCCTCTAGCTCTTTTTAAATGTCCAGGATATTCTTTTAAAAAAAAAAAAAGAGCATTAAAGAAAGCAACTTTTGAACCATAGCAGAAATTAAAGTGTGCTGAATGTTCACTTAAGCAAATGTTATACAGGAAACAACCTGGTTTCCTTATAATCTTTGTTAATGATCTAAGTTTTCTTTACCCATTTAATCATAGCTGTTTCTACAATCTTATATAACCACAGTTTAATTCCAGAACTCATTATCAAACAACATTGTCAAAAATTTTACTATGATACTTATTTTGCTCCTTATTAAATGCCTGATTCCATCTCTCAGTTTAAATCTCTCTCAATGATTTTTTGTAACCATGGACAGGATCATTGAAATCCACAGATAGAATCACACTGTTTTTCTCATAATTAATTGCAACTTTTTGTACAATGAAATTTGTTGTCAGAATTATAATATTATTGTGGAAAAGAATGAGGCTGGAACTTGACCGCTACAAACCTAGAGAACGCCATAGATTCCTCCACCTAGCCCAATTTGGAAGTCACACAGCTCGCATCCACAAGTATATAGAATTAAAGAAAACTTAACTGCATTATGGGAGCTCTGGTAGCATAATGCCTAAGGAACTTGACTGCTAGCCAGAAGGCTGGTGGTTCAAATCCACCAGCCACTCCTCAGAATGAAGGTTGGGCAATCTACTTCCGTAGTGATACTGCCTTGGAAACCCAAGGAGGGGTCGCTAGGAGTTGGGTCTGACTCCACAGCAGTGGTTTCCTTTTTTTTTTTTTTTTAACTGCATTTACTTATTATTTAATATTTCTGACCTCATCTAAGCCGAAACTACTGCCAAAACCCAGTGCCATCAAGTTTATTCTGATTCATAGATATCCTATAGGACAGAGTAGAGCTGCCCCATATGGTTCACAAGGCTATATTTATGGAAGCAGACTGCCTCAACTTTCTCCCATGAAGTAGCTTATGGCTTTGAACTGCCAACATTTTGGTTAACAGCTGACTGCTTTAACCACTGCCCCACTGAGCTCCTCCAACCAAGCTGAGTGCTTCAAAATCTCAAATCTGCCGTGATCTTTTAAGAAGGGTTGGAATCAGATTTCTAATTGTACAGTTCCCTTGGGACAGAAATTTTTGTTTGCAAGCTATCACGACCACTTTGAAGAGGCTAAAATTTTAAAGGATGGCATTTTAGTTTGTGTACTGTTAAAGTCTACTCACACACCCAGCTTTATATCTCAATTTCTTTCACTAGCTGAAAATTATGCCTCTTGGAGGTGGGAGAATATGTCTTGCAGACTGCAAGATCACTCTGAACAATCTGATACTGTCTAGAATCTTAAATTCATAAAAACTGATAGGCCTTATGAACATCCTCTACAATACCATTTAGGAAAACTGTCCTTATTAAGGGAAGCCTATGTGTAATTTGCCCAGACAAGAATGAATGAAACCAGAAATAGCCTACAAAAGTGTGACCAAGTGATTTTTTTTTTAAAACAAAAGTTCAAAGACAGTTCAGTGGAAGATAGATAATTCTTTCAACAAATTGATTATTCTTTCAACATCACCATTGCCGTTAATTCTATTCCAACTTACAGTGACCCTATAGAACAGAATAGTACTACCTCATTGGGTTTCCAAGGGTGTAATCTTTCTAGAAGCAGATTACCATATCCCTTTCCTGTGGAGTAGCTGGTGGGTTCGAACTACCGATCTTTCAATTAGAAGCCGAGTGCCTCACCACTGCACCACCAGGGTTCCTCTGGATAGCCATAAGCAAAAAAGATGAACCTCAACCTATATCTCATACCTTATATAAAAATTAACTCAGAATGGATCATAAATGTAAATGTAAAAAATAAAACTATAAAACTCTTAGAACAGCACATAGAAGACAGTCTTCGAGACCTAGGGCTTGGATATGACACAAAAGCACAATCCAAAAAGAAAATAAATTGGGCTTCATCAAAATTAAAAACTTTTGCTCTGTGAAAGGCCATGTTAAGAGGATGAGAAGACAAGCTGCAGACTAAGAGAAGATAAACATGTGCAAACTAAATTATCTGTCAAGGAGTCACGTGTGGGATGTATAAAGAATTCTCAAAACTCAACAGTTAAAAAAGTCTAAGAGCAAAAGACGTGAAGAGACCTTTCATAGAAGAGGATATACATAGGGCAAATAAGTACATGAAAAAGCATTCAGCATCACTTGCTGCTAGTTAAGTGCAAATGAAGACCACAGTGAGTTATCACTGCACGCTTAACTGTAGTTGTGTGCCATGGAGTTGATTCCAACTCATAGCCACCTTATGGGACACAATAGAACCACCCCACAGGGTTTCTAAGCCTGTATTCTTTATGGGAGCACATTGCTAGGTCTTTTCCCTTGTGGAGTGACTGGTAAGTTCCAATTGCCAACCTTTCATTTAGCAGCCAAGTGCTTAATCATTGCACCGTCAAAGCTCCTTGCACAGTTAATGGAAAACAAAACTCACTGCCATTGAGTTGATTCTGACTCATAGTGAGCCCCACTGGGTTTCCAAGGCAGTAAATTTTCACAGAAGTAGATTGCCCAGTCTTTCTTCCATGGAGTGGCTATGGCTTTGAACTGCCAACCTACTGGGTAGCAGTCAGATGCGTTAGGCACTGCGCTACCAGAGCTCCACACTTAACTAAAAGAGCTAAAATTAAAATCAGGGACAATACAGATGCAAAGAAACTATAAAACACTCACAAATTGCTGGTAGGAATATAAAATAGTACAGCCACTCTGGAAAATATTCTGTTGTTTCTTTATAAACCTAAACAACACTTACCATGTAACTTAACAATTACACTTTTGGGCATTTATCCCAGAACAATAAAAACTTACATCCACACAGAAATCTGCACATGATCGTTCATACCAACTTTATCTCTACTAGCCCAAAACTGGACACAACCAAGTGTTCCACTATCAGGAGGGGTTAAACAAATTGTAGACACATCCATACCATGTGTACCCCAGGAAAACAAAACTGATATATTAAGAGGTTTATTTTAAGGAATTCTCTCATGCATTTGTGAGTGCTGGTAAGTCTGAACTCTGTAAAACAAGCCACCAGGTTAGAAACTCAGGCAGGAGCTGATGTTAAAGTCTTTATGTCTGAAATCTGTAGGGCAGGTAAACTGGAAACTCAAGAATTTATACTGCAGTCTTGAAAATAGAAATTTTTTTTCCTCCCAAACCTGTTTCTTTCTTTTCCTTTTTTTTTTTTTTTTGTTTAATTTTGATTTGGGTGAAGATTTACAGAGAAAATTCACTTTCCATGCAGCAGTTCACATACTTTGTCTCATGTCATTGGCCACAGTTTACCACAATGCAACAGCTCCCCTCCCACTTCCTCCCAATAGTTACCTCTTCCCAGTGTCCATCCCTCCATGTACTCCTGTCCCCTGAGCTGTCTCCCTGTGCATAAACAGCCCTTCTTTCTCCCATGATTGTTCTCTCCAAGGAGTGTATCTACTTGAGGTAAATGTTCAGCTTATATGCTTGTCTTTTGTTTGGCTGGAAACCATAGGTGTGGGTTCAATTCCAGACCTGAAGGGCAGCTAGGGGCCATAGTCTCAGTGTTCCGCCAGGCTCTATCAGACCAGCAAACCTGGTCCCTCCCCCTTTTTTCCCCTCCAAATGATTTTGAGTTTTGTTCCACTTTGTTCTCCCTCTCTATCAAGGATCTCCTACATAGATCCCCTTCCAAGTGGATGACAGTGGTAGCCAGGCATCATCTAGTTCTTCTGGTCTCATAGTCATGTAGGCTGCAGATCAGATGGTGTACCAGTTGCTAGGACTAATCGTTTCCGTGAATTTTGGTTTTCTTCATTCTTCTTTGCTCTAGATGAGGAGAGACCCATCATTGCATCTAGATGGCAGCTTGCTAGCTTTTAAGATCCCAGTTGCTCCTCACCAAAGTAGGAGGTGGAACAGTGTTTTGTATAGTATGTTATGCCAATTGAGCTTCATTTTGAGAACAGGAGTTGAGTGAACTATTGAACCCATGTGCATAGTATCCAAATTCATACAATCAAAACATTTAGTTATTTCTAAGTGTCTCAATCCAAGGTTTAGTGTATCTTAATTCTCTGAGATTTTGCTTAAGAAGTGTTTTCATATCCCCTGTAAAATGCTCTGTAATATGAGGGAAAAACAAAAGTAGAACAAGAAAACCAAGGCCATAAAATTCCAATTAACCCTGCGGACTCTTCTCAAGAAAATGTTGAGAAATCTTCTGGGCTGTACTCTTAACCTTCTACTGGGACATTCAGTCAGCCTCACTGGTAGAATGAACTTCATGCCATCTTTACACACTGACTCACTAATTCATTCAATAGACATTTACTTGGAAAAAATAGTAAATGCAATAGTTAAAATTTTTTTAACTTTGTGCTAAGATAGGTTTAAGTATTTTGTATGTATTTTATCTCCCTTGATTCAAGGCCTGGCACTGTGCAAGTTGCAAGGGCTACGAAGAAGGGTACAGCACAAGCCCTGTCCTTGGTGGCTCACTATCTAGCAGGGCAGGTAGACATATAGGTATATATATATAGCAGTGTACCAAGTGCTTAATGAAAGTCTAAGTAAAGGCTATGGCATGGCTTTTCCATGCATGGAAAGGGTGAAGGAAAGTTTCCCAAAGGAGATGTCCTTTGAGTTGACTGATACTGGATAAAAAAGATAAATACTTTCAGGGAACAAGCTGGAGGGAAAGAATTCTAGGCAAAGGGAGTAACACATGCAAAGGTGTACTTACCTCCTCTGGTAAAAAAAAAAAAAAAAAAAAAAAAGTCATAGACTTTAAAGTTAAAGGAGTTAGTCAAGATGTTTTAGCCAAATACTGTGGCTTTACATAAAACAAAATGGAAGCTTTTGGAAGCAAGTGGACTTGCTCAAATCACTCAGCAGTTAGAGTATTCCTTCAAGTATTCTTTAAAATTTTATAGCCCTAAATGTACTTTGGTCAGATATTACCCTAAGTACTTCAAGAGAGAAGGTTCTTCCTCACATTTCTTTTGTTTATAAATCTGTTTTACTTCCAAGATAAAATGTAACAAAAACCAAACCAAACCAAACTCACTGCCGGGGAGTCAATTTCAACTCATAGCAACCCCTCCTTGGGTTTCCAAGGCGTTATCACTACAGAAGTAGATTGTCCGGCCTTCCTTCTGAGGAGTGATTGGTGGGTTTGAACCACCAGCCTTCTGGTTAGCAGTCATATGCCTTAGGCACTATGCCACCAGAGCTCCTAAATATAACAAGGGTCCATTTTTATTTCTATTTAAAATTCCTTTTTAGGGAAATTTTCAAGAACTCAGAAAAATCTAGAGTAACGTAGCAAACACATTTGATCTCACCACCAAGAATTAATTGAATGCTAACATTATGTGGTGGCATAGTGCTTAAAGGCATTTGACTGCTAACCAGAAGGCTGGCAGTTCAAACCCACCAGCCACTCCTTGGGAAGGAAGATTGGGCAATCTACTTCCATAGATACCATCTTGGAAACCCAAGGAGGGGTCACTATAAGTCAAGTCCACTTGCTGGCAGTGAGTTTGTTTTGTTTGGTTTTTTTGTTTAACATTGTGTTGTTCTTGCTAAAAGATACAAAATAACTTAGGAACAATTGAAATCCTCTTTGTACCACTCTCCAGCCTCCTATTCATTCTTTCTTTTGCAGAGAAAATGCTCCATGAGATTGGTGAATATATATTCTTATGTGTGTATGTAAGCATTAGGTGTTATGTATGTGCATATAAACAAAATGTAGTGTAAATTGCACCATGTATGTACATTTTGCATCTTTATTGATGTGCTATATTAATTTTAATGTATTTTCTCACATGAGCTCAAATGAAAAAGAGCATAAAAGAATGAATGATATTCTCTAGACAATAGTGGAGATTTCCTGTTGTATTGTGGCTTTGTTCTCTTGTGCTGTGTTCTTCCTACCTAAAGTGCCACTGTCCTAAATCTGCATTGTGTTTTGGGAGAATGCAACTCCATTATTCTGTAGGTTTACAAATGGATTGTTGGAAACAATTATTTCTGTTACTTACTTCTACTTCAGCATTAGATTTTTAAAATTCTTTACTGCTAAGGTAAATTACAGCAGATGTTTTCTCTGGTAGAGTAACTAAGAAGTAAACATATCATGTGGTAGAAGTTTTCCCTCCACCCAAAAAGCCAGCAAGGCAACATTGCTATCAGGAGGTAGCATATGGTTAAGAACCAATGGTATTGAAGGAAGAAGTCCAAGCTCCACTGAAGGAATTGGCAAAAAACAAGCCTCCAGAGGAAAAAAAAAAAAGGTTGGCAGGACCAGGTTTGCTGGTCCAATTGAGCCTGGTGGAACCACTGAGACTATGGCCCCTAGCTGCCCGTCAGGTCTGGAATTGAACCCACACCTGTGACTTCCAGCCAAGCAAAAGACAGGCATATGAGTTGAACATTTACCTGAGGTAGATAAACTCCGTGGAGAGAACAATCATGGAAGAAAGAAGGGCTATTTATGCACCGGGAGACAGCTCAGGGGGCAGGAGGGCATGGAGGGATGGACACAGGGAAGAGGTAATTATTGGGAGGAAGTGGGAGGGTAGCTGTTGCATTGTGGTAAATTGTGGTCAATGTCATGAGACAAAGTATGTGAAATGCTGTATGGAAAGTGAATTTGCTCTGTAAATCTTCACCCAAATCATACACACACACACACACACACACACACACAAAACCAAGGTTCTAGGAATTGACAGAATACCCATTGAAATGTTTCAACAAACAGATGTACCGCTGAAGGTGCTTACTAGTTTATGCCAAGCAATTTGGAAGATAGCTAACTAGCCAACTGACTGAAAGAGATCCATATTTTTGCCCATTCTAAAGAAAGGTGATCCAACAGAGTACAGAAATTATTGAACCGTATCATTAATACCACACACAAGTAAAAATTTTGCTGAAGATAATTTAAAAATGGTTGCAGCAGTATATTGACAGGGAACTTCCAGAAATTCAAGCTGGATTCAGCAGAGGTTATGGAACAAGGGATATCATTGCTGATGTCAGATAGATCTTGGCTGAAAATACCAGAAAGATGTTTACGCATGTTTTATTGACTATGTAAATGCATTTGACTATGTGGATCATAACAAATTATGGATAACATTGCAAAGAATGGGAATTCCACAACACTCAGTTGTGCTCTTGAGGAACCTTTCCATAGACCAGGAGGCTGTTGTTTGAACAGAACAAGAGTATACTACATGGTTTAAAATCAGGAAGGGCGTGCATCAGGGTTGTGTACTTTACTATACTTTTCAGTCTGTATGCTGAGCAAATAATCTGGGAAGCTGGACTGTATGAGGAAGAATGCAGTGTCAGGATTGGAGGAAGACTCATTAACAACCTGCAGTATGAAAACCTTGCTTGCAGAAAGGAAAGGCGACTTGAAAGCACATACTGATGAAGGTGAGGGACTGCATCATTCAGCATGGATTGTACCTCAGCATAAAGAAAACAAAAATCCTCACAACTATACCAATAAGCAACATCATGATAAGTGGAGAAAAGACTGGAGTTGTAAAGGATTTCGTTTTACTTGGATCCACAGTCAACACCCATGGAAGCAGCAGTTAAGAAATCAGACATTGTATTGCACTGGGCAAATCTGCTGCAAATGACCTCTTTAAAGTGTTAAGAGCAAAGATGTCACTTTGAAGACTAAGCCATGGTATTTTCAGTCACCTCATATGCATGAGAAAACTAGACAGTGAATAAGGAAGACAAAAGAATTGATGCCTTTGAATTGTAGTTTTGGCAAAGAATATGGATAATAGCATTGACTACCAGAAGAATGAACAAGTCTGTCCTGAAAAAAGTGCAGCTGGAATGAATACTCCCTAGAAGCAACAGTGGCTCATCTTTATCTCACTTACTTTGGCCATGTTGTCAGAAGAGGGTCCAGACCCTGGAGAAGGATATCATGCTTGGTAAAATAGAGGGTCAGTGGAAGAGGGCAAGACCCTTAATGAGACGGATTGACACAGTGGCGGCAACAGTGGGCTCAAGCAGAGCGAGGATTGTGAGCATGACACAGTGCAGGACAGTGTTTCCTTCATACATGGGGTCCTACATAGGGTCACTACGAGTTGGAGCCAACTTGAGAGCACCTAACAAGGCTGTCATGGTATGTGGGAAGAGTTAACTTCTGAAACAACATGATGAGATTACCCAGGAAGAAGATGTTTATCTGGACTCTGAGAATTGCTTAGAGGTTGTTTCACCAAGGGTTTGGCCCTCAGGTGAGGGAGGAGGAAGGAAGAGAAGGGGATTTGCATCAATTGTAAAGGATAGGATTACTGTGAGTACTGAGGTCCAGCTTTACCCTTTGATTCATGGTGGCAGTGGTAATTAGCAAGTAGTACATGTTTTAAGTTAATGGCAGTCAGCTGAAATATCACTAGAGATGAAGTGACTAAACAGCATAATAAATGTAAAGAGCCCACTTGCTTCTGTTACTGGAAGGGAAATTCAACCACCACTTGTAACAGTGAAAGACTGGAAATCTGCAAAATGCTTGTAATAGACAAGCCAGTTATTCCTCAACTTTAATTTTCTAGTTATTGTCCTCACAGAGTAGCAACAGAATAATCTAGGGAAAAAAACAGCATTATACCCAAGGAGGGGTCGCTATGAGTTGGGGCCAACTTGACGGCACATAACAACAACAACAGTTCTGGCTTGTATCTACTGAAGATTAATATTTCTTGCCCATAGTCACAAGAAAACTTATTTAAAAATGCCAAATTGTAAAAACGAAAGGAAACTCATTCCTCTTGGAGTGAGATCCAGCTTTTGTTTCCTTCCATGGGTTTGGCATATAGAAAAGAAGAAAAACATAAACCATTCTGGTGCTATAGCACATTCTGGTGATATATTACGGGCCATTGTATACCTACTACTAAAGCACAGGTATATTGCGTGTGAGAAGTGTTTAAAGGGAAAGGAAGCACAGATACTTTTGTTTAGATACAAAAGGTGGAAATACCCAGATAGGTTTTTTATACCCAGATAGATTTCTTAACTAGTATTTCTTCTCCATCCTCCTGCCCAACTCCCAAGAATAGAAAAGCACCAGGACTCCTAGACACTCATCTACACCCTCCCATGATCATCAGGCAGATGTCCAAGTCAAAAATTAAAAAGGCGCGAGCCACAATGAGATACCAACCACTCCACACCCATGAGGATGGCTGGAATGAAAGGAAATGGAAAATAACAAGTGTTGATGAGGATGTTGAGAAATTGAAATCCTCATACAATGCTGCTGGGAATGTAAAATGGTTTAGCCACTGTAGAGAAGAGTTTGTCAGTTCCTCAAAAAGTTAAACATAGAATTATAATACGAGCCAGCAATTCCACTTCTTAGGTATATACCTAACAGAATCAAATAGAAGCAGGCCCTGGGTTATAAACATCTGACTTACAGACAACTCCTACTTGCCCTTTAATGTTACTGTAAATTTGCCTTCACTTTGAAATAATTGAACCAGCCCTTAAATAATATTCATCACAATCACCTTTACTTGCTGCTTGTGCAGCAAATTTTAAGTCATTGAAAAGTCTTCAAGTCTCTTCTTGCTCTGAAGTAAAGCTAAATATGAACCGTATGCATCTGTTTCAACTCACCTACAAATTCCACTTAAAGTCCGATCTAAGTGCATCTTTAGGAATGCATCTTGTTCGTAACCTAGAGACTGCCTGTTGTTGTTGTTGTTGTTATATGCCATCGAGTCAGCCCCGACTCATAGCGACCCCTCCTTGGGTTTCCGAGGCAGTATCACTACGGAAGTAGGATTGCCCAACCTTCCTGTACAGGTACTCAAACAAATACTTGTTCATAACAGCACTATTTACAGTAGCCAAAGGTAAAAACAACCCATATGTCCATCAGTGGATGAATGGATAAACAAATTATGGTACGTATGTCATTGTTCTTAGCTGCCTTTTATCATTGTTCTTAGCTGCCTTTGAGTCTGCTCCAACTCAGAACAACTCCATGTACAACAGAATGAAACTGTGCGCCATTCTGCACCATCTTCACAATTGTTGGTATGTTCAAGTCCATTGCTGTCCACTGTGTATGTTGAATAACTTCCAACCTAGGAGTTCATCTTTCAGCGCTGTATTGGACATTATTCTAGGGAATGTCACTGCAAGTATTACAGACATCAAAAGAATAATAAGGGAATAATATAAACAACACTTTGTACCCATAAATTTAACAACTTAAATGAAAAAAAAAAAAAATTCTTGAAAATCCCGAACTACCAAAGCTCACTGAAGAAGAAATTGGTAACTGAATAGGACTATGTGTATTAAAGAAACTGAATTTGGAATTTAAAACCTGGCTTTGAGGGAATCATATATAAACCATAACAGCAGTGGTAAGTATTGTCTTAGTGGTCCTAGGGGAGCCCAGAGGAAAGAGCTACACCTATACTCTTCCTGAATGGGCTTCCCTAGCTAACCCACTGAGCTCTGAGTGCAAAAGGGAACTACAAAGCTGGAGTACTCTGAGCACTAAAGAATGTTAATAGATCCACTGTCCCTTTGAGGACTTTGAGACATTGTTTAATTTGATAGCCAGCTAAAATCCAATATGGGATATCTTCCATCTGCTACCACTTGAAACTGTGATAATTACTTTAGACTCAAAGAAGAGACAAAGTGAAGAAACCTGATGTAGCTTCCTTTTATCTTTCCTTTTAGCTGTCATTTGATCTACTTTAAAGTGGGAGTCTTTCTCTTGCCTCTGTCTAGTTGCTGGCCATTCTGTACAATTCCTATCACACAAGGAAAGCAGCAAAGGAATTTATTCAAAGACTACCGAACTGTTGTAGGAATGGAAGTTTGTTTTGTTTTGTTTTGTTTTGTTTTTCAGAGAGTCTCCGTGATACTCCATGGACATGGAAAAGAAATTGGAGTTGCATGTAATCATTTTTGCCAACCTTATGTAGTTTTTGAATGCACATTCTCAGCCCTCTTTCATTGCAACTTGTACTCAACTTTCAACTTTCCTTTAAGCAAGTGCTACTTTTATTCTCCCTCAGTCTTCTATCACATAGCAAGAGTGTTGGTGGAAATTGCTTTTCCATAAAAAGAACTGTGCCACCTACTCTTCAAATACCACTGATTAAGAAAATCATTGATTGATTTTTCCTGGGAAGTAAATTAGGCTTTCCCCTGAGAGTGGAAATAAATAATGGAATGTAAAGAATGAAGATGGCTGTGTGTTACCAGGAAAATGTTTATGCAGTTGTCATGGAAACATCATAGCACATAGGCATTCAAAACAGGAGCTTATGATATCTCTGTATTTGCCAAATATAAATCAGATATCAGTTGCATTCAGTCTCTTTCTTGGCCCAAATTCAGTCTGATTTGTGTGGTTATGTAAAATATGCTCCTGCTTTAGTATATTTAAGGAGCTTTGGTAGCACAGTGCCTGAGGCATCCGACTGCTAACCGGAAGGTTCGCAGTTCAAACCCACCAGCCACTGCACAGAAGCAAGACTGGGCAATTGATTTCCATAAAGATTTACCACCTCAGAAACCCAGTGGGGGTCGCTATGAGTTGGAATTGACTTGATGGCAGTGGGTTTATTTTGTTTTTTTGGGGGGGTTTAGTATATTTGCTTAATATTTTCAGGAAATAGAAGAGGCTGCTATGCTTTAAAATCATGTTTGAAGCATACAACAAGGTGAGGGGGGGCAGTTCTTAGCAAATGATTCTTATAAACAGATGTCAGAGTACCGGCAACTGGGTTTTCCTATGACTTTTATAATTAACAGAGCTAAATATTTTTTTATTGAGATACATTCACAATGTTGGCCATAACTGGTACTAGCTAATTGTTGTTAGTAACTCATGTTAGTAACCCTAGCATTCTCTGGAGTGGCTGAAAATGCATAGTTTGATAGTTTATTTTTGTTTTAGTGAGTGTGATTTCATTTCACAAGTGGAATAAGACACAACATTATATTTTTCTGTTGGAAGATAGTAGTTAGCCTTCAATTTTATGCTTTGTAAGTCAGGCATGATAGAAATCTAGAGAGGGAATACATGAATTTTGAGACTATGAAGAATGTGACAAAATTTTCCAGGGCTTGAACTTTTTTCTTAGCAACTGATTTTAAAAATAATATATACAGTGCAAATTCAACCTGCAGCTATTGTCTTTTAATGGGCATACAAACTAGAACAATAGGAAGATCTAAAAATGATTAGAATATGCTTCATTATGGAAAATGGGGTGTTATCCACTTTAATGCCTCATCCTTTGTTTTATGCCAACTTTGTAAGCTATTTCATATCCATCTGTCCATCTCCCTGTGTATTTTACCTTCTCTAGGATTTCCTCTAGGACATATTATGTGCTTTGTGAACAGATAGCCTAGAGGCTTAATGCTTATTAGAGCAGTTATTGCTTATATGGTCCAATAAATGTAACAGTAGTTCATTGAGACCAAATAGCTATACAGATGGAACAGAGTGAGGAAGGGATAATCAAGGAAGCCTCTTCAGAGGAAATCATTTTAAAGTGAAAATTTGCAAGTAAAAGATCTTTCTATAGGGTGTTTTGACTACGTATTTGCTTGTCTTAAAGACATGAATGCTCTTTGACTCAGCACTTATACTTCTAAACATTTATCTTAAAAGATAAAGATATTTGCAAAGATTAAATTAGAAGGATATACATTAAAGTATATTTATTTTAGAGGAAAAACTGTAGACACTATAAATGAATGGCTAGTAATAAGTACAAATTCTTGTCCTTTGATGCATATCAGAAGCACCTGAACTACTTTTTAAAAATGAAGGTATTTGGGCCCCATCTCAGACCTGCTGATTTAGGACCTATGGAGATGTAACACGTTCATCTGTATTTTGAACAAGGTCCCAGATGATTGTGACAGGCATTAAAGGTTGAGAACTACTGCAGAATAGCGTAATAGAGACTTAGGCTCTGGAGTTAAATAGACCTGAGTTCAGATCCCAGGTGTGCCATGATCTAAGTATATGATCCAGACCTAAGTCTATGACCAAGTTAATCTCTCTGAACTCCAGTTCCCTTGTGTATATAAATAGGAATGGTAATACTTTATAAGGTGAGTTGAGATTAAAAGAGTAGATGAAAAGTGCTTGACAAAATAAATAGTAGCTATTATTATTCTAGTAAAATGGAAGTATCTTCAGTTTTCAACTTGACTTACAGAATGAAGTGCTTATAACAAACAGCTCTTTGTGCATCCAAAAGAGTATTTATGTAGAATTTCCTTAAGGTATCTTTTAATTAGACAGATTTACTTTGGGCTTTGAACATTCCTCCAATTTTGCATTTGGACAACTCAGAAAAAGTGGCAGAGAAAACAGATGGCATTTTGGTTTTCAGTTTCCCTAGCATCCTCTGGAGTGGCTAATTATTTCTAGATTCAGTTTTGAAGTTACCCATTATCGTCTTTCAAGAACAGGTATATTGGTATATCATGAACTTGGAACAGAAGCTTGTCAGTTTCAAAACCATAAAACAGTGAGTTTTTTGTCCATAAAAGAGCGTAGGAAAAGAATATAGGAATACCTAAGTCTTTGTAGTACCAAGCCCATTATCATATCCATATATGGCCATTTTCTGCAGATTTGTAAATGGTAATGCTTCAAATTTCTTTTGAAACATCTCAGATCAAAGACAGATATTCTTTTTCTTGAAATATCTTTAGAATTTTTAACTGACAATGTAATGGTGAAAAATTACAAGAGAAAAGAGAGATAATGTTATGTTCCTAGTAATAGTCTTTCTATAACATTACCCACATATTTTTATTTTCCATTGCTGCAAACTTGACAAAATTAAAAAGAAAATGTTGATTTATTTTTGTTTTCCTTAGTTAAGGATTGATTAAATACTTAGAGCGTAATACTGAGCATGAATGTTTAATTTACACAAAATTTGCCTAGCATTTAGCAAGGATATGACTGACAGCATTCTCTCATGAAGTGTATATTCACAATGTCTTCTCAGTGAAAGGGCTCTACTTCTGTTTACTTTGTTGGTTTAATCAAGGGTTTCCAACTGGTTCTTATTAAAATGAGAATCTTATTAAAATATAGATTCTGAGTCAGTATATCTAGGGTGGAAATGCAAATTCTTAGGAAGGAGTCAAACCAGAATGAACCAGTTAGAAGTCCTGGTTTTAATCATAGATAGAAAGCAGTGATCATATTAAATGTACTTTCAAATTTAAATATTTCAAATTCTGGAGATTACCTAACATCATGGTTGATACAGCCTTTCTGCTGCTTTTATTTTCTGAATTGCCTTTAACACATCAGGAGTGGTCTTCTGTTCAGCCTAAATATTTTATGTATATTTTTTGTAGGCTTCTGCTCAGAGTGCCCTGTTGAATATTTCTAGACAAGAACATTGTAAAGGAAAATTTGATGCCACAACTATTTTCAGATAAGGAAATGCAAAAACTACAGCAGATGATGAGATTACTAGAAGAAAAAAATTCTAACCACCTCTTATCTGCAGAGATCTTTGACTTCAGGCAGCTGGAATCTTGGCATTATAGTTTACCTGAACAACTATTCTTGTTCAACACCAGTCAGTGAAATATGTTATTGTCTACAATATGCAGACTCTGTGTGAGCATACAAAAGTAGACTCTTAGAGAAGAATGTAATTGAAGAAATATCCAGAGGCCCATACAGTACAATTGCAAGGTAACATTTACACACCAGACTGTGGAGCCACATTCCCTGGGCTTAAATCCCAGCTCTAATAACTATGTAAACCCTAGGCAAGTTACCTAAAAATGCTTCAGTTTTCTCATCTGTAAAATGGAAATAATAATTGATGTAAAGTATGTGCAGGGTTTTGGATCCAAGCTACGAAATTTGAGGTTGATATGCTGAGAAATACGGAGCTACTATAAATTTTTGAACAGGCACGTTACATGATGAAATTAATCAAGGAACATTATTTCAGTGACTGCATATGGATGGAGTGAGAGAACCAAGAGGCAGACACCAACTGGGAGACTTGTCAGAGCAATCTAGATGTGAAAGGTGGTACAGCTGTGGAGGTAGAAAGAGCTGGGCAAGACCAAAAAGCATTGTGGAGAAAAAAAAATCATTTAGATTTCCTGATTGATTGAACGTGAGTTTTTTAATACCCCTCTTCCTCCAAATGGCATAATTCAGCAGAATTTTAGAAAATGCTGGTATAGCAGCTCAGTGAAATCTCCTGTAAATGCTGTCAGATATCATATACTCTAGGGACTCCAGCTGGTAATGTGTGTGCTCACTTAACAGCTTCCTTTGCCCCTTTATTCACTAGAGCACTACAGGAAATATTGGCTTATCCCTGTAGGAAGTATCTCCATAGGAGATGCTCACTGAACTGAATGCCTTTGTTTAGAACTAATTGACCTTTTTCAAACAGCATATTTTAAAGCTTATTCAAATGAGGCAGACTTTAACCATCTGATAGGTCAGAGACAAATCAGTTCTCTTTTCAGCAAGGTCAACATTCATGCTGGAGGAGAAAAGAAAGCACAGAAAGAAGACACCATTGGACAAAAGAATAGTGTATTAGTAAAAACGAGACAATTAGTAAATGTTTATTCTAATTTCAACATTGAATTCAGTCACTTTTGCATTAAGATATTGGCTGGGTGACCCCAGTTGTGTATGTGTGTATGTGTGTTTGTTTGTTTAAAGTCTATTGTTTAGTAGAATATAAGAATGCTAAATTTATAGGGTTATAAAGTAGAAAAGTCTGGAATTAAAAACCAGATAGCTGTTTTTCTTTGGTTAGAGAGGCTCTTGAAATTAAGGTAGGAAAAAAATGCCTATTTTTTAAATTTTTCAAGAATTTTAGCTCAGATTTTTAAATTATTAAGAATAAAAGACCAGGTTTGCTGGTCTGATAGAGCTTGGTGAGACGCCTGAGACTATGGCCCTAGTTACCTTTCAGATCTGGAACTGAACTTCCTCCTATGGCTTCCAGCCAAACAATAAGGCATATGGGGTGAACGTTTACCTCAGATAGATACACTCCTTGGAGCAATCGATCATGGGAGAAAAGAAGGGCAGTGTTTACACAAGGAGACATGGGGGGTGTGTGGAGTGCATGGGAGGGAAGGACACAGGGAAGAGGTAACTATAGGGAGGAAATGGGAAGAGAGCAGTTAAATTGTGGAGAATTGCAGTCAGTGTCATGAAACAAAATGTCTATGAACTGCTATATGGGAAATGAATTTGCTCTGTAAACTTTCACCCAAATCACAATAAAATTTTTTTTTTTAATTATTATGAATGATGAATAAGAAGCCCGACAAAAGACAAGGGCCAAAGTTGGTTTGAGAGAATGCCCTTTAAAAGAAATTATATATATATATACATATATATATATATATATATATGCAAAAGGAGCTCTGGTGGCATAGTGCCCAAGGCATTTGACTGCTAACCAAAAGGCTGGTGGTTCAAACCCACCAGCTGCTCCTTTGAAGGAAACTGGGCAATCATATGGCCTCGGAAACCCAAGGAGGGTCGCTATGAGTCAGGACCAACTCAGCGGCAGTGAGTTGGGGTTTTTTGTTGTTATACATGCAAAGGGGTATATTTTGACTCAGAAGCAGTCTTTATTGTTGTTCTGTCTGAGAGTTTTATAAACCTAACAAAAGTAAACAACAAGTAAAACAAAATACCTCTCAAATGAGGCTGTTGTTGTCCCTTTAAAATTAATGTCACTGGTCAGGTACTTCCAATAGCTATTTTTTAACTTATCTAACAGAGCTACTGTTTTCAGTGACTAGAGGGATCCATCCATTTTATGTTTTTGTTTTATGTAATGGGACAGTGGCAATATTTTATCACAAATCATTTACTTAATGGATTTAATTAAGAATTCATTCTATAATCAAATACATTATCATTCTTCCTGCTAGTAATAATGGTTTGATAGAGACCAGTAGTGTTTGAAAAGCAAGTTACTTTTTATAAGATCTTTTGTCTTGACAAAAGAATTCATAAATCCTTTCCATTGATCACACATTTCTTTCTTTCTTTATTGTGGTTTGGGTAAAAGTTTGTAGAGCAAATTCGTTTTCCATTAAACAATTTATGCATATTCTGTTTCATAGCATCAGTTGCAATTCCCTCAATGTAATAGCATTCTTCTGGCTTCCTCCCTGGGATTCCTGTATCCATTTGTCCTCCTTTTCTGCCCCTTCTTGCCTTCTGAGCTTTGTTTTGGGGCAGATGCTGCCCTTTTAGTCTCATATGGCTAACTGTTCTGGGGAACATGTTCCTCAAAATTGTTATTGTTCATTTTATAAGCCTGTCTTTGTTTGGCTACAAGGTGATCCCAGAAATGGGTTCTGTTGCGTGTTTGAAGGGTGTCCAAGGGCTACCATCTCAATGGTTCCACCAGGCTCTATCGGACTAGATCTGATCTTTTTTTGTGTGATTTTGAATTTTGTTTTACATTTTCCTCTTGTTCTATTCAGGACCTTATGTGGTCCCAGTCAGAGTGGTCAGTAGTGGTAACCTGGCACCATGTAGCTCTTCTGGTCTCAGGGTGGTGGATGCTATGGTTCCTTTAGACTGTTTCCTCAAATCTGTGGGTTTCTTTCACTCTTCTTTCCTCCAGATGGAGATAAACCGATAGTTGCATCCGAGATAGCAGCTTGTTAGCTATTAAGAGCCCAGTCACTACTCACCACAGTAAGATGTAGAACATTATCTTTGTGAACTATGTTATGCCAGTTGACTTAGCTGCCCTCTGAGGCTATAGCCACAGTTTTAGAGAACACTATAGATTCTGGTTGTGTACTGCTTAAGGGCATTTGACTGCTAACCAGAAGGCTGGTGGTTCAAACCCACCAGCCATTCTCAGAAGGAAGACGGGCGACCTACTTCCGTGGAGATACTGCCTCAGAAACCCAAGGAGGGGTCACCATGGCTTGGAACCAACTCATTGGCAGTGAGTTTGATTTTGGTTTTTGATGCAGACACACAAAGGCATTTTGTGGGATAATATCCAGATAGCCTATGACCATCTTAGTCTTAATCACTCTAAAGTAAAACTCTGACTAGGCATGTGCTGTTGCTTTTCTATTTAGAGTTGAATGTAAGCTAAAAATTAGTGGGTTAAAGGTGAGAAAACTAAGTTCTTGACATGCAAGACTGAAAAAATGGTGTGATTGACATGAAAAATGTCATCAGTGTCCCAGTGGAAGTTGTTATGTTAGGGAGTGTCTTGTTGTATATGTTCCCACCACATTAAAAGTAAAGGAAAAAAAAAATGGTGTAATGACGACATTGCTGCAAAAGTGCTCTTGGAACTCTTAGCAAAGAAGAAAAAGCTACTGTTCACAATCTGCAGAATTTATCAAGTGATGGAAATGTATCAGAATATCTGTTGTTCCCAGAGGCTCTGTTGGCTAGGAGCTAATTTTTGTCTCTTTAGTATTTTGACCATTGTTTAGTCAGAACTGGCTTAATTAAAATCAGTCCTTCCCAAGCTTTAGTGTACATACTAATCTCTTTAAAACCGCATGTTCTGACTCAGTAGGTCGGGAGCAGGTCCCTAAGATTCTGCATTTCTAACAAGTTCACAGATGATGCCAGTCTGCTGGTTAGTGAACCATAATTTGAGTAGCAAAAATCTAAATAGTCGTTCTTGTTATGGGTAGCTCCTGTGTGTTTCCTTACTCTGTGTTTAATGTTTTGTCTGTAAATTAGCTCTATTTGCCCTTCATTTTGCCACTTCAAACTATTTCATACTGCTTATTCATTCTATGACAAAGAAAATTGCCTCTGGAAGACATGTCCCTTATGAGTGAGAACTCCGTGCTTTGTCTCAGGGCCATCATGTTGTGCTCAGAGGATCCTTTTGTTGCTTATGCTTGCAAGTTAATTGAATCACTGAGAACAGTAAACTAACAGATTTTCCCATTTAACTAAGATTATAAAGAAGGAGCATAGGTTTTGGAGTAGACCTGGATTGTATGACCTTAGTCAAGTTACTTAACTTCTTTGACCCTCAACTCCTTGGTTAGAAAATGAAAATAATGTAAGGTCATTGGGATAATTAGCAATTAGCAATAATGTATACATAGGACCTGGTATAGAATTTCCAGTATGTTACTATGTGCCATCAAGTCGATTCTGATTCAGAGTAGAACTGACCCGTAGGGTTTACTAGATTGTAATCCTTACGGGACCAGATCATCAGATCTTTCCTCACACAGGGCCGCTGGTGGCCCCCGGCCTTTTGGTTAGGAGTTGAGCACTTAACCATTGCACAACCAGGGCTCCTTACCCATAGTATGTTGTTGTGTGCTATTGAGTATGATTCTGACTCATACCAACCCTATATGACAGAGGAGAGCTGCCCCCCAGGGTTTCCTACGTTGTAATCATTACAGAGCAGGTCGTTTCTCCTTCAGAGCCCCTAACCCAAATAAACCAAACTCAGCTGCCGGGGAGTCGGTTCCAACTTATCGCGACCCCTCCTTGGGTTTCTGAAGTGGTATCTCTATGGAAGTAGATTGTTCAATCTTCCTTGCGAGGAGTGGCTGGTGGGTTTGAACTGCCAGCCTTCTGGTTAGCCGTCAGATGCCTTAGACACCACCAGCCTGGGAAGCAGCCCAGTTACTGAATAGGTTGAAGCAAATGTTAAAAACTGACTTATTGTCTCTACATTCAGCATTTCATTACCAGGATAGCTAACAGGAAAAAAAAAAAAAAAAGCTTGTAAATTGTTTCTCTGAAAAGTTTAAATCACATTTATATTTCTACTATTTCACATTTCTGCTTTACTTTCTATTTTAAAATATCAATCATTGTTCTTTTTGGGAAGCTTGGAGTCAAATTTTGGAATGTCCATTAGAGCCCCTGTAACTCAGAAAACAAATTAAATTTTAGGTTCTCCATTTTATTTTGAATAAGGGAATTAATTTCATTCTCTCCTGATTATTATCTGCATTTTTGAGGCCAAGATATGCCCGAACAGTGCACTCTCAAGGACTCTTCTGTGTCCTTTTCCTGAGCACAGTACAGAGGAGAATCATCAGGAACATCACAGCTGCTGGCACCTTGAGGAGCATGACATAAAATTGGCAATGCATGCTAACCCTGGGAAAAACCAGCATTTGTTCAGTTACTAATTGTTTCAGGCAAAGCCTTTGATTTGGCTTAACTCCACTGCAGGTTAACATAGAAGTATTTTTATTTGCTGCCAAAATCACTCACAGAACTTCTCAGTGCATTCTGAACACAAGCATGTAGGCTATATTGTTTTTTTAATTCCTTTTTTCCACTCACATTAGCTGGTTTCCTTACACTTGTCATAAAATGTTTGCCCAGTTAGGTGCTTCATAACAGATTCTCTCCAACAGCACATGTGTTCCAGGATAACCTATTAACTATATTATATAAATGGAGACTCTAGCTGATGGGTATTCATCTGTAAGAAAATTTTCTCTCAGTACCCCTGGGTTTAGCAATATAGATCCTCACTATCATTTGTCTCACTTCAAAGCTAATTGAAATCAGCCAGCCTATGTTTCAAAATATCTACACATATTACCAACCATCTGGGCTTCTCACAAATGATGAAGACATTTAATATAAAACCTGGTTAATGCACTAGCCTCTCACCTCTAGAGAACAAATCTTGCCTAGGACACACAAAGTCTTACTTTAGTAAACGTCTACAATAGAGGGCGGTCATTTCAGTCCCAAAACTCATAACAATTTGATGTAATCCCTCCCAGGTGACTGACCATGTGATAGATGTTCAGAATGATCTTTGCTGGGCTTGTTCAGAATTGCAATGCCAGAGCAGAAGGTTTATGTATAACCATCAGGGTTAGAATATTCAGGGTATATTGCACATGGCTAAAGGGCATATGTGATTGTTTTTAGTGAGTCAGTGTTACTAGTTTCTGATTATGAAAGCAATGTTGAGTAAAATATGTAAGATCATAGTGTAAAATTTGGAAAATACACATTTCCACTTAACATTTTGTTATTTGTCTTTCAATCTCTTTCATTAGTTTGTGTACATTGTTTTGAACAAAAATGGGATTTTTCCATATATAGTTTTTAATCTTTTATTAAATGAGTACTATTTTATGAATATTTTTAATGACAGTAAGTAATCGTCTGTTTCAGGAACTGTATAATATTCTGTCACACTGTTATACTGTCTTATCATTCTCCTGTTGTAGGACATTAGGTGGTTTCTCATTTTCCCCATAATAAACAAGACTGTACTGAACATCCTATAGAAAATCATTTGTGATTGATCCTTGAGCATACCATTGCCTTCCTTTAAGATAAATTCCTAGAAATTAGTTGCAAACTCTTAAGCATGTGTGTTTTCAAGGTGCTGTATTTTTGTTTCTTTGTATGTTTTGATACATATTGTCTTCTCATCCCTTAAGAAAACCTGCAGCGTTTTTTTTTTTTTTCTTGGCCGTCTCCCTAGTAGTATAGAATATTCTATAGCCTCACCAACATTTAGGCATGAACATTTTTTTTTCCATTTTAGAGACAATTTGATAGATAATTAACTGGTTCTTCACTGTTGTTTTATTTTGCATTTCTATGAATTTTAGTGAGACAGTATGCTGGCAACATCAAAATTATTTTTGCTGAGATGTTTCAGGTAACTTTCTCATAAACATATCAGCTCTACCAAAAAAACCAAACTCACTGCCGTCGAGTCAATTCTGACTCATAGTGACATGACCCCCATTCGGTTTCTAAGGCTGTAAATTTTTACAGAAGTAGACTGCCTCATCCTTCTTCCATGGAGTGGCTGCAGGGTTCAAACTACAAACCTTTTGGTTAGCAGCCACATGTCTTAACCCACAGCTGCTTTTATCAGCTCTTGTTGTTGTTGTTGTTAAGTGCCGTCGAGTCGTTTCCGACTCATAGCGACCCCATGCACAGCAGAACGAAAC
>NW_006921820.1:1242810-1249658 GCF_000298275.1 Orycteropus afer afer | reverse complement strand
GCAGATCAGTGAGTAAGCACAAGCCCGCCTTGTTTCAGTGCCTATGCTTAAACTGCCCCCTGGCTGAACACTCTTCTCTTTGGCTTCCTGGGTTCCACCCATTCCTCCTGCTCTTCCGGCCTGCTACTAGTCATACATTAGCTCTAGTCATACATTAATGAAAGGGAAGTAGTCCCTATTCAAGTAACATGTTTCAGGTGGTAATAAGCAACAGGATTACTCTGCTACCTAAAGCTTCTGACTAAAAGTTGTAATTTTTAAATCAAATGTTAATTCACTGTGGATTTTTATTAATCACTGAAATCAAATAAAGTTAATCAAGATCTCTGTCATTTTTTATCAGACTTCTCATGAAGAATTTCAACTGCTCTTTTCACTAAAGAGCACTATTAGTTAACTTTGTCTATCTTTTCCCCAGCCTTGAAAAACCAATACCTGACAGTGTTTTGCTCTTGTTGTACTTAAATTGCTAACATCTTTGAATGTGTGTATTCTTTTTGTGGGAGGAGTCAGAGAATGTCGTCCACACACTGTTCTCAGTATATTAAAAAAACATATTTGCACATAAGCTTAAAAGAAAATTGATTGACAGTTGTAATATTCACCAAAGTATTGCTTATTAAGTGACTTTTAGTATTCAAAATTATGGTAATTTTATAATTAGTATTATAAATTTTATATTTAGTATTACAAAATTACTGAGTTCAAAGTCTTAATTAGTTAATGTGTATAAAATGCTTTGAAGAGGAAGAGTTCTTTTTAAGTGCTTTGTATTGTGTTAAAGAAGGAGCTCTAGTGGCACAGTGCCTAAGGCATTTGACTGCTAACCAGAAGGTTGGCGGTTCAAACCTACCAGTCACTCCACAGAAGGAAGATGGGGCAATATACTTCCATAAAGATTTACCACCTTGGAAACCCAGTGGGGGGTCACCGTGTGTCAGAATCGACTTGATGGCAGTGGGTGGTTGTGTTAAAGAGCCTTAGTGGCATAGTGGTTAAAGCATTCGGCTCCTAAACAAAAAAGTAGGTGGTTCTAGCTTACCAGCTGCTCTATGGGAAAAAGATGAGGCAGTCTACTTCCGTAAAGATTTACAGCCTTGAAAACCCCATGGGGCAGTTCTCTTCTGTCCTATAGTGTCACTATGAGTTGGAATCAACTCGATGGCAGTAGGTTTAGTTTGGTTTTATATATTGTGTTAGATGGAGTTTTACTGTTTGTGGTAGTTATGGTTTAAAAGCAACTCAGTGGCAGTGAGTTTGGTTTAGTGGTTTAGCTATTACAGTATCTCAATCAGAGAGATTGTTTTTTTCCTTCTAGCTGCCTTTTCTTCTTTGGGAGGCAGGAGAATGGACTGTCAATTGTTTTATTTTTTTAATTGTGCTTTGGGTGCAAATTTACAAAGCAAATTTGTCTTACATTCAACAGTTCATGCACATTTGATTTCACGCCCTGATTACCATCCCCATTAAAAAACTCTCCTCTCCTTCCTTCCCCTCCCCTCCGTGTGACTACCCCTCCTGTGCCCTTCTTAACTATGTGCTTCTGTCTGCCCAGCTTTCCTTCTATGTGAATGCTGCCCCTCTGGTTTCTCCTGGCTGATTGATTGATCTAAGGGGTGCATCTCCCTAGAGTAGGTAGGTGCATTGCCCTGGGGTAGATGTTCTGCATGTAGGTCTTTCAGCTGTTGGGCTGAGAGCCAGTAGTGGAAGTGAGTCCATTTCTAGGGCCGAAGGGTAACCCAGGGCCATAGTCTCTGGAGTTCCACCAGTCTCTATCCAACCAGTAATTGTGGTCATTTTTGTTTTTGAATTTTGTTCCATGTTTTTCCTCCCACTCTATCCAGAATCTCCAGTTTTGATCTCTTTCCGTGTGGTTGGCATTGATTGCCAGGTACCATCTAGTCCTTCAGGTCTCACGGTCCTGGAGGCTGAGGTCCTCATGGTCCATCTTATCTTTGGACTAATTGTTTCCAGATGCCTATGATTTTCTTCACTCTTCTTTGCTTCAGATGAGAGGAGACCAATAGTTGCCATCCATTTGAAAGCTTTTAAGACCCCAGTTGCTACTCACCAAAGTAGGTTGTATGTAGAACAAGATTTTTATGTACTATGTTGTGCCAGTGCTTAGTCCCCGGGAGCGAGGTAAGCACGGGCAGGCTTGTGCTTAGTCCCCAGGAGCGAGGTAAGCACGGGCAGGCTTGTGCTTACTCACTGATCTGCACTGAGCACTTTCCCTTGTTACCCTCCCGAGAGGGACCGGGTCTCTGGGAGCAAGGTAAGCACAGTCCCTAATTTAGCATCACAGTATTATGTCTGATTTCAGTGTGTCTCACTGTTCACATGTCTTTCTTTAGGTAGCCTAGAATGCTCCAGACTCCTCGCTCTGTCACTCCCAGAGATAACTCAAGTCTCTACTTGTCTGAACTCACAGAACTCTTTATTTTAAAATCATTTTCTTTGTATACATTTGTATTTGTATGCATCGAGCACCATATTCTATGTAGTATATATGTTTATATACATTTGATATACATATAGCAAAGTAACCCCATGCAAATTGCTCTGACTCTGTTAGCCTGGAGCCTCCAGGGTTTGCAAACTTGCACCTGCAATTGGCTGCCCAGGGTGCGTGGAGCTCTCCCAGCAGCCCTAAGGAGACTGGTTGAAATCGGAAGCCCTAAAGGAAGGAGCAGAGAGGCTACAGCCCAGTGTGTCTCCCCACAAGCACCAACCTTCAGGACAGCAGGGCAGGGCACACACCAGCAGATGCCGTGGGAGCTACAGTAGTTTGGGAGGTCTGCAAGCTTCACCTAGCTGCAGCTTCCATGGCACTGCAAACTTGCTGCCAGCCCCACCTCCTGGCGCTCTTCCAAGCAAGCCTCACTTCCCCACCCCACGGACCTATATGGGGTCTGGCATTGCCAAAACGGGGGTTATCAGGCACATACTTGTATTTCATCTCCCATAGTAGGCAAATTTCTTTGAAAGCAGGGACCATTTTAAATTTTACCTTGAACCCCCTAATGCCTGAGTTTTGCAGAGCTTGTATAATTCTTTTCTCAAAACCAGTGAGTAGAACATCATTCCAATTAATGAAGGGTTCCAGTTAATTGGATTTTAGTCTTTTCTGTTTGCAGATGTACCGCTTTGGAAATACGTTCAGCACAGGGAATTATGACCTCTCAGAATTTCCTTTATCTAAAAAAAGAATTTCCATTTTTTTCCCCCAGATTCTAAACTTATATGTTCCTTAAAAAGGTTCCTCATTGCTGATGAATGAAAAGTTGATTTTTGCTAACACATAATTCTAAGAGGCATTACATAGATCCTTATGTAAGGGACATTGAATGTAATAACTCACACTGGGCTTTTACACAAGAGCTAGAAATACTCTCCGATTACATGTTTTTCATATCAATTTTTATAAAAAGCCAGATGTTGTTACTGTTATTAGGTACCATTGAGTCAGTTCCAATTCACAGTGACCCTGTGTACAACAGAACGAAGCACTGCCCAGTTCTGCTCCAGGCTCACAATCATTGCTATGTTTGAGCCCATTGTTGCAGCCACTGTCATCCATCTCATTGAGGGTCTTCTTTTTTTTGCTGACCCTGCACTTTACCAAGCATGATATCCTTCTCCAGAGACCAGTCCCTCCTGATAACATGTCCATAGTACGTGAGATGAGGTCTCACCATTCTCACCTCTAAGGAGCATTCTGCTATCCTTTTTCAACACAGATTTCTTTGTTCTTCTAGCAGCACCATAATTCAGCTGTATCAATTCTTCTGCTGGTCTTCCTTATTCATTGTTCTGGTACATAATATTAAATCTGAATTCACTGATGACCTTTCAGAAGACTTTTGAGATAACACTGCCCTGGTTTGTTATTTACTGATGATCTGCGTACAAGTAGGGAGCTTAGAGAAATCAACAGATTAACTAAAATAGCCTTTGTTTGGCCTCTCTCAAATAGCAGCAGGTAGGCTTTAGAATGGCCAGACTTCATCTCACTTAACTTTGGTCTTGTTGTCAGAAGGAACCAATCCCTAGAGAATGATATCATGCTTGGTAGAGTAGAGGGTCAGCAAAAAAGGGGAAGACTCTCAAGGAGATGGATTGACACAGTGGCTGCAACAATGGGTTCAAGCATAGCAAGGATTGTGAGGATGGTGCAGGACTGGGCAGTGTTTCGTTTTGTTGAAGGTCACTATGAGTCAGAGCAGGTTTAATGGTATCTAACAACAACAAGAGAGTTTAGAAAGAGCTGGACTGAATCAATTTTTTTAATCAGATGCTCCCATGAGTCTCTGCTGTGCAAGTACAGGCAATCCCCAGGTTATGAACAAGATTAATAATCCAGATAAGTCAAAACCACTACCTGCTGTTCTTATTTAGCCTTACTTTAGTACAAGGAAAGGCTCAAAGACTTTTCAGTGATTTAAAAGCTGCACATGCAGCAAGTGATGGTGATTGTGATGAATTGTTGCAAGAGGTTGATTCAGTCATTTCAAAGTGGAGTCAAATTTACATAACACTGAAGCAGGGCTTCAAAGTTGGTGGCTCCCTGCTGCAAAGATGGAGACCAATGACCAGCAATGCCACTTTTAATGTGTATGGCTCTTCACAGTCCTGTCAGTAATTTCCTGAAAGGGCTTACTACACCTCTTCCGAGTCTCTCATTCTAGGGTTACAACCCTTGATTTTTCCTGTTCAGTTACCATGACAAATCAAACAAATTATAAAAATTCTGGTCTGTTCCTGCTGCATTTCCTTAGCCATGACAGAACTTGTTTGAAGCCCTGCATTAAAGGGCAAGTAGTTGCTGTCCGAAAGTCAGATGTTCAGAACCCAGGGACTGCCTGTATCCTGTTGAGTCCAATGGGAGATTAATATGCTTTAGGTAGCAGAATTGTGTAGTAGGCAGAATTGATATTTTTATAGAAAAATTTAGAAGTCTCATTTATTTTTTTGCCCAAATTTGGGGCTATTCCACTTCCCCATGGAAAATACCTGTAAGCAAGGCCAATTTTTAATTTTCACAAAAGGTGCTTTAAATCCAGAATACTTCAACAGGTAGTCAGCTGAGACTCATACTTCTATATCAAATATACAAAAGAGATAATTGAATCTGAAGACTTTATATAGGAGAAGCAATGGAAAGATAACCTTGAAGAATAACAAGCCAAAGCTAGAGTCCTAGCTCAGTCACCAAATGGCTGTGTGACTTTGGAGAGATGTTCACTTCCCCTGAGTCCATTTCTTCAGCTGTAAAAATGCAAATGGAGTTCTTATTTTATGAGGTTATTTAGCAAATTCAATGATACATATTAGTACCTCCCTCATATTCACACTCGATAATTACTAGTTCATTTCCTGTACTTGATCAGTTATTATCAAACATGTTTATAATATTGAATAATGATTATAGAAATAGTAAGCCATTATGTTATTTTGTTGGCATTTCTATGCTATGATGAATAATTTTACTGGTATTAAATCAACATCATTTAGTCAAAACTGAACTCACCTTCAGGGTGTCTTAGTGGAGACATAGGACCTACAGAACACAGGATTTCATCCATATTTAACATTATGTAGTATACTGAGCCACCGTATTCCTTTATTTTGGGTAACATTTTTAAAACTTTGCTCTGAAAGGTCATTTGAAAACTGTATTGTTTTGAGATCTTTTACAAGATGAATTAATCTTCCATGCCTTGGGAAGTACTATAACACAGGGTTCATCAAACTTCTTGCACATTCTAAAGTATATTATAAATACTTTAGACTTTGTGAACCATGCAAGCTCCGATTTTAAAAACAAAAAACCTCAATGCCATCTAGTGGGCTCCAACTCATAGCGACCCCTCCTTGGGTTTCCAAGGCGGTATTGCTACAGAAGTAGATTGCCCAGCCTTCCTTCTGAGTAGTGGCTGGTAGGTTTGAACCTCCAGTCTGTGGTTAGCAGTCAGATGCCTTAGGCACTGTGCCACCAGAGCTCCCGCAAGCTCTGCTACAACTACTCGATTCTGCCTTTGTAGCAGGAAAGCAGTTGTAGACAATACATAAATGTATGTTTGTGTTGTTCTGGGTACCTAGTACCACTCTAACAAAAAATGCAACAGATGTTGGCTTTAAAAATAAAGGTTTATTCTCGTACAGTTTTGGAGGTCAGAAGTCTATGTTCAAAGTGCCAAGCTGTAGGGGCTGTTTGAAAGCCCCTTGACCTTGGGCTTCAGCTCTGCCTCTTGCTCCTGGACCACGGGAGCTAGAGGTTTCTCTTCACTCAGGCAGCTGCTGGCTGCTGGGACTAACAAGCCCAACGTTGACAAATAAAACGACATAGTCCCACTATTACCAGATAATATGGCAGGCCACTAACTCTAGTCCAAAAACAGTCCCAAGAGCAGCAGGAGACATGATGGGCTGTTGAATTAAGACTCAGCTATATGCAGGGTCCAGGCATGCCAAAAAGCTGCAGACCATTCACAAAGCTTCTCCTTATATACTGGAAGCGGACTCCATCTTTAAAGCAGCTACTCTGCTGCTCACAGCACATTCCACCATAGAGTTGATTGCCAGTCTCATCATGGGGAATAACTACAACCAGCTGCCCAGCCACTGAAAAACAGTCCCAGCCAAGTGGACACATAACCTTAACTACTATGTGTTCCAATAAGACTTTATTTTCAAAACCCAAGTGGCAGGGCAGTACAGACAACAAATATGAACCCCTTTGCATATACAATACTGAGTTGTCAGTGAAAGCAAACATGGGTATAGGGACGGATAGATGGGTGAACAAGCTAAACAATTAGGTATGTCTAAATGGAGAGTGTATCTAA
>NW_006921820.1:1238926-1241975 GCF_000298275.1 Orycteropus afer afer | reverse complement strand
AAAAAAAAAAAAAACAAGTGGCAGACCAGAATTGGCCCATGGGCCATAATTTGCTGACTCTACAGTAACAAAATAGCACAGATTTGGAAGTGAAAGACCCAGGTGATAATCTCTCCTGACATCAACTGGCTGAGTATTGATAATTAACAAAGTCATTTAACTTCCTGTGTATTTCAGTTTTTTTGTTAGTAAAATAAAGAGATTGGATTATAATGATCTCTCTTTTTAATCTAAATTTTATTATCCTGATCCCCCAAAATTTTCTGGTAAAAAAGGCATCTTCTCCTTGAAAGATAAAGAAATAACTTAAGGATAAAATCAGTTGCAGTCTTGACTGGCCTGGGTATAAAACAAATTGCACATATATGGCATCTTTCCATTAGGAACGATGAGATCTAAAAGAACTTCAAACTTAAACTCTATGAGAACAACCAATGACTTCTGCATCTATTTATTACCAACAATTTTAATGATAGTTAGAAACATTAATGCACATTTCTTCTGTATATGGAAGCTATGATTTCCATGTAGCTCTTATAAAATAAATGCATTATATCTCCTAATATTACATAAGAAATAAGAACAACTAAGTGATAGAAATAATGCTGGAGACTGCATGGTAGAATTTTGCAAGACCAACGAATTATTCATCGCAAATACCTTTTGCAACAACACAAATGTCAGCTGTACACGTGGACTTTGCCGGATGGAGTGCACAGGAATCAGATTGACTACATCTGTGGCAAGAGGTAATGGAAAAGCTCAATATCTTCAGCCAAAACAAGGCCAAGAGCTGATTGTGAAACAGACCATCAATTGCTCATATACAAGTTCAACTTGAAGACAACTAAAACAAGTCACGAGAGCCAAAATAGGACCTTGAATATATCCTTTCTGAATTTAGAGACCACTTAAAGAATAGATTTGATACATTGAACACCAGTGACCAAAAACCAGAGGAATTGTGGGATGACATCAAGAACATCATCCATGAAGAAAGCAAACAGTCATTAAAAAGACAGGAAAGGAAGAAATGACCAAAATGGATGTCAGAGGAGATTCTGAAACTTGCCCTTGAATGGGAGAGTAGCTAAAGCAAATAGAAGTAATGACAAGATAAAAGAGCTAAACAGAAGATTTCAAAGAGCAGCTCAAGAAGACAAAGTCAGTTATTACAATGAAATGTGCAAAGACCTGGAGTTAAAAAACCAAAAGGGAAGAACAGGCTCAGCATTTCTCAAGCTGAAAGAACTGAAGAAAAAATTTAAGCTTCGAGTTGCAGTATTGAAAGATTCTGTGGGTAAAATATTCAATGATGCAGGAAACGTCAAAGGAATATGGAAGGAATACACAGAGTCACTGTACCAAAAGAATTGGTCGATGTTCATCCATTTCAGGAGGTGGCATATGATCAACAATCAATGGTATTGGAGGAAGAAGTTGAAGCTGCACTGAGGAAGTGGCAAAAAACAAGACTCCAGGAATTGACGGGATACCCATTGAGATGTTTCAACAAACAGATCTGGAAGACAGCTGCCTGGCCAACTGACTGGAAGAGATTCATATTTGTACCCATTCAGAAGAAAGGTAATCCCACAGAATGTGGAAATTATCAAACAATATTATTAATATCGTACACAAGTAAAATCTTACTGAAGATAATTCAAAAATAGTTGTAGCAGTATATTGACAGAGAGCTTCCAGAAATGCAAGCTGGATTCAGAAGACATGGAGTGAGGGATATCATTGCTGATGCCAGATGGATCTTAGCTGAAAGCAAAGAATACCAGAAAGATGTTTACTTGTGTTTTATTGACTATGCAAAAGCATTCGATTGTATGGATCATAACAAATTATGGATAACATTGAGAAGAATGGGAATTCCAGAACACTTAATTGTACTCATGAGGAACCTGTATGTAGACCAGAAGGCTGTCGTTAACAGAACAAGGGGACAGACACTGCATGGTTTAAAATCAAGAAGGGAGTGTGTCAGGGTTGTATCCTTTCACCATACTTACTCAATCTGTACGCTGAGCAAATAATCCAAGAAGCTGGACCAAATGAAGAAGAATGTGGCATCAGGATTGGAGGAAAAATCATTAACAGTCTGAGATATGCTGACGACACAACTTTGCTTGCTGAAAGTGAGGATGACTTGAAACACTTACTGATGAAGATTGAAGAATACAGTATGCAGTATGGATTACATCTCAACATAAAGGAACAAAAATCCTCACAACTGGACCTATAAGCAGCATCATAATAAATGGAGAAAGGATTGAAGTTGTCAAAGACTTCATATTACTTGGTTCTACAGTCCACACCAATGGAAGCAGCAGTCAAGATATCAGACGACATATAGCACTTGGCAAATCGGCTGGAAAAGACTTCTTTCAGGTGCTGAAGAGCAAAGATGTCTCCTTGAGGACTGAGGTGTTCTGACAAAAGCCATGGTGTTTTCAGTTGCCTCATATCCATCTGAAAGCTGGACAATGAATAAGGAAGACCAAAAATGAGTTGATGCTTTTGAGTTGTGGTCCTGGCAAAGAATGCTGAAAGTACTATGGATTGCTAAAAGAACTATCAGATCTGTCCTGAAAGAAGTGCAGCTGGAATGTTTCTTGGAAGCGAGAATCAGGCTACTTTGTCTCACCTACTTTCGTCATGTTGTTAGAAGGGACCATTCCCTAGAGAAGGAAATCACACTTGGTAAAGTGGGAGGTCACTGAAAGAGGGGAAGGCCCTCAACAAGATGTATTGACACGGTAGTTTCAACAATGGGATCAGGTATAGCAGGGATCATGGAGCTGGCACAGGACTGGGCAGTATTTCGTTTTACTGTACACAGGGTTGCTATGAGTGGGAGATGACTTGAGGGAACCTGACAACTACAACAAACGTTTATTGATCACTTACTCAATAGCAATTATCCTATTTGATCTCTACAACATATGGGACGCCCAAAGAAGCAGGCCAGAAGAGCAGGAGGAAGAGGATTAAAAGACAGGAAGCCAGACAGAGGAACAGTCAGCCACATTGACCCAGG
>NW_006921820.1:1214314-1222448 GCF_000298275.1 Orycteropus afer afer | reverse complement strand
TCAGCTCACTAATGCCGAGTATATCAATCTTTATGCGTTCCATTTCATTTTTGACAACTTCCAATTTTCCTAGATTCATACTTCGTACATTCCATGTTCTGATGATTAATGGATATCTGCAGCTGTTTCTCTTCAATTTGAGTGGTGCCACATCAGCAAACGGAGGTCTCGAAAGCTTTACCTTATCCATAGGACTAAGGCTGGGTTTACTCAGATGATGCAGCTCTTTCCCAGTCCTGTTTTGAGAGCCTTCTAACCTAATGGGACTATTCATAAAGTTGCATGGTAATGTATCAAATAGTGTTTCTTTGCTATTCATAAGATTTTCCCTGGCCAATTCTTCGAGAAGTGGATGGCCTCCTCCTTCTTCCTAGTCTATCTCAGTCTGTAAGCTGGGCTGATACCTGTGCACCATGTGCATCCCACTGGGTTTAAAACACCAGTGGCTCAGCCTCAAAACTCACATCAACACGTCACCATGTTAGGACAAACCGACAGACAAATTTGTCTCCCTGTTGCAAATCTCTCATACCACCCTTACCTGGGTCCCTGTGGCTGACTCCTCCTCTGTCTGGATTCCTAAACCTTTTAATCTGCATTCTCCCGCTCTCCCGCCCTGCTGCTTTGGGCGTGCCTGATTTCCCTCTCCTTGCCTATATCCCTGCAGCTAACTGCTCCTCTGTTTGGGTTCCTGGCTTTTTATCCCTTTTCTCCCGCTCTCCCGCCCTGCTACTTTGGGCATGCCTGAGTTCCCTCTCCTCACCTGGATCCCTGTGGCTGACTGCTCCTCTGTCCAGGTTCCTGGCTTTTAATCCCCTTTCTCCCACTCTCCTGCCCTGCTGCTTTGGGCATGACTGAGTTCCCTCTCCTCACCTGGATCCCTGCAACTGACTGCTCCTCTGTCTGGGTTCCTGGCTTTTTATCCCCTTTCTCCTGCTCTCCTGCTCTCCCACCCTGCTGCTTTGGGCATGCCTGACTTCTCTCTCCTCACCTGAATCCCTGTGGCCAACTGCTCCTCTGTCCAGGTTCCTGGCTTTTCATCCCCTTTCTCCCGCTCTCCTGCCCTGCTGCTTTGGGCGTGCCCGAGTTCCCTCTCCTCACCTGGATCCCTGTGGCTGACTGTCTGTAGCAGAGCAAATAATCTGAGAAACTAGACTGTATGAAGAAAACTGTGTTAGGATTGGAGGAAGATTCATTAACAACCTGTGATATGCAGATGACATAACCTTGACTCATGAAAGTGAAGAAGACTTGAACCAATAACTGATGAAGATCAAAGACTACAGCCTTCAGTATGGATTATATCTCAACATAAAACAAAAATCCTCACAACTGGACTGATAAGCAGCATCATGAGAAATGGACAAAATATTAAAGTTGTCAAGGATTTCATTTTACTTGGATCCACAATCAATGCTTATGGAAGCAACAGTCAGGAAATCAAAGTATCAAAGTATGTGTTGCTTTGGACATATCTTCTGCAAAAGATCCCTTGAGAGTATTTAAAAGCAAAGATGTCACCTTGAGGACTGAGGTGCCTGACCCAAGCCATGGTATTTTCCGTGTCCTCAATATGCACGTGAAAGCTGAATAATAAATAAGGAAGAGCAAAGAAGAAGTGATGCATTTGAATTATGTTGTTGACAATGAACACTCAGTGTATGATGGACTACCAATGAAGGAACAGATCTGTCTTGGAAGAAGTACAGCCAGAATGCTCCTTAGAATCCTGGATGGCAAGACTTTGTCTCTCATACTTTGAACATGTTATCAGGATGGACAGTCCCTGGAGAAAGGATAACATGCTTGATAAAGCAGAGGGTCAGTAAAAAAAAAAAAAAAAGGAAGACTGTCAATAAGATGAATTTACACAATGGCTTCAACAATGGACCCAAATAAGACAACAGTTGTGAGGATGGCATAGGACAGGGCAATGTTTTGTTATTGTATGAAGAGTCAGAGCCTGCTCAACAGCACCTAACAACAGTTCTGCCCACCACACCCTATGAAGAAAAAAAAAACATCATTTTATTCTCTCATTATCTCATATAAAGAAGGAATATTCATTGTTATCCCATTGGGCAGATAAAGGATCCTGAGGCAGAAGGAATCTGTGACTTTCCCGGAGTTTTATAATTATTTAACCTGAGGGGTGTTTTAAGTCCTAGCCCCAAAAGCCTTCTACTGGATCATATATCCATAATATTTTTATCAGTGCAGGCAGTCACTGGATTACAAATGAGTCCCTTCCTAAGTCTCTCTTAAAGTCAGATTTGTATGTAAGTTGAAACAGGTAAGGTTCATATCTAACATCAGTTAGTTAAATGTTTGTCTTAGTATATAGTGTACCTTTCAGTGCATAAAAAACATTTAAGAAACACTTCTAGTTACTACAATGTCTTTAACATAATAATTCAGTAATAATAATGTGTTTTGATGCCCCTTGCAAAGTAGCACACCCATTTATTGTTATGAACCATTGTACATACCTTGAATTTTTCATGAAATAGGCTTTGAAGGGGTTCATAATTGTGAGATGTAGGTAAGTCGGACATTTATATAACCCAGGAGACTGCTTATATTAGGCATTTAATGTTTTGATGCTAATAGAGGTATATTACTTTCAGATCTCCAGACAATCAATCTTGAATTCAACCCAAATTAGACTTGATTCAATGCCCTTGCCATCTGTCAGTTTCTTTGATAGTGTTTGGTATAAAAACCATCTTTTCCTGAAGGATAAAGAAATAAAAATAAGGTAAGGATAAAATGGATACAGAGTTTTAACTTTAATCAGATACTTTATAGTAACCCGCTTCTGGGGTAAAATATCTTTGCCATTACAAACGCCATTAGTTGTAAAAAGTATAGGATTTGCAGTCAGATTGGCCTGGGTTCTTCTATCAAGTCCACTGTTTCTTCATTTATACCCTTGGGGCTCAATTTCCTTATCTGTAAATCAAGGAAGATGGTACTTACATTATAGAGTTGTTAGTGGGATTAGATGAAGTGAAATATATATAAAGTTCTTGGTATGTTGGCTGTAGTATCTCAAGAAACATTAGTTTCCTTCTTTCCTCCACCCCCAAAGATGAGAATTAAATTGCTTCATATAATCATGTTATGATTTGAGTTGTTGTAATTAACTATTTAAAAAATAAAAATAAAAAAACCTCACTGCCATTGAGTCGATTCTGACTCATAGCGACCCCATAGGGCTTCCAAAGGTATAAAAATCTTTACGGGAAGTAAATGGCCTCATCTTTCTCCTGTGGAGCTGCTGGTGGGTTTGAACTGCTGATTTATTGTTAACAGCCAAATGCCTTACCCACTGTGACACCAGAGCTCCTTAATTAACTGTACAGACATTAGCAAATGTTTAGCATTTCTTCTCATATTTTACATGTCCTCAGCTAAATGGAAAGGAGCTCTGGTGGTGGTGTGGTTAAGGCCTTTGACTGCTAACCAAAAGGTCAGTGATTTGAAACCACCAGCTGCTCTGCAGAAGAAAGATGAGGCAATCTGCTTCCATAAAACTGTACAGCCTTGAAAACCCAATGGAGGTTGCTGTGAGTCAACAGTTGACAGTTGAGTTTGGTTTTGGTTGTTAGATTAAGGGTATCAGGTTCCATTTTGGCAACTAAAGACTGCTGTTACCAGCTTCAGGGATAAGATGCCCAAGAAGAGGTTTCACCAATGTGTATTTCTAACTTTGAGACCTGTTCACTGACCACAGATTTTACTATGTAAATTGATAAGCTTTTATGTCTTACTACCGCTGTTCCCCATTTTCAGACATCATCTTTTTTTCATAAAAAAATGAATTAGTTCTGCCTTCCTTTGATCAATTAAGGCTCTTTCCAATGTTGAAATTGCTGCATGGAATTTAGCGTATTCGAAATATCAATTATCTTTTCATCATTTTTGGTGTATCATCTGGGCTAATTCAGAGTCTATTTTTATGTTAATATATTCATGGCCTCTTTCCAAGGAATTCAAGGCACCTTGGATGTAGGCTGCCACATAGCCAGAGGTATCAAATGACTAATTCACAGTTGTAGCTTAAAGACAGAAGCAGAGTGGAGGCCTCAACACTGCCTGTGTTGGATGTCATACTTAGACCAGGTCTTTTTGTGCATCTGACTCCTCTGCTTTTTGTCAAACTTGTATTTATTTTAGGCTCCCTATTGTTCCAAGTCAAGCTGAGCTTCGATATTAATGCAGTCTCCTAGTTCAAGCTGTCTGTTGTCTAAGTGTAGATGCTGTTCCCTTTTTCGTGTAGCTTCAAATTAAACTATTGACGTCCTTTGTTCAAAAAGCATTGTGTTTTCTTTATGTCTTAGTAAAAGTGGTTTTTGGGGGTCTTGATCAATTGTGCTGTTCACAATTTAGCAGTAGATTATGTTTTAGAGTGGTCTGAAAGCTGTCTTAGTCTACATAGCTTATTATAAATCATAGCTTTTCTTCAGTTAATCAGGGTTCTGATTTTTCTAACATGGTTTCTTTTCTAAGTGTCTGGGCTAGGAATTGTGGTTGGCTGTGCTATCTTGTCTTCCTGGGATTTGTCTTATCATCTCAGAGCACAGGACTCTTAATGAGAACCTGTTTGCTGAAATTATTATCTTATTTATAGGGGAGAGGAGGTAGACAACCAAAATTTCAAAAAGTAATAGAAATTCTACCAAAAATATTAAACCAGAGTAATAGAAGTTTTGAAAAAATCCTTGAACCATTATACAGAAACCTCTTAATGAAAATGTTCATGTTATTTTAGACTCTTAATTATGTCCAAAGTAATTAAATTCTGTTTGATAATGAGTTAATTTAATTCCACCCTTTGTTTTTTGGCAAGAGCCTTGTTGTTGTTGTTGTTATATGCCGTCGAGTCGGCCCCGACTCATAGCGACCCCTCCTTGGGTTTCCGAGGCAGTATCACTACGGAAGTAGGATTGCCCAACCTTCCTTCCGAGGAGTGGCTGGTGGGTTTGAACCGCCAGCCATCTGGTTAGCAGTCAAGTGCCTTAGGCACTATGCTACCAGAGCTCCCAGGGAAAGAAATAAAAATTGCCTCTGCCACTCTGGAGGCTCATTCTAGTCTATAACTACGAATTTTGTTGTTTCTATTATTGGTATATCCTCCCCTAAGAATTCTTTTCGGAAGGAAGATGGGGCAATCTACTTCCATAGTGATATTGCCACAGAAACCCAAGGAGGGGTCACTATGAGTGGGATCCGACTATATGGCACATAACAACAACAACAACAATAATTCTTTTGGGTAATATTATGATTTTAAGCAATAACCTTGCCATATGTCACAACAAGCACAAATTTCTCAAAATTCTCTCCTTTAGACTTAGTTTAAGGAGCTCTGGATGACACTGTGGTTAAGGCATTGGGCTGCTAACCAAAAGGTTGGTGGTTTGAACCCACCAGCTGGTCTGTGGGGAAAGATGAGGCAGCCTGTTTCTGTAAAGATTTACAGCCGCCGAAACCCTATGGGGGTCGCTAAGTTGGAATTGACTCGATGGTAGTGGGGGTTTGGTTTAGACCTAGTTTGGAAGACACAGTTTATTGGCTTTAATGTTGAAGGAATACCCAAAAATTGCATTTTATACCATAATCTCTGGATTCTCCAAGGTAATTATATTTAGGCTTCCCTACAAATTGGTTTTTTTAACAAGCAAACAAAAATTTTCTCTACCATTTGTTATTTTCTTGGGGAGGGAACTAACATGTGTTAGTGCCTGGTGTGTACCAGATAAATGTCTCACAACACCCCCTTTCTTTACCAAAGTCCATATTTCGTCTAAGTCTTGCCTCCTCAGTTTTCAGTGCCTTCAATAAATCAGAAACATGTTCCTCAGTAAGTCTAGAGATTTTGGGGGATTCTTTACTATTAGAATACACTTGGAATTGTGGTGACCAAAGATAATGTAAAATGAAATAGGTATGTATATGAGGAACTAAGAAAATAAATGACTTCAAGGATCTCTTTCTCTTTCAAAAAGGGTACCTAGAAGAATTTTGAAATATACCAATAATTTATACCTTTCTCTCCAGTGCTAACAATATTTGAAGAAAATCAGAGCATGGCAACCTGTCATGAAAAATTTCCATTTGCACTATTTTATTCCCTCAGCTGGCAATGCTCTGGCTTTCACTGCCTGACAGACAAATTAGGGAGTTGGATCAAGAGACTCATTTGATATGTCCCTCACCCATTGTCCATTTAACAAATAACCTTGATGAATTTGTAAGGTCTTCTCTGTAGTAGAAAAATGGTAGACCCAATATTTAGCTGGTTCTTGCTTACGAAAGTTAAATAAATTATAGAGGGGGATAGCAGGACTTGCAGGCTCCTTAGCATGAAATATCGAGTGATCTAGAGGGAGACGCAAGAGTGATGGTATTGCTGCTACAAATAATTGTGGGAGACACTTGTGAGTATTGCACAGTAAATCAGCACCTTCCATGGGCACTCATTTAAGGGGAGGCTTCCTCAGGATAGAGCGTTGGCAACACATGTCTAATAGGTGCATTCATTTTAATATGCTCATTCATTGAATAGGCCTGATTAATTAGTACATGTCACCATCTGGTACTTAGTAAGACTGTTCATTTTTAAAATGTTGAAATTGCAGGGAATGGTGCACACCAATTAAAATCCTTTTAACTGGATTGTGTTGGTATAAAGTATACATGTAGGAGGACTTCATTGGAATTCAGCATGCATCTAAGGGTACACACATCAGCCTAAAGTCAATTAGAACAAAGGAAATCAAGAGAGAGGAAAATGAAAGAAGAGCTGTCCTTTTTCTGAATAGGTCTGCTCGTGTATTGAACTTTTGCTCTTTTTGGTTTTCTGTTCTCATTGGTCTTGATTGTCCTACCTTTTGTGTATTTTGGATTTCCTTTCTATATCTCTCACTCTACGGGTTTTTTTTTTAATCCCCCCCCCCTTTTTTATTCCTCATTTTGTCATCTCCTCCCCCACCCTGTCATTCTCCAGTCACATAATAAGACAGAAGAGTTTGGTGAATAACTTTATGCAGTGATCAGTACAATCTTAGCTTTCACTATCCTTTGAAAGAATGAATTCTGGTTGGCCAAATTTTCTGGATAGCTGTGGGCATGGGCCCATTAAACATTAAAATGTTTTTAGTTAGAATTACTATTTAATGTTTATATTACTTACCTTTTTTTTTTTTTTTTTTTGTTAATATATACTAAGATCTGGGGTGCTTTTTCTTCTTTCTATCTGTCTGTTTCCAAATTTGCTATAATGGGAAGACTGGGCAATCTTCTTCAGTAGTGATACCGCCTTAGAAACCCAAGGAGGGGTCGCTATGAGTCGGATCTGACTCGACAGCACGGAGTGTGGTTTTGGTTTGGGGTATTTATTTATAATTAAATAAGTAAACTTTCAAATTACAAAAACCATTTGATGAAAATCTTCCCAAAACACATTTTATACTTTTGTTTTCTTCCCTTCTCAGACACAGGATGATGTTGTTGGGTGCTGTTAAGTCAATTCTGACTCATAGTGACACCATATAGCAGTTTAGACCTGCCCTACTATAATCTTTATGGAAGCAAATCACCTGGTTTGTTTCCTCCAAGCTGCTAGGTGAGTTTGAATCATTAACTTTTCAGTTAGCAGCCAAATCTTAACCATTGTACAGGAACTCTGAACATAATTTACTATTTTCTTGATATCTGTCTATGTTTAGTGTCAACATCAGTCATAGCACTATTCTAGAATACTGTAATGTCCTTAGAAAAAAGACATAGCGCTGTTTGCCTCACACTTAAATGTTCTTTGAGTTCTTAGGTTTGCTTTTGTATTTTCTGTCTCCTTTGCTACTAAGTTGTCACTTGTCACTTGCCACTTCTTTCTGAATGCTTCTGTCCCCTTTTAATTTATTTTGATCTGTGAAACAAGATTATAAATCATTTATTCATTTGTTCAAAAAATACAGAGCCAAAAAATGATTGAGACATACCTCCTTCCTTCAAGTGCCTAAGACTAGTGAGGAAGATAGTATACAAATATCCATACATGAAATGTGATGGGAATTTCAAGGAGAGAACAGTTCATTCTAGAAGGAGGTTCTAAAGAAACTTCACAGAA
>NW_006921820.1:1152545-1211644 GCF_000298275.1 Orycteropus afer afer | reverse complement strand
CAAACCCACCAGCCACTCCTCGGAAGGAAGGTTGGGCAATCCTACTTCCGTAGTGATAACTGCCTCGGAAACCCAAGGAGGGGTCTCTATGAGTCGGGGTCGACTCGACGGCACATAACAACAACAACAACAGTGGAAGGGGTATTTCAATGCCTTTTTGAAGAGCAGTGAGATACACATACCTCTTTTCAAATACATTAACATTGTCTCAGTGGATTCATAGTGAAGTGCATAGGAGGATATACCACTAGAGGGGAGCATGAGAGGGACATTCAGTTTATCTTTCATCAAATTCACTTTATTTTGTGTACAAACAACATCAACAAAACTGATTTGAGTCGATAAGATTAAATTTGTATGTCAAACAAGAGTAAAGAGTCTACAAATGAGACCCTGTGAAGCTCTACTACTTTATCTGGTTCTCAGCTGTGCCCGGAACAGGTAAACTTGGCAGATAACTATTTTCAGAGAGGAAAGTTGTTTCTCACCATATATGAGAAATATTTTTAATTGTTCCAAGTTATTAAAGGACTCCAACTGCAACTTCGTTTTTCCTGTTGTTAAATTTGAGTAATTCAAAATGCCATTTTAACCCAAATTTGCATTTATATAATGTTCTAAATAAATCACAAATTTTGAAAATGGTTATAAAGGTACCGAACAACAAGTTCATTGCATTACATACATCTGTGTGTCTGTGTGTGTACAACTTTTGTGTATGGGAAAAAGACTTGAAAAGGTATGTAGTGAGATTTTGGGTTAGATTTTTTTTTGGCAGGGGGGTGTTTTTCTTTTCTGATGATAAAGAATTACTACTTTTCATTTTAAAAAGAAAGATAAGGAACGTGAGACCTAGAGAGGTTGAGTAACTTGTGTAAAGTTACATATCTAATTAGCAAAATGTCTTTCAGTGTTGTTTACATATGCCTCTGAGAGTTCTGCTATTTGGTAGATTGTTACCATGGGAATGGAATGCCACCTGGTACTCTGGCGTCCCAAGGGCCAAGTATTTGGCATGTCTTTGGAAATGGACGGCATCACTTCCCATTCAGAATGGCATTGGCTCTCTAGTAGTCCAGTGAGTGATACAGATCACAGGCAAGTATCTTCACTGATGAGGAGAAAGAAGACTCACTGTATTTTGTTGATGGTAATTTAGTTTTTCTTCTATAAGACTATGGTCTCCTTCTGTATGAATATCCAGTAACTTTACAGAATCCAAGCTTCTGCTGTTTTCTTGATAATAGCCCTGTGTGTGGAAACCTGATGGTATGTTCTCATACCCACCCATAACATGTGAATCCTCAGGTCACAGTCCCAGTTGTTCATGCTTCATACACTGGCACTGTCACTTCAGTTACTCAGCCTAAGTTTTATTTTCCTGCCTTTATTCTGTAATAAAATGGAGAAAGATCATTAGAGAATTGTCACTTTACCTTTTTCTCTTCCTCTCCCATCCACTTCAGCATCCTGCATCCCTTATATTGCTCTCACCACATTATTTACACTCAAGATTGAGAGTCAAGTTCATATAAGAAAATAGCAATAAAAATATGGTTATTTTTTAATGGGAAGACTTTTTAATCACTTTCTTGGCTTTAGAATATGTTTGGTATTTTTATTCAGATATCAATTTTCTCTTTATTCCACACCTTTAAAATAGTGCAGTTGGTGCTAGCTTGATTATCAACACTTCAGTATGCCTCTGGGAAATTGATCCTGAGTTTTGATCTAGAGAGAATCCAAGATCATCTTTAGTCCCCTCTGCCCTAATGTCCCATTGGTTGATATTGTTGTTCATTTGGCCGCTCAAATCAACCCTGCTCTTTAATTTCCACCACCACTGCACTTGACTATATCTGATCTAGTATTGTGACAGTTGAACCAACCACATTGCCTACAACCTTGCCTCCTGGCACTGTATCTTTTTCATGTCCATCAGAATTCTTAAAGCATAGGTAGTACCACATTACCCTCTTGATCAGCAGTCATCCCTGATTTTATCTGACAGCATCTCTTGAAACTGTTGCAAAACATAAATCCAAGATGAGATGCTAAAGTTTCTTTGCACTTTAGCTATTCAGAACTTGGAGTTAATTTTCCCTGTAGAAACAAGGTTTTAAGTGTTAGATAGGTTTACAAGCCAGATGAAACTCTCATGAATATTTCATCCATGATAATTGAAGCCTAACCAGCATAGTTAACAGTGTTTCCATAGAAATAGCTCCCTAAATTCCCATTTAGTATGTCAAGGTGAGTTGTGGATATGTGTGGAGGGTGTTAGAAGGGAACAACTCTCCTTCCTGTCCTCCACTGGATGCAGAAATTTCATAAAGAAGGAGATAATAAATAATTATTTAATGCTTACTAGGCATCTGCCTCTGTATTAGGTACTTTATACATCTTATTTCATTTTCTTAACAGCTTTGTGAGTAGGTAATTATATTCTTTTTACAGATGTTTAGCAAATTAATAATGTAAATAAGATCACAAGATGAATGCTTACCTAACTTAAGAGGATATTGTTTTTAAGCACTACTTTTCAAACTTCAGTAATTTATCAACCCCTTTTAATTGGGGGTGGGAGGAATAACTAAAGTCTCTCAGTGCTGACTTACATTATTGTGCTTTTACTTAAAAATGAACAAATGTAAAATTAGATATAAATTCCTTAAGCTGTTAATTCTCATTTAGCTATAAACAAATTAATTTAAAAGTACAAAAAAAAAAAAAACCTTACAAAACTAATGAAATGCAAATTAACAACATTATAATTTAATACAATAGATGATGCTTCACTGACACTAGATTGCTGCTCATGATGTGGGGATGGAGCTGCCTGCCATCCATAGGTTCCTTTTTCCCTTTGAAAGGAGCTCTGGTGGTATAGTGGGTAAGGCATTTGGCTGCTACTCAAAAGGATGGCAGTTCAAACCCACCAGCTGCTTTGCGGGAGGCAGATGAGGCAATCTACTTCTGTAAATATGTACAGCCATGGAAACCCAATGGGATTACTGTGAGTTGGAATCAACTCAATGGCAGTGGATTTTGGATTTTCCCTTGAAAAGTCTACATTATATTTTACAGTGGGTATTGTTCACTCTTTTCTGTAGCTAGGGAAGCTAAAATTTAGGTTTTTGAATGAAAAATGAATACCTCCTAACAAACAACAACAAAGGTACAAGTCACACAAGGCAATAAAGCCTCCAAAAACGATGAGCACTGGAACAAATGACGTTATTTGCTTCCTCTGATGATATTGCTATAAACATTCAAGTGAGATTTTTCTAAGTATAGGTGACTATTTTCCTTTACCTTCCCAATTTCCTTTACCTCTTCTTTCTCTCTTTTTTAACCTCTTCTTTCTCTTGTTCTTACCTGTGAACTTTGCTCTTATTTCCCTTCTTTTAAACCAGAGATTACCTATCTTTTCACATCTCAATCAACTGGGACTCCCCTAATTTAGCCTATAGTACAGCTGGCTTTCTAGTTAGAGGCAGTGGAGAGGAGGAGCTTCTAGCAACCACTTCAGCACACACACACATAAAAGGTGGCTCCTGAGTCAGGCTGGACTGCATTGAAGAACATGCTCAGTGGTCTCAGGATATTCATTCTCTCAGCACTGAAGTCTGTACTACTAAGATGAAAGGGAAAAACACGAAAAGTGCCACTTTGGAGTGACCCCAGCTGAGTGTATACCTACTAATATAGTCCTAGTTTATTCTACAATGAGCATGTGGGCCTAGCTCACCTGAGACGTGAGTAGGGGAAGGAGTGGGTATGGCAGCTTCTGACACGCCTGCATTCACAGTGCAGTTCTGCTGTGGAGTGCAGTGCTGCGGCTGCTAAGCAGACAGCCTTTCAGGTACTGCTATGGTTATGTTTGAAGACGCCTCCAGATACCACAGCTACTTGAGCCCTACCTTTTATGCATGCACACATTCATTCATCCATCCTGGCTCTGTCATTTACTAGCTGTGTGACCGTGGGCAAATATGTTTCTTCAGCTGTAAAGGGCTAATAATAGTATGTACATCATAGAGTTTTTGTGAGAATGAAGAGTTATCATGGGTAAAGTGCTTCAAATACTGCCTGGCACTTAGTAGTAAATGCTAGCTAAAATTATTATCATTTTCAGTGTTCAGTCAGTGTAGTATGTTCTAAGCAATCCAAGACACACGGAGATGAAAAAGACAGACCTGCCTTCTAGAGGTGTAATATAGTGTGGTATTATAATAAAGGTATTTAAGGGGTTAGGAAAAGCTTCATTACAGAGGTAAAATTTAAAGTAGATTTTGAAGGACAAATAGACTAGCATTAGAAGAAATAGATCTACAGACAGAAGAAATAGTTTGTGAACAGATTAAAACTCTGAAAGACTGTGGCATCCTTGGCTGTTTTTAGATAGCATTTTAACCTCCTTTCTGACATACACCTTCTGAAATAGGGGGTCTGAGGTGGGTTCAGGGTACATTAGCACTAACAATTTTATCATTAGTTATTACTAAATATGTAATAATAAGTTCAATTAACTGGTTCATCAAAAGTTTGAACTTAAAAACTGGGTTGGGAACTGAGTAGTGAAGCTGTCCAGTGATGTATGTACTGTTGCACAGTTTTTATCCTTTAACAACTGGCGTATGACAGCGAGCAGTAAATTGTTAGAGCCGACTGTTGTGGTAGGACGATTGGGTGTGGATGGGCTTCCTCCTTTCCACAGAGCTTTTGCCGAGTCTTCCAAATTAAGCAAGTTTTACTTTGGTGTCTTCTTTTCACAGGAAAGCCTCGTGTTTTAAGCTTTTGCCCGTTCCTGTGATAGAAAAGAACTGTGTGGTTTTTGTTTGTTTTGTTGTGCTATGTTTTGGTTTTGGGGATTTTTTGGGGGGGCTCAGTTCTCAGATTAAGAAGGTTCCTTTTACTCATGAAATTTCCATTTGTGTACCAAATTAAAGCTGTGTTTTATCTCCTGCAAAACCTCTTCCTGAAGCTTTGCTTTCACTTCCTCTCCCACCCTTTTAGTCATACACTGAAGGGTTTGGCAGCTGGTTGAGGTGTTGGATCAGCATTTTTCACTATGGAAGAAGGAAAGGTCGAGAAGAGTGATGTGGGGATACTTGTCACATTTTCCTTTCCTTTTTATATAAGTGACCCACACATTCCATTACAAAAGGCTAATGAGAACCTTGGCTTGTAAATTTTAGCCTAGCATCCTGGAGATGGACTAATGTCTGGGGTGATAATACCAGCGATGATGATTCCTCAGTGAGAATGTCCTTAAACGCCCATGCATGGCAGCAAGGATTCTTGATTCCTGCCTGTGCCTCACTGGGAATGTGACAGATTTTACAGAGAGAGATAATGGTCTCTGAGAGTCACAGGATTGGGGAAGGAGCTTAGCAGTCCGTTCCTCATCTTCTTTTAACAGATCTCCTTAGATGCCTTTAGGAAATCCTCTGTGTTTGCTGTTAGTATACCACCTACACACTCTCCCCCTCTTCACTGACTTGGGAATTGCATTCAGCATGAAGAATGCCAGCTCTTTCTGCCAGCCTGTTTATTCCAAGATTGAAATCCAGTGTGGATTTCGTTGTTTTGTATCAAACCTGCTTGAATCTGTTGGACTAGGAGCAAAATAATTATTGTCATTTTCTGTATAGCAGTTGTTGTTGTTGTTATGTGCCGTCGAGTCAAACCCGACTCATAGCGACCCCTCCTTGGGTTTCCGAGGCAGTATCACTACGGAAGTAGGATTGCCCAACCTTCCTTCCGAGGAGTGGCTGGTGGGTTTGAACCGCCAGCTGTCTGGTTAGCAGTCAAGTGTCTTAGCCACTATGCTACAGAGACTTTAAAAAAAAAAAGTAATAGGTTCTTAAAAAGCTGTCACAACTTGAAGTGAAATAGGTTACTCTTGAATAGCTTCATTTACAGCCTGAAGGGCTCTGGTCCTGCAAACGGTCAAACATGAAATAGGATACTAGATCATGGAATCCTGGCTAGCTTCTAGGGGCAGCATCAGCCTTTAAATACACCCATCAGCCATTTCATCAGCAGGGCTTGCTTTGAGATTGTAAGGAATGTAGAGGCAAGTGAGTCTGTCTTCTCAGGCATTCCATTTGGGTGTTCCATGTTAGATCTGTGCTGGCAAATATATAGGAGACAACAGCAAAGAGTGTCCTATTTCCTTGCTTAAGTGTCTCAAGAAACACAGTTCTTATTTCTGAAGCATAACTTTGGTGACTATAGAGTTTCCTGTTTGGGAGGTGTCAGTGTTGAGCAGGGAAAGCTGCTAGTTACTGATTGTTGTAGGAGTCATTTCACAAAGGCAGTAAAGCCAAGGAATGCTTTGTGGACAGAGCTGTGTCTGGTAGATAGAGCTTTTCTAAGAGCCTGGGATAAGTTAAAATAGTTTTGACAGTGTCTTTAAGTGCACATCTTTGTCCCCAAACATAATTAATGTTTAAAGGGAAGCCCTCATAGTTAAGCCTTTGTGGCTTAGACAGCAGCTCCATCTGGTGCTTGCTCAAGGTGTTTGCTTGGCTCAGCTCTTGGTTTTGTAGCAGCATGAATACAGATGTACGCAGAACTTTAAAAAAATTGTTGAATCCAACAGTTCAGTTTTACTGATGGGTTTCTGTTGCACACAGTACTGGCATAAGCTACTTGTTTCTGGTGAATTTCATTTAGCTATCCTGTTGATAATGTGATAGCTGCTAATCAACCTAATAGTCATCTTTTGATCAAATTAAGTTACCTACACTCAAAAAGGAGAAATTATTTTTACTGTATATCTAATCTTGGAAAAGAAGATATATATTACTTCCAAAGAGAAAACATAATCCCTTTCTTATCAGGGGTATGTTTAACCTGATTTAAAAAAAAAAAAAAAAAAACTCAACTGCCAAGTCAATTCCAACTCATAGTGACCCCCTTCGGGTTTCCAAGGTGGTAAATCTTTACGGAAGAAGATTGCCCAGTCTTCCTTCTGCGGAGTGGCTGGTGAGTTTGAACTGCCAACCTTCTGGTTAGTAGTCAAATGCCTTAGGCACTACGCCACCAGATCTCCTTTTAACTTGGTTAACAGGATGTTAATTAAGCCAGGATGGTTTATTGTTTTATATTCAATGCTACATAATGCTAAATATAGAGGGAATGGTGTTTAAAAAAAACAATCTTCATGACTGACAGAAACTGCTCCAAACTTAATAGTTGTTACTCCTAGACAGTATGATTGCACATGGTTTCTATTTTCTTTATGCTTTTCTCTTTACACAGTGAGCATATATTACTTGTATATCATAAGGAAAAAAACATTTAAAAACATGTTTATTGGACTCAGGACCATAGTCTCAGAGGACATCAAGGTTAGTTGGCATAACATAGTCCACAAAGACAATGTTCTGCATCCTACTTTGGCAAGTACCATTTGTGATCTTAAAAGCTTGTGACCGGCCATCCAAGGTGCAGCTGTTAATGTCTCCCCATCCAAAGCAAACAATAGTGAAGAAAATCAAAGATGTATGGAAACAATTAGCCTAAAGGACTAATGGACCATGCGAACTCCAGCATCCAGGACCCTGGGACCAGAAGAGCTAGATGGTGCCCAACTATGAGCACTGACCCCTCTAAAAGGGGTCAATAGAAAGTCTTAGAGAGAGTGGGACAAAAATGTGGCACAAAACTCAAAATCATAAAACAGACCAGGCTTTACTGGTGTGATAGAGAATGGTGGAACCCCTGAGACTGTGGCCCTTAGGCATCCTTCAAGCCAATAGAACTCACCATTGTGGGTCAACTTTCAGCTAAACAATAGATAGGCCTATAAGGTAAACAGTACACCAGGGAGATACTACCCCTTAGAATAATCAGCCATGTGAGATCAAAAGGGAAGCATTCACCCAAGGATACAGCTCAGAAGGCAGGAAGGGATATGAAAGAAGGACAAAGGGAAACAGTAAACACAGGGAAGAAGTAAGAAGAGTGCTATAACATTGTGGGGATTGCAATCAATGTCATGAAGCAAAACGTGTATGAATTGTTGAATGGAAAACCAGTTTGTGCTGTAAACTTTCACCTAAATCACAATAAAAAGGTTTTTTTTAAAAAAAAAAAAAAACAGTTTATTGTAGGTAGTTGTATATACTTGGGTCCTAGCTGTTCTCTCTCATTCACTGAATAACATTTTTTTTTTTTTTTAATTTCTGTATTCTGTTAATTTGTGGGGCCATTTGTAAGATACACAACCTTGGAGGAGATGCAACTGTTGGGGGAAAGATTATGAGTCCAGATTTTGTTAGCATGCGTGTAACAGAATAGGCTTTTTTCTGGACTTCAGTTGCCTTGTGTATAAAACAATAGGATTGAGCTCAGTTTTAGCATTCTAAGGTTTGTGTTTATTCCCTTCCTTTTCTGTCTTTTCAACCTCTCCCACTCTCCTATGCCTTTCCCCAGTATTCACATTCAACATGATCTATTTTTTCCCATCTTAAAAATAAGGAAATCCTTTATGGACTCTCCATACTCCCAGTGCTTGCTTTCTTCTACTTCCCACCCAAACATCTCCAAAAAGTTATCTAAAATTGTTCTTTCAATCTCCTCAATCTTCAACTTACTGCTGTCTGGTTTCCATCCCTGTCACTGTACCAAAAAATAGTATATACCATGGTCACCAATGAGCTCAGGTTGCCAGGTCCCATAGGCACAAGTTAAGTCCTCATTTTCTGTTACTTGTCAGCAACATTTGAAATGGTTGTCCTCTCCCTCCTTCATGAAATCTCTTCTTTTGACTCCATGATACTCTGTCTCTCTTTAGTTTTCTTTGGATACTTACCCTCTTCTCTCTGGTTCACCCTCCAAGGCCACCTCTCTAGCTCACTCTGTATTTTCCTTTGGCCTAGATGATTCTATACTAGTAATTCCCAAACAGATGAGGACTGTAGAATTCGCGTTGTATTCCAAATTACTGTATGCAACTGCCTATTCTGTTATATGCATGCTAACAAAATCTGGACTCATAATCTTTCCCCCAACAGTTGAATCACCTCCAAGGTTGTGTATCTTACAAATGGCCCCACAAATTAATGGAATATAGAAATCCAAAATCTCAACATCTCTTACTCCATCCAAAATTTAGTAATTCATGCATCTGCTTTTCTCTGCCTTCTCTACTACCACACCCTAAGCCTGATCCCTAGCATATCTTTCTTTGCCCAAAACAGTTCTTTAAATGGTCTCACATCCTGCCTTCTGTCCTGTTCTCTCCTAGTCCCTTTTCCACACAGCAATGAGAGCTGCCTTTATTTTTTGAGTCAGGTTTGTTAAAGTTTAATTTACATACAGTAAAACTTACCTTTCTAGTATACACTTCTAAGGAACTCTGGTGGTGTAGTGGTTAAGATATTTGACTGCTAACCAAAAAGTTAAGAGTTCGAACACTCCAGCTGTTCCACTGAAGAAAGATGAGGCAGTCTGCTTCCATAAAGATTTAGAGCCTTAGAAACCCAATGGGGGTCACTATGAGTCAGATTCGACTTGATGGCAGTGAGTTTTTGGTTTGAGTGTACAATTCTGTTGAGTTTTGACAGATACATGTAGTCATGTACCCACCACCATACAATATTTGAATTGTTTCCAATTTTTGGCAATTATGAGTGAAGCTGCTGTAAACTTTCATGTGCAAGTTTTAGTGTGAACATAAGTTTTCATTTGTCTTAGTTAAAGACCTACGAGTGGGGTTGCTGGATTCCATGGTAAGTTCATATTTCTAAGGAACTGCCAAACTGTTTTCCAAAGAAGCTGAATCATTTGCATTCCCACCAGCAATTAATGAGAGTTATAATTGCACCCCATCCTCACTAGTACCAATTTTTGTTTTGAGGTTACTAACCCTAATCAATGTATATTGTTCATTGTAGTTTTAACTGGCATTTCTTTAATGACTAATGATATTTAGCATCTTTTCACATGTTTACATATAATTCATATATCTTTGGTGAAGTGTCTGCTGAAGTCTTTGCCTATTTTTTTAATTGGGTTTGTTTTCTTTCTGTTGTGTTTTGAGAGTTCTTTATGTATTCTGGATACTAGTCCTTTGTCAGCTATGTACCTTGCAAAAAAGTTTTCTTCTGGTCTGGGGCTTGTATTTTCATTCTCTTCAAGTGTCTTTGGCAGAGTAATTATTTTTAATGTTGATGAAGTCCGAGTTACCAGTTTTTCCTTTTGTGGATCAGGATTTTGGTGTTACAGCAAAACACCTTAGTCTTTGCCTAACTTAAGGTCACAATGATGTTCTTCTATGTTTTCTTTTAAAAGTTTACATTTTATTCTTAAGACTGTGATCCATTTTGAGTTAACTTATGTATATGATGTGAGGAATGGGTCGAGGTTCATTTGTTTTGAATATGGATATCTAGTTGTTCTCACACCATTTGTTGAAAAAAATATTGTTTTCATCTTTTCAAAGATCAGTTGACTATATCTGTGTGAGCCTATTTCAGACTCTGTTCCATTAATCTATGTCAGGAGTTAGCAACTCTAAAGGGCCAGCTAGTAACTATTTTAGGCTTTGCAGGCCAAAAGGCAAAATCAAAGATATTAATTATGCAGGCACTTGTAGAACAAGAGAGAAAACTGATTTTAAAAAAAAAAATTTCAAAATATAATCATTGAGAACAATTTTTTTCTAATACAGTTCTATTAATGAGAATAATGGGATTCTTTTTTTAGGAGAGGGATAACATTTTGCTTAATTGGGGTTCACAATTAATGTTTCCTTTCATCAGAATTGATTGCAATATTCATGTGTTAATACAGGTCTCTAATGAAATTTTATGTATTATATGTTTGAAAATATCTTTTCATATAGGTGATATGTATAGCAGTCAAAACGCTGCCATGTGTAATGTGCTGAAAAGTAATGCAAAGAATAGAGAGTGCCACATACAGTTTCTGTCATAACTACTCAACCCTCCATTGCAGCGCAAAGCCACCAAATACCTAAACAAATAAGTGTGGCTGGGTTCCAATAGAATGCTACTTATGGACACTAAAATTTGAATCACATGTAATTTTCACTTGACACAAAGTAGTAGTCTTCTTTTTGATTTTTTTCAACCATTTAAAAATATAAAAAACATTCAAAGCCTAGAGACATGCAAAAATAGGCAGCATGCTAGATTTGGTCTGCAGGCTTTAGTTTGTTTACCCCCAATCTATGTTTCTGTTCTCTCACTAATACTAATGTCAAAATTAATGTATCTTTATAGTAAGTTTTGAAATCAGGTAACATGAGTCCTCCAGTTTCATTCTTTTTTCAAGGTTGGTTTGGCTGTTAAAGTCCCTTTACTTCTTCATATAAATTTTAGAATCAGCTTGTTGATATCCATTTAAAAAAAAATCCTGCTTGGATTTTGATTGGAATTACATTGAATCTACAGAGCAATTTGGGGAAAATTGACATTTTAACAATATTGAATCTTTTAATCCATGAATTTAGTATATCTTTCCATTTATTTAGATCTTCCGATTTCTTTTATCAATATTTTATAGTTTTTCCTCATGTAGATTTTAGATTTTGCAAATATTTTGTTAGATTTACACCTAAGTATTCCATGTTTTTTGTCAGAGAAATCTTTTTACAATGCAAATTGGATCATGTTGTTTCGCCTGCTAAAATCCTTCAGTTGCTTCCCACAGCTCTTAGCATAAACTCTGTAATCTTAAACTCTATAAGCCCTGCATGGCCTGGCCCCTAGTTTCCTTTTCAACCTAATTTTTTACCTCTCTCTCTCTCTCTCAAAATGTTTCAGTCTCAGACTAGCAGGAAATCATTTTATCAACTAAAGGATATAACTTTAAAGATACCTGAAAGAATAAATGTTTTCAAACAAATACTTGAAGAATGTATTTTAACCTTATTGAAAAGAAACCTCCAGTGGTTTCCAGCGAAGAATGAACTTAGATTTGGTTGGGGTCATTGGGCTCTTTGTTTCAATTTCTTTGGTCTTTAAGTCTATACTTGTTCCACTGAAGGAGAGTACTTTACAAGTGTTGTTTACATGGGACTTAGCTTTGTATATATTAGCTAAAGAAAATGTTCCTTTCTTAGAAACACACTGGAACTTGATGAAAAGACTAGGTTTCTGACCAAACCAAGGATCTTGGCACTGTCATTGTACATGATGAAGTTGAACTTTCCAGCTATTAAAATAGTACTTGGATGCTGCCTACCAACTTCTTATGATACTCCAAGTAGAAATGTAACACTAATAGTCTTCTGTGGGAAGGTGTGTAGGTATGTGCCTAAGAGGAAAGAAAAAACCACTGAAGCCTAAAAGCCAGTATATTTAATTAACCAATGTTCATTCAGCTCTCTATGCTAGACATATAGAGATGAGTAAGATATAGCCTGTGCCTTAAAGAACTTCAAAAACTAGTGGGAAAACAGGTAATTAAAAATGAAAAAAGTTCTTCGTGGAGTTTGGTCTAAGGGTCTTTGATAGTTCCAGAGATAAATGCATAGCCCAGTGGGATTTGGAGTATGCTAAGAGTTGTTGATTTTCAAGCCATGAGGTTAGACAGGAGAAATGCTTAGAGGCTTAGATTTCTTCTATAACTCAGAGGTTCTAACACCTCACTACACATAGAATTAATTACCTGGAGTACTTGTTTAAAATGCAGATTTCTAGACCCTTGTCCCAGAGATTGTGTAGCTCTAGGGTGTTGTTGTTGTTGCTATGTGCCATCGAGTTGGCCCCGACTCATAGCGACCCCTCCTTGGATCAAACCCTTTGCCTTCAGGTCAGTTCCAACTCACAGTGACCTCATGTGTTACTGAGTAGAGCTGCTCCATAGGATTTTCTGGGCTGTAATCTTTAAGAAAGCAGATCACCACTAAGGAAAGATTTTGTGGCATCATTGAGTGTGTTCAAAGCTTTTGGATAGTAGTTGAGCACAGTTTGCTCCACCCAGGGACCTTGGTTGTTCTTCAGATGGTTCTTACTTAGCTAGAACTCCCAGTCTGCACACTGACATTTAGGAGCCAGTACATAAAGTAAGAGGAGCTCTGGTAGCATGGTGCCTAAGGCACTTGACTGCTAACCAGAAGGCTGGCAGTTCAAACCCACCAGCCACTCCTTGGAAGGAAGATGGGGCAATCTACTTCCATAGTGATACTGCCTCAGAAACCCAAGGAGGGGTCGCTAGGAGTCGGGTTTGACTCAACAGCACGTAACAACAACAACATTAAGTAAGACTGAGCCACAGAATAGATTTTAAGCTAGATAATGAGATTATATTAGGATTTTGGAAAGTTAAGTCTGAAAGTAATATAGAATAGTGGCGTTACCTGGGAACTTCATTGTAATGCACATTTTGCAGTAGTAGGTCTGGGGTAGAACCTAGAATGCTACATTTCTATCAAGTTGCCAGGTGAGTCTGATGCTGATGGTCATAGGACCACACTTCTAGTAACAAGGGTATAGAGGATGGATTAGACTGGGATGAGACTGTAGGCATGGAGGTCAGTTAAAAGCCTGTCACAATAGTCTAGGCAAGAGATGGTAAGTATTGGAACTACTAGCAGTCTCTGGTAACAGCAAGAATGATTCCAGAGAAATGTAAGAGATGAAACTGACAAGACTAATTTGGGAAATTAATAAAATGTGGAGTTAGAGGTAGAGTGAGGGGTTTCAAGAATGGTCTGAAGTTTTAGGCTTAGCCATGTAGATTAATGGTAGTCATATTACCTGAAATAGTGTATAAAGAAGAGGAAGAAGGTAGCTTTGGAGATAGAGGAGGAGTGGTTAGAGGAGGTAAGTTACAAGGAATTGAGAAAGGGGTCACCAAAAGGATTAGTTTTGAATGCCTTGAGTTTGAGGAGTCTACGTGATGTCCAAAATGTGAAGGGTATGTAGGAGAAGAAGAACCTGCAGTGGACTGCGAAGAGTCAGAGCAATTGGTGGGTAACAGAGGGAGCAGTATCAAAAGCATTTCCAGGAGGGGAAGGTCAATAGCATCGTTGCCACAGGGACATCAAGGGAAATATAAATGGTTTCATGAGTGTGCATAAAATTATGGTTAGAAGGCTAACTATCCAAAATGATGACTGAGTAAAGAGAGATTATGAACTGTCTGAATTAGTTACTCTCTCTCTGAGTCTTTCCATTTAATTTGAGGAAAATTTAAGAACAGAACCAGTTTTTTCAAGTCACTTATGACAAGCCTCATATTACTTTTTCCATTATGATTTTTTTTTTCTTCTTTTTGTTCCTCCCACAGGTAGATCATACTTAGAAGAGCTGCTATGACACAGAGGGAAGGTGAAAACTAATGGATGAAAATTTTGCCATGCACTGAAAGAAGAGCATCGTCTGTGAAGTTCTGTTTTAAAAAATGTCTGCTTGTAACACTTTTACTGAACACGTTTGGAAACCTGGTGAATGCAAAAACTGCTTTAAACCCAAAAGCTTGCACCAACTTCCCCCAGATCCTGAAAAGGCACCCATCACCCATGGCAGTGTGAAAACTAATGCCAATCACAGTAACAACCATCGCATCAGGAACACCGGAAATTTCCGGCCTCCTGTGGCCAAAAAACCCACTATAGCTGTGAAGCCCACTATGATGGTGGCAGATGGGCAAAGTTTATGTGGTGAGCTTAGCATCCAAGAACACTGTGGGAGCAAACCTGTCATCGTAGGGTGGAACCGAAACAGGACTGCCTTGAATCAGAAACCACTTAACAATAATAATGAAGATGAAATTGAAGGATTTAGCCATGTTCCTAAGCCTTTCAGCAGTAATGACAGTGCAAAGAAGATATCAAATAACAATAATGGACTAACTGAAGTATTAAAGGAGATAGCAGGTTTAGATACCACCCCTCAGATAAGAGAAAATGTAACAAACTCTAGAGAAACGTTTTTAGGAAGAATAAATAATTGCTACAAACGATCACTGGAGAGAAAGCTTCCACCAAGTTGCATGATGGGAGGGATAAAGGATACTCAGGGAAAGCATGTTATTCTGAGTGGGAGCACAGAAGTGATCAGTAACGAAGGGGGCCGGTTCTGTTACCCAGAGTTTTCTAGTGGTGAAGAAAGTGAGGAAGATGTACTTTTCAGTAACATGGAGGAGGAGCATGAGAGCTGGGATGAGAGTGATGAAGAGCTGTTGGCCATGGAGATCCGCATGAGAGGGCAACCTCGCTTTGCTAACTTTAGGGCAAATACTTTGTCTCCTGTTCGATTCTTTGTAGACAAGAAATGGAATACTGTCCCCCTGCGAAATAAGTCTCTGCAGAGAATCTGTGCTGTAGACTATGATGACAGCTATGATGAAATCCTCAATGGTTATGAAGAGAATTCTGTGGTCTCCTATGGACCTGGGAGCATTCAGAGCATGGTGTCATCTGACTCCACATCACCAGATTCTTCTTTAACAGAGGAATCACGTTCTGAGACAACCAGTAGTTTATCCCAGAAGATTTGTAATGGGGGGTTATCTCCTGGTAACCAGGGAGATTCTAAGAACATGAAGGAAATTGAACCAAATTATGATTATTACCAGAGAGGTAATAATCAGGATGATTCATCACAAACTTCTAAAAGCTCAGTAAAATTTCCAGAGACACACAAAGCAGTCCTTGCACTCCGACTGGAAGAGAAGGATGGCAAGATTGCTGTACAGACTGAGAAGCAAGAAAGTAAAGCCTCTACAGATATTGCTGGGCAAGCAGTAACCATAAACCTTGTCCCTGTAGAAGAGGGACAAGCGAAGCCATACCGAGTTGTGAATTTGGAACAGCCATTGTGCAAGCCATATACTGTCGTGGACGTGTCGGCAGCCATGGCCAGTGAGCACCTGGAGGGCCCTGCCAACAGCCCTAAGATGAAAAGCTCATCTTCTACTCCAAACTCTCCAGTGACATCACCTGCATTGACATCAGGACAACTAAGTGCCCATTTCCAAAAATCTAGTGCAATCCGATACCAGGAAGTATGGACTTCCAGTACCAGTCCACGACAAAAGATACCTAAGGTAGAATTAACTGGTGGTGGAACTGGACCAAATATCCCTCCAAGGAAAAACTGCCACAAATCAGCACCTACTTCCCCCACAGCTACAAACATTTCCTCCAAAACCATCCCTGTAAAGTCACCTAATTTGTCTGAAATAAAATTTAATAGTTACAACAATGCAGGCATGCCACCTTTTCCAATTATCATTCATGATGAGCCAACTTATGCTCGTAGTTCCAAAAATGCTATTAAAGTTCCCATTGTAATCAATCCAAATGCGTATGACAATCTAGCTATCTACAAAAGTTTTCTGGGAACAAGTGGAGAGCTCTCAGTGAAGGAAAAAACCACAAGTGTAATAAGCCATACTTATGAAGAAATAGAAACTGAAAGTAAAGTGTCTGATAGTACCACTAACAAATCCACTGAATGTCCCCAAGCTAAAGTGTTGTCAAACAGCACAGAGCGTAAAAGGGGCTCAGTGGCTCAAAAGGTTCAGGAGTTTAACAACTGTCTTAATAGAAGCCAGTCTTCACCACAGAGAAGCTTTGGCTCTAGCCACAGTTCCCCAACAAAGATCCAGAGAACCACTCAAGAACCTGTGGCCAAAACAGAAGGCACTCAGGAGTCTCAGACCGTGGGCAGCAGCAGTAGTGCCAGGGAGAAAGCAAGCACAGTTCTTTCTCAGATTGTGGCTTCCATCCAACCCCCACAGTCTCCTCCAGAAACGCCCCAGTCTGGCCCTAAAGCTTGCAGTGTGGAAGAGCTTTATGCAGTTCCTCCAGATGCTGATGCTGCTAAGAGTACACCTAAGAGTACACCAGTCCGGCCCAAATCTCTCTTTACATCTCAGCCCAGTGGTGAGGCTGAAGCACCTCAGACCACAGAAAGTCCTGCCACCAAAGCACAGAAAGATCCACTCTCAAAGCCAGTCACCACCCCTCCCTCCAAGTTAGTAACAGACTCCCAAAGTGAGCCATCACCTCCCTTCCCTCCTCCACGTTCCACTTCCTCTCCTTACCATGCAAGTAACCTTTTGCAGAGGCATTTCAACAACTGGACCAAGCCAACCAGCCCTACCAGATCAACGGAAGCTGAATCAGTTTTGCATTCTGAAGGCAGCAGGCGGGCAGCTGATGCAAAACCTAAGCGCTGGATATCATTTAAAAGCTTCTTCCGCCGTCGGAAAACAGATGAGGAGGATGACAAAGAGAAAGAGCGAGAAAAAGGGAAACTGGTGGGCCTGGATGGCACAGTCATCCACATGCTGCCCCCTCCGCCGGTTCAGCGCCATCACTGGTTCACAGAAACCAAAGCAGAGTCCAGTGAAAAGCCAGCCATTGTCTTCATGTACAGGTGTGACCCTGCCCAGGGCCAGCTCAGTGTGGATCAGAGCCAGACCAGAGCTGACCAGACACCGGTCACGGAGAAGGGTGCAACAGAAGATACTTTCCTGCAGAACTCAGAGAAGAAGAAAAGGAGTCATTCTTCCCCATCACAGCTTCCTAAAAAAATTCTCAGGTATGTAAAGCAGACTGGCAGAATATGTGTGTGTGTGTGTGTGTGTGTGTGTGTGAACACATTTTCAGATGCTGAGTTTTTTGTATCTTTAAGATTGCATAAGAGCCATTTGTTTGTAAGTAGCACATGTTGGCCATCATCTATCTTTATACTTGCATTCCAAGATTAGAATATTATTGGAATGATCTTATTGCACTGAACCTGAACAAGGTTTATGGCCCTGAATCTTTAGCTGAAGTAGCCTGCTGTATTCTGGTGAATGCAAAACAGCTTTAAGATAGGAAAGCAAACCCATAGCACCTTAATAGCAATAAATAATATGTTGCTTTGAGGTGCTATGATAGCATAAGGAAGAAACAGTATCAAATGAATAAATAGTACTATTCTTTGCCTCACTGTAAGTGAAATAAAACTCTTCAAGCAGTTCTGTCTTTCACCGAGGTGTTGTCTCTGAATATATTACTTTGGAGGGAATATTTGTTTGTTTATTTTTTTATTGCTATCCTTCCCTGTCCATCTCCAAGTGATAACAGGAAAAAAGAGGGGTTGATTTAACCTGTAGCTTAAATAGAAGAAGTTACTGAGATGGAAACCCAACAGTATAATCCTCAATTCAAGCAGGTTATATACTCATGAGTTCTCTGGGCATTGGTTTTCTTTTCTGTAATACTTTAGCAACTATTTCTTGATCACCTATTATCTGTCAGGCATTGTTCAGGCACATTCCAAATATTTATCTCAAGTCCTTACTAACCTATAAATTGGTTGTATTCTTCAGAGGAGGCTGAAACTCATTTGGCCAGAGTCACAAACTAATAATTGTCAAAGTCAAGATTCACACCAAAATCTCTCTCATTCTAAAGCTTGTATTCTTCCTATCTGTTGCATAGTTGCTAATGAACAGAGATCAAACAAAACTGTTAAATACTTGTTATAATCATTCAAATAAACACTTATGTTTAGGAAGCTTAAGTTTTTTTCTCATTTGTATTATAAACAAAATTAATGAACTGCCAATAAAAACGAGCAATGATCCCAGGTTTGTGACAAACAGGATGATTAGTTTAGTTTTGCTTTGTTTTAAACAAAGATAACCCTGAGTGCTCCATTTATCTGATTCTGGGTCTTCCTCTCTCCTGACATACAGTAAGCCTTCTCTGCCATGTCTGGCCTTTTCCCCAGCAAAGACAGCAAACTCTGATGGAAAGGGCAGATTCTCTTACCAGCTTTTCTTTCGAAAAAATATAAATAAAATGAAGTGAGTACTTAAGGCCTTCACTTCTAGCAAAATACTAGGACATTTTGTATGTACTCTTTATGAAGTGAGCTTTTGACACACAAACCCCCCCACAATAATTATCAAAATGCTAGCAAATTCCCTGCATTCCTTAAAATCCATTTAATAGCAAAGCAACTAGGATAGTTGTAATATCTGTGAATATTCCTGGAAAGAGTAGTCTTGTCATTGGTAGCTGAATATGGATGATAGCATGTTGTATTTCAGTAGTAATAAAATATTGCAGGTTGCTATTTTATTTAGGAAAGAAGCTATTTAAACAGCCCACTGGTTAGAGGTACCTACAAGGGAATGGCAGATAGTTCATGCAGATCAATAAATGGCTTTATTCTTCATTAAGTATGTCTGTGGGGTATTTATCCACATCCTAAGAGGCAGAGCCAAGGAATGACATGGCCTCTCTTCTATGGAATGAGGCTCTCTCCTTTGACTGTATCTGGGCTTGAGGGCTACCCAAGCCCATGACATAACACACTTCTTATGGAGCATATTTTTTCACAGTTTTTTTATACCATGGGCCAATCATATTTTCTAAAATTTGTCACTTTACTGGAGGTAACATCCATGAGTTTAAATGGCATGATTAGTCTGTCCCATTAGTTCTCAAATGTGCATGCGTGGGAATCGTCTGTCGGGCTGGTTAAAACAAATTGCTAGACCCCACCCCTGGAGTTTCTGATACAATAGGTCCGGGGATAAAGCCTGATAATTTGCATTTCTAACTAGTTCCCAGGTGATGCTGATGCTGCTGGTCTAGTGTTGAGAACCACTGGTCTTAACCATCATTCTAAAAATCTGTGTTGTCGTCTAAGTAATGCAGTGACTGTGGTACATTTTCCCCACTATCCAAAAGTGGAGCATTCCTGTGAAATTTTTTGTAAGCCAAAATGGCATAAAAAAGAAGCCATTACCATTCCTTTACATAGGAGAAGTTTTTGAACGTTCCAAGACCCAAAAAAATAACCTACCAAATAACACATAAAACCTAAAATAACACTGATATATAGTGTTCATGGACACAGTTCAAATTTACTGGGGCTTGATGCTGAATGTAGTTCCCCAGGAGAAGCTTTAGCACTGCCAGTCTTGCTGCTTGCGGTGCACACCGCCTGCCTTTAACAGCTTGCTGCAGAACAAATGGTGAACTATAGTTTTGCTTTTCCCCTTTTCTTGTAAAAGCAAAAATCTTCTTAAGATTTCTTTCAGTTAGCAAAAACAGATAATTAAGGTTTTTGTAAAAGTGAAGTGGCATAAAGCAAACTTTCAAAAAGCAGGGGATGCCTATGTTAAGTTCTTCTTAGAGACACTGGGGAATTTTCACATTTCATAATATCCCAGAATAAATAGGAAAAGATATTAAGTAGTTTTTCTTTATCATCACAGATAATACATAATAATTCATTTTCTACTAACTTTCTGAAAAGTTTAATACATAAATACGCATTTTGAAAAATATACAGCATTTGCCTTTTCAATCATTACCTCATTTACTTGGATACATCATTGGTATTTACTTGAAGCAACTTTGAGAGGACAAACATTGCTATCAAATGTCAACATTTGTGTTTCCGACTTAATGGCAGTGTAGTCATTAAGTTAACATCCCACGGCTGGAAAGACACTGATGAAAGAAATGAAAATGCAGGTTTTTCTATAAGTAAATGAAGATTTCAAATTAAAATTGTATGTAAGGAATGAAGAATGAAAAATACTGTACTGAAGACCAGGCTTCAGGCACTAAAAGTTAAGAGAGTTTTGAAGAGCCTTACATTATGGGATTGCATTGTCACTAAATTCATTTATTTGACTGTTCAGAAGACGTAAATTGAGTGTCGTAACTATGTGTCATATATAGTATTAGGTCCTAAAGCAAATAGGGGAAAAGATTGTGACATTGCTGAAATACTGAGTTTAGGTTTAAATTCTGCTTCAGCTATCTGTCTAGTCCCTTAAAATATAGTGGCTATATTGATAGCTATCATATAGAATTACTCAGTGTGGGGATTTCATAGAAAATATTAAAAGGCTTAGCATGGAGTCTGGCACATGTTGTTTTGGGATGCTGTCAAGTTGATACCTACTTATCCAATTCCATATGACAATAGAACTAGCCCATAGAGTTACCTTGGCTATATAATCTACAGAGTCTCTGAGTGGGTTTGTAAAAAGGGCATGAGGCCAGTGTCCTCTGACATCCTCTAACTTCATGAGACACAGAAGATCACCATTAGCAGGATCAGCCCAAGGCTGATTCTTACATGAAGCAAAAGTCAGACATGCTGCCTCCCTCCAACCATTTAAAAAAAAAAAATTCTAACACCAACCACCTCTCCTGCTTCTCTGCTGGGTTTGATAATTCATTGCAATGGCCACTCTGAACTCACAGATAATACAATTTTGGGGTTTATTAGGTAAGCAGCAGGTTATACAGGTTCAGGAATGCTCAGGATACAATTCTTCGAACAAGACAGCCTCCCCACTCTCATTGCCTTTAGACACACCTCTCTTTGGCCCTTGGCCACTTGGCCTGGCCTTTGCCCTGCTCAGGCAAGTGTTACATAGTTCTTTTAGCTTTGCTGACTGGTGCACCCCACTCCACTAGCAAGCCTCCTGCCCAACAGCCCTCAGCTATCGCTGCATGGGACACAAGCCCACCACTCTATCTCCTGCCTGTCTCTTGGTTCTGCTGCCTCTGCTGTTGCTGTCTCTCTGTAGTCTCTCCACTGTATCTCTGCCATTTGTCAGTGTAGGGATCTTGAGATCCGTGAATGCATTCCACTCCTGCTTCTCTCTTGATGGTAGTAAGATCCCCCTTTACTGCCTCTGGGATGGCTCATTTTAAGCCTAGCAAGATGGCAAAACTGACCAATCCTCACGTTAGGATTCCATACACCTTATTTGCACAGTCCCACCCCACAAGGGTGACATGTACCTTATTTACATTATTAGCAAGCTATTCAATCCCCTTGGTGAGCCACAAAGCATCTCACATTTGCACAGTTCCACCCAGTCATCTGGTGGGAGTAACAAAGACCATGGCTAGAAGAGCCATACCAAGTAATTCATTGCATCGCAGGGTTTGAACCACCAACCAAAATTATGTGCTTTAAAAATGTTAGTAGTCCCTCTACCCTCAATGTGATAAATGCTAACGCAGTGTACGTGCAGAATGGTACAGAAGCACAAAGTCACAGTGACTAAATGAGCTTAAAACAGATTTGTCAGAAATGAAATCCAAACCAGATCTTAAAAGACAAATGGGATGTTGCTACCTGCTTAAGAAAGACATTGTAGACAAAAGGACTAGCATATGCAAAGTCACAGGGACGAGGATGATAGCAAGCAGAACAGGACGAATGGCTGGAGAAGAAAAATGGGTAAATTGATGGTTCTTAAAGTGTGGTTCATACAAGGTCAAAACTATTTTCATAATAAGACATTATTTGTCTTTTTCCCTGTGTGACATTTGCACTTACGGTGCAAGAACAATAGTGGATGAAAATACTAGCACCTAAGCATAAATCAAAGCCATGGCACCAAACTATAGTAGTAGTGAAAAACAAAGAAAAAAGCCAATTTCACTTAGAAATGTCCTTGATAAGACAGTAAATTTTGTTAAATCCCAACCCTTGAGTACCTGTCTTTTTAAAATTCTGTGGGATGAAACAGGAAGTACACACAGAGAATACTTCTGCATACCAAAGTGTGACTGTTTCTCAAGGAAAAACACAAAATAGTTGTATAACTGAATTAGCCCCAACTGACAGGTAAACTGTGGTTATTTAGACTTGGGTGTTTGGCAGATGTTTCTCTTAAGGATGAATGTAGTAAACCTATCACTTTGAGGAAAACAATTCAAGCTTTCAAGCAAAAATAGAAATTTTTGAAAATTTGTATTGGCCACTATGACAGCTTCCTAATACTCAAACTTATTTTTCCAACAAGATTGGTAATATGAACTAAAGTGATTTTTAAAAATGTTATATAGTGAAATATGTCAACATTTGGAAGACTTGCATAACTCAGTGAACCAATAATTTCCAAAGGAAATGATATTACAAAATTATGCATGAGTACAAGCTCATGGATTTTAATGTAATTGAGTACAAAATGTTCCTTCAAATGTTTTCAGATTATACCTTGCAACTAACCCTTAAAAAACTCCCATTTATCAAGTTCTGGTACAGTACCAAACAAAAACATCCATAATTAGCTAAAATACTCCTCCTTTTCCCACCTGCATATCTAGGTAAGACTAGATTTGTTTCATATGCTTCAACCAAAACAACATATCATAGTAGATTCAATGCAAATGCAGATAGGAATCTAGCTGTCTTTTACTAAGCCAGATAAAGAGATTTGAAAAAGTGTTATTAAGGTTAACAGTTAAGGGGTTTATTATTTTTATTATGAAATGATTAACTTTTTAGATTTTCAGTTTTAATATGTGATAAAGTAAATAATCAATAGATATAATCCATCAAAACAAGAGACCAAATTTATGCAACTTCTCAATTTTCAAAAGTGTTAAGGAATCCTCGGACCAAAAAGTTTGAGAAACACACCACAAAAAACACATAGCAAAATGACAGCAATATATTCATAAATGTCAATAATCACACTGAATGTAAATGGCTTAAATGTATAAATCTAGAGACAGAGTTGCAGGATGGGTAAGAAAACACTGCTATCTGCAAGAGACACACCTTAGACACAAGACAAAAATAGACTGAAAACCAAGGGTTGGAAAAAATATATATGCCAAGCAAATGGCAATCAAAAAAGAAGAGGAGTGACAATATTAATTTCTGATAAAATAGACTTTAAGACAAGAACTACCATAAGAGACAAGGAATGACATTATATAATGATTAGAGAATCAAATAAGAGGACATAACCATAATAAATACCTACATACCCAATGAGAGAGCCCCAAAATACATAAACCAAACTTTAACAGAACTGAAAAGAGAAGTAGATAACTCCACAGAGTAGTAGATAACTCCACAGAGTAATAGATAACTCCACAGTAAGAGTAAGAGACTTTTAACACACCACTTTCGATGAAATATAAAACAACTTGAAAGAAACTCAACAAAAACACAGAAGAAGTAAACATTGCAATCAACTTGACTTTATAGGCATACACAGAGCACTTCACCCAGCAATAAATAGCACAATATACATTCTTTTCCAGCACGTATGGATCATTCTCCAGAATTGACCATATGTTAGGCCACAAAACAAGCCTCAATAAATTTAAAAACATTGAAATACTGTAAAGTATCTTATCAGATCACAGTGCTATAAAATTAGAAATCAATAATAGAAAAATCAAGGGGGGAAGAAAAGCAAACACGTGGAAACTGAATAACACTCTCCTTAAAAACAGGAATGAAAACACAACAAAACAAAATCTTTGGGGTGCAGCACAGGCAGTGGTAGGAGGGCAATTTATAGCAATAAATGAACATATCAACAAAGAAGAGCCAAAATGAATGCCACCCAACATCTCTAACAATTAGAATGATAGCAGCAAATAATAATAATAATAAAAAGCCCACAGTCACCAGAAGACTAGGAATAATGAAGATTCAAGCGAAACAAATGAAACAAAAACAATAGAAAGAATCAACAAGACTAGAAGTTGGTTCTTTGAAAAGATTAATGTAATTGACAAACCACTGGCAAATTTAACAAAGGAAAAGAAGGAAATGATGCAGATAACACACATAAGAAATGAAATGGGTGATGTCACAACAGAATCCACCGAAATAAAAAGGATAATATCAGGATACTATGAAGAACTGTAGAAGCTCTGGTAGCATAGTGGCTAAGGCACTTGACTGCTAACCAGAAGGCTGGCGGTTCAAACCCACCAGCCACTCCTCGGAAGGAAGGTTGGGCAATCCTACTTCCATAGTGATACTGCCTCGGAAACCCAAGGAGGGGTCGCTATGAGTTGGGGCCGACTCGACGGCACATAACAACAACAACAACAACATGAAGAACTGTACTCCAACATATTTGAAAACCTAGAAGTAACGGATGGATGGATGGATTTCTAGAAACACACTACTTACCAAAACTAATACAAACTAAGAGAAAATTTGAAGAGATCCATAACAAAAGAAGAAATTGAACATGTCATAGAAAAACTACCAACAAAAAAAATGTCCTGGCCCAGATGGCTTCACTGGAGAATGCTAGCAAACATTCAGAGAAGAGCTGACACTAATCCTACTCAATCTATTCCAGAACATAGAAAAGGATGAAAGTCTCCTAGATTCCTTTTATGAAGCAAGCATAACCCTGATACCAGAAGCAGGGAAAAAGACACCACTGAAAAGGAAAATTACCAGTATCCTTCATGAGTATACTTGCAAATACCTTTAACACAATCCTAGCCAATAGAATCTAACACTGTATCAAACAAATAATACATCATGAGTTAGTGGGGTTCATACCAAGTATGCAAGGTGGTTCAACATGAGAAAAACAATGATTGTAATCCATCACATACATAAAGGAAAATAACCACATGATCATATCAGTTGACTCAGAAAAGACAGTTGATGTAATCCGACACCTACTCCTGATAGAAACTCTTAACAGAATAGGAATAGTAGGGAAATTGCTCAACATAATAAAGAACATATATGCAAAAACAACAGCTAACATTATTCTCAATGGAGAGAGACTGAAACCATTCCCCTTGCAAACAGGAACCAGACAAGGATGCCTCTATCACCACTATTATTCAACATTGTATTGGAAGTCCTAGCCAGGGAAAAAAGTCAAATGCCTTAGGCACTATGCCACCAGAGTCTCTCTCTAGAGGAAACAGTTTTTAAGCAGAAAAGTGGCATGATTTTATTTATTTATTTTTTTTTTCCCTCCAGTAGTATTGAAGATGAACTGGAAGGTTGAAATACTGGTGATAGGGATACCAGTCAGTCAAATTTTGGTTCAGGAATTAATCCATAGCTGTTATTTCTTTCTGGCTGGTTAGAATCAAGAGAGATTAATTTGGTGGTTAATCTGGTCTGTGTTCAGTTGGGAGTGTCTCGAGTATCACTTTTAGAAGCACTAGCCTACCTTATCTCTGCAACTCTTTGGTGTCCATCAGGAATAATAGTGAATAGTGAAAAATGTTGAATAGTGGGGGAAAAAAACAATGGAGTCAGACAGACTAATATTTAGTTTCTAACTTTACCAATGAGTAGCTGTGTGACTTTTGACTTTACGTCTCTAAACTACAGTTTCCTTACTTGTACAATGAGGATAGTAACATTTAACTTAATAGAGATATTGTGAGGACTAAATAAGATAATGTCTATAAAGCATCTGGAGTCCTTAGGGGATACAAACGGTTAATGCAGTCATCTGCTGACCACAAGTTTGACAATTTGAGTTCAGCCAGAGGTGCTTCAGAAGAAAGACTGAACATCTACTCCTGACACATAAGAATCAGAATCAACTGAACAGCAACTGTTTTTTGTTTGCTTGTTTGTTTTTTTCTGTAGAGCATCTAGCTCAGTGTCAATGAATAGGAAGAACTCAGTATGTCTCCTATTATTGGCAATGGTATTTCTGAGAAATATAGGTGCAGATGACACCCTTTTACAGAATTATGCTTAGGGAATCAGAATTTAAGATAAATGTTGCTTAATGTGTTGCCTCCTGCAGTCTGTTCTTCTTAGGACAGCCGAGTGCTTTTTCTTAAATATATATGTAATTGTATCCCCAAGTGAAGGAAGGCAATCCATATGTGACTTCTGACTACCTGTTTAACCTTAGTCATTCTCTTGCTCTTGAATGAAGCCCCAGTTATACTGGCTTCTTGGAGTGCCTTGCTTACAGTGCTGACTTTGGAATCAGTACTACTAATTCCATCTTAAAAATGGGTTCTTTTATTTATTTTCATTTACAAAAGTAGATAGATTATATCTAGATGGATAAGACCAGAGCCCTGGTGGTGCAGTGGTCGAACACTCGGCTGCTAAATAGAAGTTGGTGATTCAGAGTTACCATTGGCTTCGCAGGAGAAAAGACCTGGCAATCTGCTCCTGTAAAGATTACAGCCTAGGAAACCCGATGGGGCATCTCTATCCTATTGGGTCACTATGAGTCAGAATCAGCTCAACAGCACACAACAAGAGATTAGTAAAATAAACCACCACTTACACAAAACCCCACTTCAACAGTTGTTTTTTTTTTTTTTTTTTTTGTACCTTCATCTGCTTATCCCCCCCCCATTTTTTGAAGCAAATCCCTGCTATCAGTTCATTTGTAAATATTTCAGTATATGTTTCTAAAAGATAAGCTCCTTTTTCATTTTTTTAACATTGTGACCACTTTCCAAAAGGGTTTCTTTAAACCTTAGTGGCTAATCCTTCAGTAAGCATTATATGATACCGAAATGTTAAATGCCATATATATTCTGGGGAGCTCTGGTAGCATAGTGGCTAAGGCCCTTGACTGCTAACCAAAAGGCTGGTGGTTCAAACCCACCAGCCACACCTTGGAAGGAAGATGGGGCAATCTACTTCCGTAGTGATACTGCCTCAGAAACCCAAGGAGGGGTCACTATGAGTCAGGTCCAACTCAACAGCACATAACAACAACATATATATTCTGATAATTCCCAAATTTGCATTGCCCTCCCTGACATCTTCCCTGTATTGATGACTTGTATACAACTGACCACCATTTAAATGTCTAGGCATTTCAAGTAAAACATATCAAAAACAGAACTCTTGATTTTTCCCTATAAATCTGTCCCAACTCCATTGTTCGTTCTTGGTATAGGTCCCACCAATCATCCAGAAAACTCAAGCCAGAAAACTAGAAATCATTCTTGATTCTTCCCTTTCTCTCATTCACTGCATCCAAAACATCAGCAAATGCTGTTGACTCAACCTCCAAATTACACCTACTCCTCACTTACCGACTCATTATCTGACATTTCACATTTACAACAATAGTAAAAAATAAACTATCCAACTATTTTACACATTAACGATGTATGTCTGGCAGTAACAGATGCCAGGCTGCGAGGCAAAAGTAACAGTGGCTGTGATAGTTAAGGTTATGTGTCACCTTGGTTGGATCATGATTCTCAGTTGTTTAACAGTTATGTAATGATGTAATTTGACAGTTACAAAATAATGTTATCATCCTCCATTTTGTAATCTGATATAGTCCTCCTCCGTTTTCACATAACATTGACATGATCTTTGGAATCGAGCCATGTCCATAAGTGAAGAGTGGGTGTAATCCAAATCTATCTACTTCTCTCTATCACTGCTGATATCACCCTGGTCCAGATCACCATCATCTCTCACCTGGTTTACTATTTTCCTAATTGATCTCCCTACTGAGTCTGCCCCTCAGTCACTACTCATCACATCATCCTTTCTTATTTTAGATTTGTCCATGTTTATCACTTTTTTTTTCACTGCTACTCCTTCTTTTCACTCCTTCTTTCTGAGTTCAGTTTTCTTCTTCCTGAAGAAAGGACTTCTAGTAGTCCTTTCAGCATACTGTGTTGGTAAACTCTTGCTTGTTGACTAAAGTTATATTTATTTCACCCACATTCTTGCCTGTTAATTTCATTTTCAGACATAAATTCTATGTCCCTGAGTATACGAATACCACCAAACATAATTGCCCACTTCAGGCACTCAGTCCCACCATATGTGAATAATTGTTTTATAGTTGAGAGGCAAGACCTATTGCCAATCACAGACATATCCTTAAAATTTTAGTTCAAAAAAATTGTTTTCTGGCTAATTAGAAAAATCTAATCTGATTTAATGACTAAGGAAATAAATGTAACTCACTCAAAGTAACTGTGCTATAACACTTCCAGACACAGTTAGGGATATCATTTGCCCTTAAATGGCCTCTTAACTTTTAGCTAATCTTTTAGCCCCTCCAGGCCTGAATAAGGAGCTCTGGTAGCATAGTGCCTAAGGCACTTGACTGCTAACCAGAAGGCTGGCGGTTCAAACCCACCAACCACTCCTCGGAAGGAAGTTTGGGCAATCCTACTTCCTTAGTGATACTGCCTCGGAAACCCAAGGAGGGGTCGCTATGAGTTGGGGCCGACTTGACGGCATATAACAACAACAACAACAAGTTAGCATGTACTCCTGGGTGCCATGTGTGCTTGGCTTCTTTAGGATGCGCACATTCTGAGGAATCTGGCTTTGCCTCCAGCAGCTGGAATTCTGTACAAACCCTGGCTGACTTCTGCTTTGGACAGGCAGATTGGGTTTGGCACACCTTCACTCCCTTAGGAATGCTGTTCCTCTGTATAACCTTCCTTCACCTTCCAAGGCCTTATGATCTTCTTAAAGTCCTTTAAACTATATTCCTTGATAATCTAGAGATCAATCCTGAGTGCCTCTAATCAACTCTAGGGTTCAAGGGTATAGACTAGGAATCAGCAAACTATGGCCTGTGAGCCAAATTCAACCTGCAGCCTGTTTTTGTAAATGAAATTTTATTGGAACACAGCTAGGCTCATTCTTTTCTTTATTGACTATGACTGCTTTTGCACAACAACAGCAGAGTTCAATAGTTGTAACAGATACCATATGGCTTGTAAAGCCTGAAATATTTGCTATCTGGCCTTTTTAAATTTGCCAGCTCTAGTACTAAGCTATAATATGATTTGTCTGTAGTTGTCAGGCACGCTGGTGGCTTATATGCATTCCAGCCAAACAATAGGCAAAGTTTGGTGGCTGCTAAAGAAATCAGATGGAATCCCTGGTTTGTGCAAATGGTTAAGTGCTCAATTACTAGCCAAAAGATTGGCAGTTCAAACCCACACAGAGGCACCTCAGGGAAAAAGGGTCCTGGCACTCTCAAGATTACAGACTTGAAAACTCTTTTGAAACAGTTCTCTGCACGTGTGAAGTCGCCATGAGTTGGAATCGACTTGATGACATCTAACAGCAAAGACATCAGAATCTGGTTCCAGGCTGGAGGAGGATGTACATGTAGTTTGAAGAAAATCGAAACACTTGTTGTTGACTTGCCTTCAAGTCAACTTTGATTCATAGCAACCTTATATATATAACTCTGGCAGCATAGTACTTAAGGCATTTGAGTGCTAACCAGAGACTGGTGTTTCAAACCCACCAGCCACTCCTCAGAAGGAAGGTTGGACAACTTCCTTCTGTAGTGATACCACCTCAGGAACCCAAGGAGGGGTCTCTATGAGTCAGATCCAACTCAATGGCAGTGAGTTTGAGTTTTTTCTTTTTTTTGGTTTTATATATAGCAGAAGAAAACGTTGCCTGATCCTGTTCCATCTTCATGACTATGATAAAATAAGATGTCCTTCTTCCCAGAAAGTTCAATTAGAAGTTTGAATCCTTAAGTTTTAATGATTATGCTCCAATTATATCTTCATTTCATTATCTCTACCAAGAGATACCCTATCAAAATCATCTTTTCATGCTTAGGACCAAACTGGCCTCTAAAGATCAAATTCCTGTTTCTCATAAAGAAAAATAATTGGAGAAGAAGCTGGAAGTAGCTGCTTGCTCTCTTGATCATTTGTTCTTTTGCTCTAAAGATAACTTCTACACTATTAGCATTTATAAAGACCACATTGACATTTGTTGACATTGTTACTGAAGTTTAGACTAGTTCATAAAGTCCTTGTTCAATTTTTAAATAATCCTATTTTAGAGAAATTGATAAATATCTTTCTTCGTCCAAATCATAGAATGATGCAGAATGGTATGTTTATGTGCACCATGATGGGAGCGATCTTCAGAGAGTTTTATGTTCCTTTTCCTTTTGGGAGGTGATACAGTTCCAGAAAAGTAAGACTTGCTTAGAGTCTCATAATGAATATGTTCCAAAGTGAATCAGACTGAGAATTTTCCACTTACTGGGTCTGTTTGTTTTCTTGTTTGCATAATGAATCTGAAGTTTAGTAACAGTATCTTATTATGTAATTCTTAAACACTTTCTCTCACATTATATTTGCCATCCCAACAGCTCTGATAGTGCATCCTCCCCATTTTATAGGAAATCAGGGACCAGAGAAGTCTGTTGACTTTTCCAGGGCCACTCTGCAAGTAGTGATTCTGACTTCAGAAACAATTAGACTCCAGAGTGATTTTTGTTACTATTGTTGGTGGTCGTTGAGTCAGTTGATGTCTACCACACCTTTTAAAGTTGCCTGAGCACAGGAATTCATGTTTGTGACCAATAAGAGTCACCATGATGTGTGCTGATTCACTGGCCTGTCATGCATCTAAAAGTTCTCAACATGGGAATAGATAATGGCTTCTTAAAAGTACTTCATGTGAATGCCTTAATTAATACTCCTGTAGCTGTCACTATATACCCATTTTACAGATGAATAATGGCAGATGTGGACATAGTGTACAGCTGAAATTAAATTTGAGTTTCTAATTTCTAGACCTGCCTTTATTCCTCTAGACCAACTTTTAGTCAGTGATTATTTAATATAACTGCAATAAAGTATTGATTAGAGTCATCAGGTGATACTTACAGGTTTAATTCCAGAAACAAGTAGTTTATCCTCAGATGGGTACCTTTATAATGGTAATTTGTTAATAGCAGGGAGAAAGCCTTGCCTGGAAAAAATAAAATTATGGTAACTGTAGCATAAGAATCAGCCTCTCACTCCCAGGCCTAATTATCATAGAGTATAATAACCTCAGAAATCAGCCAGTTGCCCTTTCTGTGCTACTGATACATGGTTGAAGCTCCACTGTGTATCTAGGAAGAGACCCTGTTCCTCTGACGGCCTAATGGGAAGGGAATTCCCCACCCCCACTTGTTTATTCCACATTGGCACCTCATCCAATCCCATTGGGTATAAGCGAAAATTCTGATGGGAGGAATGTGGGTATAGAGCCTGGTGACATTCTCTGATTTGATCCAACCTGATTTGATTTATTCAGTGTGCATTTGCTGAGTGCTTGATGTAATCCTCAGCTCCCTGCCATGGGTATTCAGAGAAGAAAGAATATCTGTGAACAGTAAGATGACATGGGCAATATAGGACTTGAATAATCTTTGAAAACTGGCTAAATTTGGAGTAGAAGAAAAGAAGAAGGAAGGCAATTTTTAGGAAAGGAACATAGATACAGCAAAGATACAGAATATGGTATGTCCAAGAGATGGAGTCATGATGTAGAAGTAGATTAGCCTATTTGGTGTTGACAGATTATGTCTCAAAGTTTGGAATAAAGATGGAAATGTACATTGCAGTTGAATTGTGAAGGGCCTTGAAGACATACAGAGAGAGTCTGGACCTGACTTTAACAAACCATAAGGGTCTGTAGAAGATGTGGAGCAGAGGAATAGCATATTAAAAGAAGTATTTTAGGAAGCATCCCTGTCAGGCTGGGTTGAAGGCGTAGGCACTGTGGTTCTTCTTCTTGTAGTGGCTTTCTGAGTCACAGGGACCTGCCTTTTGTACTCACTCTGTCTTCTGTTGATAGACAAACTAATTGAGACATTGCTACATGTTGGAAGACTTGACTTATTACTGCTATCACATGGTGGTCTTCAGCCAGCCAGGGCTTCTGATCAGAATCATAAATGTCATAGTAGGACAGATCCTCATTTTCTAACATTTTGTGAGTGTATATACAGTGCGCTATGTCTCTCATATATATGGCCTTTCTGGCCTTGGGTTTGTATTTCTCCCAGAAACAATTGCTTGGGCTATAGCCTGCTTGCAGTTGGTGTGTTTTACATACCTTGCAGGGACTGGACAGTTTACTATACAAATAAGGAGTGTAAATCCCTTGTGGAGGTTGGTCAGTTAGTTGACTGTGGCCTGTTGAGGGTATTCAGTTTGTGGTCTTGGTGGGAAGAGTAGGCTTATAAAAGGGTCAATCCCAAATAGGTAGAGGGGACCTCACTACCATCAAGAAGAGCTTGGAGCAGAGCATGTCCTTTGGCTCATGGTAGGGTCCCTGTGCTGAGAATCTCCTAGACTCAGGAGACAGAGTTGTAACACTGGAAACAGTGTGAGACAGCACAAGAAAGCTGCAGTGGGTTTTCTGGCCCATGGGAGTGAGGCAGCTGCAGTGAATTTGCCAACCCATGGAGCAAGTGAATAAGTCCCTTTGGGCAGGCTATAGCTTGTTACTTCCCTAGTTTACATAATTGTGAGTATGATCTATGAGTTCTTTGTGGCCGTTGCAATAAACAATCGAACCCAGAGAAGCAAAGAATGCTGTGGGGAGGGTGGCTGGTGTCAGAATTGATTAAAAAAAAATTGGGGGGTGGGGGAGTGGAGGTATGTCTGGCTTTCACCTCATGGGAATCAGCTTTGGGCTGATCGTGGTGACTATTATCTCTCCACCGGAAGTTAGAGGACTTCTGACATTACTAGAGTCCAGTGTATAATTGTATTCTAAGAATAAACTTCAGAAGGTTAGGAATGATCCCAAAGCAGGCCCCTCACTTTTTTTTAATAGCCTATTTTGAGTATCTCATCTGAGACATTTAAATTATTTTAGTAACTTCCCCTGTTAAGCCTGTATCACTTCTGAGGAATACTGCTTTACTTAAAATATTTCTACTTTTCATGCCTTATTCCTTTTATACTTTTTGCCCTATTCTCTATACTTAGGCCCAGAGTGGGGGGAGGGAAGCAATGAAAAACAATTTCTCGGAGTACAGTCATGAGCCTAACTGCATCAGAATCACCTAGGGTTGTTTGTATAAATGCAGATTCCTGGGCCATACCCCAGAGCTGTTAAATCAGCCCCTGGAAGGGAGAGCGAGACATCAGCATCTTTAACAACCAACCAGTGAACTGATCCCAAAATTGAAAAGACACCTTGATGTGAAACCTCTTTGGAATGTAATTCTAGGAGTCAGTAACAGCAGTCTTTATGTTGATTAAACTGAACTTGATACATTTAGTTTAAACCAAAAACCAAACCAAACTCACTGCCATCAAGTGGATTCCAGCAAATCTGAGAAGAAATGCTAAACATTTACTAATGTCCATATAGTTGATTACAAGAAAGAATTCTCACTTTTGGGGGTAGAGGAAAAGAAGGAAACTAACACTTCTTGAGTCAGTGGAGCCAACATACCAAGAACTTTACATATTTCACCTTATCTAATCCTCCTAACAACCCTATAGGGTAGGCATCATCTCCTTGGTTTAATAAGGAAATTGAGCCCCAAGTATGTAAAATGAGGAAGTAGTAGTGTTGATAGGAGAATCCAGGCCCGACTGACTCCAAACCCTATGCTTCTTACAATTAATGGCATGTATAATGGCAAAAATATTTTACCCCAGAGGTGGGTTACTATAAAGTATGATTCTATGCATCATAATCATCTGAAGTTGGTTAGAAGGTAAAGTGGAAAAAGAAACCAGAAATTTAACCATTTCAATACCAAGCAGAATGACGTGAAACACCACTACTAAGATCACTTTCAGACTACCCTAAAACATACTCTATTGCTAACTGGTGAAGAGCAATTATAAATTCATGTTGACTGTACTGAAAGATCTTTTGAGCATGCAAGAATCAACTGTTAACATGAAAGTTTCTACTGAGTATGTTCCATTTATTCACATTTCTCTCTTACCCTCTAGTTGTTTGACCAGTAGGTAAGGAATGAGCAGACTCTCAAAATAAATGAAGAAACAAACATCTTCAATTTGGGGGGAGATTTTCAAATTGTAAAATGTGAAGCTCTTATGCTGTATGATTCACAGTTAGATAAAACTCACTATTTCTTAGAGCAGCACCCCTCAAACTTTAATGTCCTTACACACAACCTAAGTATCTTACTAAAAATGCAGATTCTGCAAGGTTTTTTGTTTCTTCAGGGGTTTTTAAAATAGTATTTATTGAGTTTTTGATGAAAGTTTACACAGCAAGTTAGTTTCCCTTTTGACAGTTTCCACACAGATCATTCAGTTACATTTATCACAATGTGTCAGCCTTCTCTTTAATTGTGTTCTGTTTATTCTCTTTCCACTTCTCTAGTTTTCCTGCCCCCTATCTTCTTATCTTTGTTTTTGAGTAATTGTTGCCCTTTTGGTCTCATACTGATAGTTTTTAAGTAGAGCACTGATCTTATGAATAATAACCTTTATTTTGTATGCCACTCTGCTGTTTTGCTAAAAGGTGATCTCAGGATAGGGTTTGCTGTAGGTTTAAAGAATGTCTCAGGGAGTCCTCTGTTCTCTAAAGTTCTGGTTAGTCTGGTTTTTTGGTTTGTTTTTAATAAGAATTTGAGTTCTCCACATTTTTATCCTATTCTATGTAAGACCACATATTGTGACCCTGGTCAGAATAGTCAGTGGTGGTAGCTGGGCACAGTCTAGTTCTTCTGGTCTCAGGGTAGATGAGGTCATGGCTCTTGTACACTTTTTCTTCTCTCAGGTTTTGGTTACCATCTTACTGTTTTGCTCTTGGCAAATAGAAACCTGTAGTTATACCTTGGATGACTGTTCAGAAACTTTTAAGACCTGATATGCTACTCTCCTCATTAGGATGCAGATCATGATTTTTGTGAACTGTATTATGCCATTTGACTTGAGTTGTCCATGAAACTGTAGTCCTAAGCCTTCAAATCCAGAAAAGCAGTCTTGTAAGGTGTTAAGTTATATGTGAGGAGTACCTGCAGTTGTGTCTTCAGTGAATATAGGCACATTAAAGTTTGATAACCATTGATATAATGTTTTAAAACTTTCACTGAAGACACTCAAACCTAGCTTTAATTCTTGCCTTCACCACTTATTAGTCATGTCATCTTAGGCAAGTTATTTTAGCTCTGCTTCTCCATTTCCCCATCTATAAACTAAGAGGCAGAATGATGTAGCTCTTTAGAAATTAAACTAAGGAGCTCTGGTGGCACAGTGCCTAAGGCATTTGACTGATAACCAGAAGGTTTGTGATTCAAACCCACCAGCCACTCCACAGAAGGAAGATAAAACAATCTCTTTCCATAAAGATTTACTGCCTCAGAAACCCAATGGGAGTGGCTGTGAGTCAGGATTAACTCCGTGGCAGTGAGTTTGGTTTTGTTGTTGGTTTTTTTGTTTGTTTGTTTTTAAGAACAAAACTGAGGCGTTTGAATCTCTGCTTCACCAGTTACTAGGCATGTTATCTGAGACAAGTAACTTAGCCTCTTTGGGTGATAATTTCTTTATTTGTAAAATAGAGGTAATAACCCACATAGTAGATTGTTGTGAGACTTAAATGAATTAATTTATGCAAAGGATTTAGAAAGGGGAAAAGGATTCTGCCCAGCAGGAAACATTTGACAATGTCTAGAGACATTTTTTGTTGTCACAACTGGGGGATTGACAGGGTGGTTCTAACATCTAATAGTTAGAAGTAAAAAATGCTACCACCAGCCACTCCTTGGAAAGAAGGTTGGGCAATCTACTTCCATAGTGATACTGCCTCAGAAACCCAAGGAGGGGTCGCTATGAGTCAGGTCCAACTTGACAGCAAATAACAACAACATGATCCTACTATACACAGGAAATGCCCTCCACAACAAAGAATTATTTGTTCCAAAATGTCAAAGTGCCGCTTTTGAGAAACATGGCTTAGAACAGCACCTGGTGTATAATAAGTGCTATGTAAGTTGGGCTACTATTGTTATTTGCTATTATGGGAATAACAAAACTTAATCACAGTGTTATTGTTAGAAGATACATGGTTAAGCACAGTGCTTGTTGTTGTTGTTGTTATTTGCCGTGGAGTCAGCCCCGACTCATAGCGATCCCTCCTTGGGTTTCCGAAGCAGTATCACTATGGACGTAGGATTGCCCAACCTTCCTTCCGAGGAGTGGCTGGTGGGTTTGAACCGCCAGCCTTCTAGTTAACAGTCAAGTGCCTTAGACACTACGCTACCAGAGCTCCTGCTTAGTACTCAGTAAATGTAGAGGTGGTGGTAGTGATTATTAATAGGTAGCCAAATATCTATAAACATATCCTTTCTATAGTAAAAAAACTCCTATTTAAAGAAATCCTTTTGTAATGTAAATAATGACATTTTTATATGACTTTTTGAAAGGTAGAACACATCTGTAACCATTAATACCTTACATTCAGTAATCACTTTACTCTTTTCAAAGCACTTTTCATAATTAAGCATTTATTGTTGAGTCTCTACAATACACCAAGCTTGCCTTATGGTACCAGTGTAATAGAAAGAACATGGACATTAAGGTTGGACAGTATTGAATTCATATCCTGATTCTGCCACCTAACCGCTCATGTAAATCTTAGGCAATTCAGTTCACTTCTTTCAAACTCAGTTTCTGTAAGATGAGGATAATTGTATCTGCCTCCTGGGTGTTTTTCTGAATCACGTGGGAAAAGTGTCTGGCTAGTGCAGTGAATAGGAGCAGATTCTAAATCGTTTTAGATCCCATCCCTTCTCCACTTCCATTCCGTCGGTGAGTCTGCAGTGTTTTCAGAGTCATAGGTCTTTTCTCAGCATCTACCTGCTCTCACTCAAAGGGCAGACAGACAGTGAAGGGAGATGAGAGGAAAGTGGGAAAAGTTGTAATGACCTACTTCTCCAGTGCTTCTGGGCACAAGGCAAAAGTCCAGGACCCCAGAAAGGCTGTTCCCTAGGTCAGTCTCCTTGGAGAGAGCTGTGGATATTTTCTTCTAGTATCTTACCTTTTCAGGAAATATACTTCAGTGTCTATTCCATTTTTAGAAGTGAGCCAAGGCTAAAATGGTGATGCTGAGAAGCTACTGAGAAGGTCAACCTTAACTGTATTGCTCTTTTCTGAAATTAATTTATCAATTCTGTTAATTTGCCCAGATACTATTCTAAGGCTATATTTCTTTAGAGTTTTAAATTGTAATTTTTCTTATTATGAAGGCGACAGTGATTTACAGTACCTGTGTTTTTATCTACTTTGCTTGTCTTAAATCTGACACAAGATTGCAAGATAAAAATGCCTCAAAGACACTTTTAATTTGCTAGACACATCTGTAAAAAAAAAAAAAAAAGTGAGTTTGTGCAGCAGGAGGAAACTAGAGTCTTTTCAAGGCCTTCACATGACTACCAGTCTTCCCCACCCCAAGACTTAGCCACTCATTCACACCACTAAGAGCTACTTTTGTTTGACCAGACTGTGTTAGACATATTAACAGGAACCCATCAGATCTCAGCTAAAGGTTAATCTCAGTTCAGAATAAGAAGTTTGAAGTTTCTAGTTAAAGACTACAGAAGGCTTAATGGAAAATTGGAGACACTGTGATAGTGATCAACAGACACAAAACTTTTCTGCCTTCTAATGCCAGTGACTGGAAAGTGTAGCAAAACCAGATTGATGACCTAGGAGATAAAATAGGATTAAGAAATGTCACATTGGTGGGGGATCCTAAAGGTAGAGAGGCAGAAAGAAATGGAGTGGTTTTTTTTTTTTTTTTCCTCCCCCTGCCTTCCAGTAGATTACAAAGGTGAGGGATTTGATAACTTTGAATTCTCATCTTCAAGTGTCAGTGCAGATACCTTTCCTGGAAAGGTCCACCATCCCCAGCAACCCCATAGGAATATGCAGCTCTGAAAACCAGTAACAGACCACAGAATTTTGTTTCTGATGTGCTTTGGTCTGATTTTTTGGGGCAAGAGGAGTTATTAAAAATCATAGATTTGTTTATTGGCTCTTCTGAGCAATTGGAGACAGATGTAGCTGCTGAAGAGAGCTGGCAAATGGGAATTTGGAAACCCATTTGCCCCAAGAGGCAGGTGGTCTCTATAGAAGCCTGATTTCATTACTGTCCCCTTTGAAGCTGAATGAAGGTAGTTGAATTCGAAGATAAATCGAAATTATGGAAATATTGGATATATAAATGCCTTTAAAATGATCTAATGTGGAATTTGATTTGCCTTTTTAAATAATAACATGCAGACATTTAACAGAATTTTTACAAAAATATGTCTTGAATAAATTTTCCAGGGGGGAGAGGTAAAAAAGATTTCATTTGATGGTTTAACGATTAATCCCACCACCTGGGCAAGCCAAGGGAGCTTCCCACAGGAGATTGCTTCTGCAGCTTTGAATTATGTATGAATATTGCAGATTGGTTAGATACCACCTTACCAAGGGATTCCTTTGTAGACAGACAAATTCGTAATGATGTTACTATTACCTTTGAACACCTCAAGTTCATTCTGTATGTTCAGAAAATGAGACGTCTTTATGGAGATTGTGACTTTGTTGTAGTTGTCAGACCTGCCATGTCTCAATTAAAAACTGGTTTTTAATGAAAAGTTGCTTAGAAGAGTTTTAAGTACAGTCAAACATGTGCTGTCATCCATTATGAAAGCAGAATGAATGGTGAGGGGCCAGGACAAGGCATTGGCTAAGTCAGGGTTTCTGCCAGTCTACTACCGAGAACTTAGATGTAAAAGTCATTGTTATTACAGACTTTGTAGATTGCAACATAGAGCTATGAGTTGTTTGAACATGAACTTAGATAGAAGAAATAGAAAAGCCAAAGCTTCCTTTTTGTGGGCCATTTATCATTTAATAGTTCTTGTTTTAGTGATGAAAGAAGGTTTAGTTACCCTTGGCGTTATTTTCTACTTCAAAACATATGCTAAGATATAATGTATTAGAAATCCTGGCATATTTTCTACCATTTAATGTAAAGGAATTTTTTTACAAACTGTTCCATGAGTGGAATGAATGGGGAAAATTTCATTTTCTCCATTATGTACTTCCTGATGTCGTCGCCTAGTTTGTTCAGAAGGTCAAAGTAAAAGAGAAACAGGACTCAGGTTCTCTGATTCCCATTTTGATATTTTTTCCATTACATTAAAAATTTCTCAGTGAAATGTTAGAGGTGAACCAGCTATATTTGTAAAGTGTCATTTTATTTGAGAGGTTTTTCTGATTTTTATGTCTAAATATAAAAGAGTAGTCAAAATCTAAATTCCCTTATAAAAGTAATATGCCAAATGAATTGATTGTCTGGTAGCATAGTGCCTAAGACACTTGACTGCTATCCAGAAGGCTGGCAGTTCAAACCCACCAGCCACTCCTCGGAAGGAAGGTTGGGCAATCTACTTCCATAGATCTGTGCTCATTTTTTAGTCACAGCATGTTACCACATCTAAGCTTGAACTCACAGAACCTCTCCCTTCCCCCCTCCGTTTACCATTTCAGTTATACAAAGAACTGTTCTTCCCTCAAGCATCAAGACGTGACATATCATTGATGCGTTTTTTAAAATTCTTACTCCTTTATAGACACTGCTGTCACTGTAAATGCAGAATTAAAATCTTTGTATCCATTTGCAATCCATGTGATTTTACCTTCATTGACTCTATTTCATAGTTCTTCATAGTTGACAGTTGTTTTAATTGGTGATTTAATAGACCAGTGCATTTACTCAAAATGTGCTTCTGAAACATAATCTTTATCTAGAATATAGACTTTGCTGCCTTTGTCTTGGCCCTCAAAGAGTTAATAAAACTGGCTTTCACTTTGCCTAGTTCCTCAAAGGTAATTTGGCAAATTTCCCAGACCAAATCCCTAAGGTAAAGGTTAAGGTGCACTGAGTGGTATCAACGTGCAAATGCAAGACTTTTGCTCATAGCTTGCCCAGCTTGTAGCTCTCCAGAACTCATTGAGATCTATGTTTCCTCGGAGTTTCAGGACATGATTAACAGACTCAAGAAGGCCCTGTGAGAATTTTCGTTAATGGGGAATTGTATGAGTGAGTGCAGTGGGTGAGTGTTTAATATTTCTTGCTTTTTAGTATCATGTTTTATTTTGAGAAGTACTTCAGAGCATTGAGCTGTGTTGCACATATGTGGGAACCAAAATCAAAACCCACTGCCTTTGAGTCAATTCCAATTCATAGTGACCCTGTAAGACAGGGTAGGACTTCCCTATGGGGTTTCCAAGGCTGTAAATCTTTATGGGAGCAGACTGCCTCATCGTCTTACACTGAGTGGCTAATGAGTTCCAAACACCAACCTTTTGGTTAGCCGCCAAATGCTTTAACTGTTGTGCCACCAGAGCTCTTTATGTGGGAACAGACCCACAGAATTTTACACAAGTTAATAGTAGCAACCGTTCTTGTGGTTCCCTGAGAGGAAAGCAGACATGTAGGCTCATGGCTCTGAACCAGCCTTCACCAACCCCTTTTTGATGAATGGAAAGGAGATCTTTTCATAATAATCAGGAGATTGGGGGAAAGAAAGATAAAAGGTAAGAAGGAGCAAGGTTTTAGAGACTAGGAACCTAAAAATAGCTTTCTAGGAATCCCCTAAAGCTGACTCTAGAATGAGAAGAGAATTTGTGGAACATTAACCTTTTTCTTCTTGAAGGGGCTGATATTTTTTAAATCACCTTATATTTATTGCTCTGAAAATATAAATGGCTTATATTCTTTTATCTAGCAAAGAACATTTTCCCTCTTCTGGAGCATGTTGATATCTACTCACTGATCTTGATACTCAGTAGTGCGGAGTGTCTCTGAAGTGTCATTTTGCTTTGTCTTTGTTAATGCATATGAGTAAAGCCCCCTTGTCACCTTGATTTTAGGATGTTCTGTATTATAAGAAACCAGCTTTGTTTGGAGCCCTACTTTTGGGTTGATCACCAGGGGCAGCCTATTGTGAACAGGCAGCATGCTTTACTGAATGAGCCTCCCTTACATAGACCGCCCTGTTGGCAGCCAGTGAAGCAATGCCTTCCATCTCACCGCTGTGCCAGATCCCATAAGAAAACCTCAGGCTCATTACTCCCTCCTAGTGTAGAGAGTCCTCTGGCTCTGCCAGCTTTGAAAGAATATTTTTGAAGTTGTGTATCCAGCAGGCTTCAAGGCTTATCTTTCTGTCAACGCATATGCATAATTTCCATAATGAAAGATTGATAAGAAGGTACTCCTTCTCCTCAGATCTACTCCCTCAAATCCACAGGTGATATATGTTCTGATGACACACGATCAAACAGAGCACCTCTTTTAAAGAAAGCCTGTAAATGTCACCATGACTCACTGCCAATTGAAAATCTAGAAATAACTTGTATTAGTTATATGAGAAGGAGCCCTGGTGGTGGCAGTAGTTAAGCACCCAGCTAATATCCAAAAGGTCAACAATTCGAACCTACCAGCCTCTCCACAGGAAAAGGGTGTGGCAATCTCCTTCCAGAAAGATTTACAGCCTTAGAAACCCTATGAGGCAATTCTATTCTGCTCTACAGGGTTGCTGTCAGTCGGAATGGACTTGAAGGGAGTGGGTTTAGTATATGAGAAAGGAGCCCTAATGTCACAGTGGTTAAGCTGCTAACCAAAAGGTCAGCAGTTTTAACCTACTAGCTGTGCTCCTCGGGAGTAGCAGTCTGCTTCCATACAGATAGATTGCAGATTTGGAAACCCTGTGGGGCAATTCTGCCCTGTCTTATGGGGTCGTATGAGTCAGAATTTAGACACTATGGCAACAGGTTTGGTTTTTGGATTGGTTTAGTATGTGAGATGTTTCCTTTCTCTCTTTCCCTTTGCCCATAAAGAAAACAGGAAGAAAAGCTGGTAAGTGTGGCAGTCTAGGGATACTTTTCAGTGAACCCAGAAACTCTTAAACCTGTATGATTTTGGATTTATTCCATTGACCAGCCCACTGAGATTTTCTAAATAGGCCAGTTTTCTCCACCAGTGTTTAATGACCTTTCCATCTCGTTGTACTTGAGAGTGACAGAGTTTGCACAGTTCTGGCAGAGCGAGGGGTGGGGGAGATGTGCAGGCGGTGGTGAAACAAAATTGGGAACATAAAGCAGTATGTGCAGCCGTGATGGTATGTGCTGCAGACTCATTTTAATATGCAAGAATAATTAGAATGCGGGACTTCCTTTTCCATTTGCCTTGCCTGCTGCATGCACACAGGCAAAAAAGTTGATACTTCTGTCCTGCTGACAATAAGAACTTCCAGGCCTCAAGTTCACCTGTTATAAAACAGTTGCTACCATATTTAGATATTCTAATCTCAGTTTAGGAGCTCTGGTAGCATAGTGCCTAAGGCACTTGACTGCTAACCAGAATGCTGGCGGTTCAAACCCACCAGCCACTCCTCGGAAGGAAGGCTGGGCAATCTACTTCCCTAGTAATACTGCCTCGGAAACCCAAGGAGGGGTCACTATGACTCAGGTCTGACTCGATGGCACATAACAACAACAACAACAATCTCAACTTAAGGAGCTCTGGTGGCATAGTGTGTAAGGCATTTGACTGCTAACCAGAAGGCTGGCAGTTCAAACCCACCAGCCACTCCTCGGAAGGAAGGTTGGGCAATCTACTTCCATAGTGATACTGCCTCAGAAACCCGAGGAGGGGTCACTATGAGTCAGCTCCAACTCCACGGCACATAACAACAACAATCTCAACTTTATTCCTGATCCTTTACTAAATACTTCACTAAATCCTTTTTTAAAAAGAGGCACCAAACCAGTTGCCATCAAGTTGATTCAGACCACCAGAGCTCCCAAACACTATGTAGTAAAGTATTTAGTATCTTCTGTAGTATTATAAGGAACTCAGGTGGTGCAGTGCCTGAGGCATTTGACTGCTAGCCAGGTCAGCAGTTCAAATCCACCAGCCGCCTGGGGAAGGAAAATGGGGCAATCTACTTCCGTAAAGATTTACAGCCTTGGAAACCCAATGGGAGTTGCTGTGAGTTGGAATTGACTCAGTGGCAGTGAGTTTGGTTTGTTTTGGTTTTACAGTGTTAATAGTACTATACTCTAGTATTATACTATAGTGTAGTACTTTACTAAATAGTATATTTGCCTTTAACCAGTCAAGCATTTAGTTCCCTCTATCACCATCACCATCCTGTACCTAAAAAAAAAAAGTTCCACCCTTTGCTTGTTATTCTCACTCTTACCTCTAAGCCTACTATACCTTCTTTACCAAACTGGCTTCTCAGTATGGATCACGGGGAATAGAGTATTGGCCTGCATGAAGGGAGGTTTTGTGTTCAGACAGGTATGCTGGGGCTTATGAACTATTGCTATGACCATAAGGCCAGTTATTTGCATTTATGGGAAGTGTACAAGGCAAAACGCAACGCATTGCCATCGATTCAGATCTGACTCATAGCCACCCTTCCCTGGGTTTCTGAGGCAGTATCTCTATGGAAGTAGATTGCCCAACCTTCCTTCTGAGGAGTGGCTGGTGGGTTTGAACCGCCAGCCTTCTGGTTAGCAGTCACATGCCTTAGGCACTACATTACCAGAGCTCCCTATGGGAAGTATATGTCTCCTCCATAAATCTAAATTTTAGCAGGATCTTTGAATGCCAATGTGACATTCAAACCTATATGGTCTGGTTTGTTTTAGTCATGTGACCCATGAAGTGACAGCAGAGGATTTTTCTACTCGGGAGCCAAGAACGGTTGTTGTGAAGCAAGATGGCAGGGGCTATACTTCAGTCACATCAGCACTGCCCCCACCTGAACTGGAAAAGGAAGAGGAAAAAGAAGACATTTCAGATCCTGTGGACCTGAGTCCTTGTAGTGCAACATACAGCAATTTAGGTTAGTATAAATGTCACATAAGTGGTATTTAAACCTTGCCTTTTTATGCACTAGCCAAATTCTCTATTTCCCTGGAGGGATACTTTTGTTGCTCCATGGAGCAAAAGTTGAGACTATAAATTTTTTTTTTTTAATTTTATTGTGCTTTGGGTGCACACTTGCAAAGCGAAATTTGTTTTACATTCAGCAGTTCGTGTACATTTGTACACGATCACCATCCCTGACCATAACAAACTCTCCTCCCTTCCCGTCCCTGTGACTACCCCCTCCTCGGCCCCTCCTTAACTATGCACTCCTGTCTATCCAGCTTTTCCTCTGTGTGAGTGCTGTCCCTCTGGTGTGCCATGGCACATTGCTCTAAGGGGTGCATCTCCTTAGAGTCGGTGGGTGCATCACCTTGGGTAGGTGTCTTGCAGGGACTGTAAATTTTTACTTGCATCAGGAAAAAGCCCTGGTATTCTACTATGGTAGAAGTACATATGGGATATTTTTTGGTATTGCACAGGGGAGGGGCCAAAAGGAGGCTTCCTAGAAATAATACTTGAGTTATTTTAACTGATTGACAAGGAAAGGAAGAATATTCCTACAAGAGGCAACAACATGAACAAAAGCCTGAAGATGCCGAATAATTTGATGCATGTGGATACCATGACCATATAGTATTGCTGAAATGTGAGCTGGACAGTTAGACAAGATTATGAGTTTCAGGCTAAAACCATAGACTTTTTGCTGTTTGTGATGGTAAGCTATCAAAAGATTTTAAACAGAGGAATAATGTGATTAGATTTGTGTTTTATTCATCCATTCTGTTGGCTGCCATGCAAGGATAGAAGCAAAGTAGTTGATAGTAGGAAATCTGGTAGTTGAATAGTATTGCAGGGCCACATAGAAGAATGAGAAAGGGAGGCATAAATGAAATAGTACGGCTAGGGACAGATTTGAGAAATATTTAGAGAATACATAGGATTTAGTGGTTAGTTGGAAGTAGATAGTATGAAGATCTATGATGTATCCCAGATTTTGGGCTTCGAACAAGTGTATTCAAGGAAGTAAGATCCCTTTGGTATTATACAGGGGAGGGGCCAGAAGAAGGGCAGCTCAATCATGACCACCCACATGCAGTTGAAAATGCATTCTGTATGGAAAATTCCAATCTAAGTTCCTATACCTTACATGAACTGAGAATGGGAAAAGCATAGTACAGTTACCCAAACAACCATCATGGTTACCATGTTCCAGTTGGACTGGATTTTATGGTCTAGTCAAGCAGCTTCTTAGTCTTCCCATTCTTTTATATTTTATGAGACATATTACAAGATGAAAAAATTACTGTTGACTAATTGTATGCCCTCAGACAATATATCAGAAATTATACTTCAAACATTCTTACTACACTAAAATTTCTTCCATGATGTCCTCAGTAAAATATATAGGAATTTTTACTAATCATGTGGTATCTTAAGGAGCTCTGGTAGCATAGTGCCTAAGGCACTTGACTGGTAAGCAGAAGGCTGGTGGTTCAAACCCATCAGCCACTCCTCAGAAGGAAGGTTGGACAATCTACTTCCGTAGTGATACTGCCTCAGAAACCCAAGGAGGGGTCGCTGTAAGTCAGGTCCTAGTCGGTGGCCCATAACAACAACAACATGTGGTATCTTATGCAGTCTCTTCTCTAAAATTTTTCATTAGCCAACATCAGTTAAAGTTAATTCTCAGTCACATAGAGTGGTAGAAAAAAAAATAGAGCATTACTTCATGAATATTCCAAGTGCCTCACATAGATTGACTCATTTAATCTTCAGGTTATTATTCCCATTTTTCAGATGAGGAAAGTAATACAAAGTTTCTTGCCCAAAGTGTTCAGCATATATTGAACACAGATTGGAAGGAACCTACTTGGTCTTAACCACTGGGCTATAATGATCTTAACCACTAAATTCTTGCAAAATTTTGAAGCCTGCAGCTGTGCCCTTTTTTTTTAAGTTGTCCACTTTCAGGCATAAAATTTAAGACTGGTTTTTAAAGCTTATGATTACTTAGAGTGCAAAAATACTAGCTTATAGATACCCTAATCAAAAAGGTAGCTTGCTTTCTACCTTTTAAAAATATATGATGCCAATAAAATGTTGACTGCTTTTCCTTGAGTGTCTATGTGGCTATGTACTTGATTCCATAGGGTATGGAGTTAGTTGCTTCTTTGAAAAGGTTTTACTATATAAGTTAAATTAATAACACAGTAATGGATAGGATTGACTATTGGTTCTACTAGCTGAGGGGTTTTTGTTTTATTGTCATTTTTCCTAATGGAACAAGTATTTTTGGTGGCATCGAAACTTTCCTTTTTGAATACATTCAGCAAACCATTTGCAAGAATTTTAAACTACCCCTTTGAGCATTTTTTAATGATTTAAAGCCCTGTGTGTTTAGCAACTGAAAAGAAACAAAACTTCTTGGCAATAGCTTTAGATCCTTTAAATATTTCAGAACCATTCCATAAAAACTACTTTCTTCACCTTTTTTTTTTTTAAAATGAGGCAAAGGGTGATAGATAAAAGAAACAAAGAAGGAAAGGTCAGGGTTACCAACATTTTTACTGTGGAATTTGTTTCTGAAACTCATATTGTAAAGTGGGCTTAAGAAACAGTATAACACAGGAAAAAATAAGGGTTTTGGAGGTCAGACAGATTTAGGTTCAGATCACAGTTGTGCCACTGCCCATCAGCATGATTGTGGGTCAGTTATTTAATATCCTTCAGGATTATTTAATATCCTTTAATGGCTTCAGTTTCCTTATCTGAAATAAGGGAATAATAACATCTACCTCTTAGGACTTAATGGCAGAAGTACTTGGTACATAGCAATGCTTAGTAATTGTGAATTTCTTTCATTTCTCCCCAAAGGTATGTTGTTACTTTCTCCTTTAAATATGTTAGATGTGCCAGCCAGAAAATATAGAATAAAGTGGAAAGGATTAAAAATGTTCGTTAATTGGCATTGAAGACACAGAACAGCAAAATATAAATCCAAAAAAGCATGGGCTGCCTGCACGACTAATGACTGAAGGTGTAAAACATCCACCCCAGTGTGGCTAACGAGACCAGAGGAGAGAATTACAAATGGCAGGATCTTAAATGTGGCAGATCCAGGTCCCAGGTCTGCTAATTAGAGCAAAATAAAGGGACCTGATTTGGATTTCTTTTATAGTTCCTTTTTTTTCTTACATGGTTTTGAAAACTGGTAAGTTTTGTTTAAAAATTCAATTGGAATAAACCTTGATTAATCTACTTCAGTATCTCCCACTAGACCTACCCTTGAGGCAGTCTCAGTCCTTCACTGTGGGGTGACGAGAGCTGTTGTGATTCAACAGTTCCCACAAAAAGCTGCTGACTTATGCTACCCATACTTCCCGCCCCGCCCCATACATTTCTTTTTTCCTGAGAAACCATTCTGTAGGGTTAATTTGGATGCCTTTTTTCCTATCTGTACCATAAAGAAAGCAAACTTTATTTTGCTCTTAACTGGATTCATTATTTGACTTTAGAGCTGCACAGTATTTCACGTGCTCAATAGCTACATCAGGCTAGTGGCTACTGTGTTGGCAGCACAGATAAAGAGCATTTATTTCCATCATCACAGAAAAGTCTGTTAAACATTACTGCTTGGAGAATCGGTTAGCTGGCGTTTGTATTGTTGCACAAAAATTATGATTGTCTTTATGGAAATTGACAACTCCTTCAAAGACTTCCCCTTACAGAGTGATGACTCTGCTCTGAGGGGTGGTGATATGAGATCACCAAACAAACTCTGATCTCTGACAATGTAATCCACCTCCAACTGAATTCTACAGGGTGTCTGCCATCCAAATGAGTTCCCAAAGAAGTGATAGAATGTTTGCTTAATCAGACCTTTAGCACTTTCTCCCATGTTTCTTGTGTCTATCTCAGTATGTCTAAGGAAAAAAATCACTGGTTTTGTATTTGGCATGTCTGACTACTTTATCAGCCTGCTATAATCAGAATCATATAATGACTTCTACTTTATTGGAAATAAGTTGGTGACTTTAAGTCTCCTTCATTCACTTTGTAGCTGAATACTCTATACATTGCTTTTTAGAAAGATGTACCAAGTGTGCCTTTCTTGAGGACAGATTTTTGGCTAGTGTGTCTTTCTGTGTCCCCTACCATGTAGCATATTATCTAAAACACACAGTAGACCATTGGCACATGTTTCAATGAATGAGCCAAAAATGAGTTTTGAGTTTGGCTTGAAAAGATTTCCAGATTAGGAAATCAAGCTATCCTCAGGAAGGTTTACAAGAAAATTTCAAGTCATAGTTTCTGTGCTCCATTAATCAGCTAACTTTTTTTTTTTTAATTCATGGCTTAATTCAATAGTTTCTTAATTAAGGAATTATATAAGCTATGCCTCTGTTTCTTTTCTACATGTTCTTTAAAGAAATTATACACATTTCTCATCTTACTTACCTTGACAGTCTCTTTCAGGCTGCGCCTTCAAACCCTGAAAGAAATCACCTGAAAGTCTTCGGTCTCTAGAACTGCCTCTGTTAGTATATTCGTTGTCAGGGTTCAACTTTAAGGAATGGGTTTGCCTAAAAGAATGTCATTACACTGCTGACCTTGAAACGGCAGGGGTTTTTTGTTTTTGTTTTTTTAATCATTGTGAAGACTGCATTACCACTTATTCATTTATTCAAGAAAAAATTACTGAGCAACTTCCATCAGCCAGACATTGTTCCACATACTACAAAGTTAATGATTTCGATCTACAGATTAAAGAATTGCAGTGTTTCAGATTATCTAGATGTTTTAAAAAAAAAATTGAGGTTGACAGCTTTGAACATTTGTTTTGAGCATTTGTTGTACTTCCTAGAAGTATAATTATTTCTCTTTTAAAAGAAACCATAGACTGTGTCCCTATTTTTCAAGCAAACTGCATTCACATTTAAAAATAGCTTCCTATATGCTAGAATTAGTTGACCGAGTGCCATATTCAAATTACATAGATAACTTACCCCAAAATAAATAATTTCCATTGTAAGAGAGGTTGTCACTAATGAGGTCTTATAAAAATTGAATCTGTCAGCTGTTACACCACTATTGACATTGTTTAAAGTGATCTTTGTATATGTTTGAGACTAGCCCAAAGTGGTCTTTGGAGGTCAGCTTTGTTTTATTTGTTTGGCTTGAAGTTTGTGTCCCCTGTGTTTTGCCAGCTGTTGCTTACATTTGACTATGGTCGACCCAACACAATAATAATGCCCAGGTAGGTTAGGACCCTTCCTCCTAAGCTGCTGGTATTTCTTGTCAAAGGAAGATATTGTAATAGCTGCTGGGTTCAGCCAGCAAAAGGCCCTTCTCACTTAAGACTGGTGCACAATGGTGGTATGTGGCATCTATATTTATAAATTTCAGTGCTTATTTCCCAGTTCGGAGATGTTGATCACTTCTTTTGCCCTCTCCCAACCCATGCCTTTTTAATTCTTCTTTATTACTTGTCATGAACCTTAGAAAAACTTAGGGGTCAAAGATTAAAATTTAAATTTACATAGAAAGATAGGTTCTATTTATTTGGGCTTTAATACATTTATTCAGCCAGCGTTTATTGACCCCTGGTACTTAGTAGACTAGGTGCTAGGAATACTACTGCTGCTGTCAAGGACTCCTGGTCCAGACATAAGGCCAGGAGCCTATTTTTCTATTAGGAGCCTATGTGAGAGTTGCTAGGATGCAGACATTTAAAGGTTTAGTGACAGCCTCTTCTGCCTAGAGGAGTCTGGGAGAGGGTCACAATGGCTTTGAGCAGAACTTGAAAGAAGTGTAGTTGTTTGCCAGGTAGAAAAGCAAGACAGGGCATTCCAGGTAGAGGGAACAGTATGAACAAAGGCTGAAGCTTGTTAGAGAAATGAATGTTCAGTTAGCTACAAATAATTAATTCAGGGTGGCTCAAGTGCAGAGTGAAAGGGGCAGATGGGGAGAGATGAGACACAGGGGAAAAGCAAGGCCAGATCATAAATGGTACGTCTGCATCACAATGAGTAAATCTTTTACCTACAGGAAATGGAGAGACACTGAAGAATTTTGAATAGTGGGACATGATCAGGATTTTAAAAAGATCATTCTAGGAGCTACATAAGGGATGATTGAAGGATGGGAGACCAACCAGGAGACCATGCCTGTTCCTGTCTGGTTGGAATAAGGAGCTAATTATGATCATTAGCATTCTGTTCCTGTCCAAATGGGTCATCACTAAGTGCCTTTAATCCCTAGCACCCTGTGATGCCACGTTTTAAGCAAACATTTGCTGTAGTTTGTCCTTGGTATGTCTTTAGTGATAGAATCTTTCAGTAGATTACTATAATGATTTGGTCATTATTTTGCATTTTCCAGTATGCAATCATCTTTAAAATATCGATCTTTAGAGCTAATGTTACTCTTATTTCTTTTCTATTTACTATCATACCAATTGTAAGTTGAAAGAGCCCCATATCAATCATTTTCCTTCCTGAGGAGTTTTAAACACCCTTTTGGCTTCTTTGAAGTAGTATCATTAAATTATTTCCTTTTAATCCCTCTTTCATCAATTACTTTTCAGAACATGATATAGGACCTTGTCTGTCTGCCTGAAGCCATTTTTAAATAGGGAGAAAATGAAGTGGTAGGATATGGAAGCCTAAAAAGAGAGGGAAGTAGGGTTTGAGTGTGATTTAAGCAAATATATTTGTCTGAAAGAACTTCTTTCGCCTATAGCAAGGCAAGATCTAGAATAAAATTTTTTCTTCTTCTTCTATTCAGAGGGCTGGTATGCCACAAAAATGTAGGGTATGTGATGTTATATCAGGCCTGCTGAAAGCCAAGCTTAGTGTCTGGTCCCAGAGGCTTGAGAGGAATGTACATGATCAAATGTTTAAAATAAAAATGGCTAAGATACCAAGCTTTTAAAACGTTGACCCAAATGATTGGAATTCAGTTAGGAGAGCTTGCCTTTCTTGGAGGAAAAAAAAATAAATAAAAACACAAAACACTTTTAGACTTGGGAGAATGGCCTGACCTACTTGCATGGACTGTGGAATGCTTGTGGTTTCATTTGTAACACAAACGTTCCTGATTCCGTGTGGAAATTTTTAGTGAAGCAACTCCTTAGCTCCCAGGAGATCATATCCTGTTTGAGAAGAGAAGCCACTGTTAATTATCCTTATTTCCTTGTTCCCTTGATTGTCCATTTCCATTTTGGAATGATGACCCACTCTTCTGATTCTTCCTTCAGTTCAGTAGCCATTTATTTACTGCACATCTGCCTAGTACCTCACACTAGAGGTCCTGAGTTAAAATACATATCTATATATACCTATGTGTGTTTATGTGTATACACATTATGTTGTTGTTGTTGTTGTTGTTATATGCCATAGAGTCAACTCAGACTCATAGCGACTATATATGAGAGTAGAACTGCCCCGTAGGGTTTTCTAGACTGTGATCTTTATGGGAGAAGATTGCTAGCTCTTTTCTCCCAAGGAGTGCTGGTGGGTTCAAATTTCCAGCCTTTTGGTTAGCAGTCAAGTATTTAACACTTGTGCCCCTGAATCTCCTTCCACACATAAAAGGCTGAAAATGCTGTGTTGTTATTGTTGTTATGTGCCATCAAGTCGGACCTGACTCATAGCGACCCCTCCTTGGGTTTCCGAAGCAGTATCACTACGGAAGTAGATTGCCGCATCTTCCTTTCAAGGAGTGTCTGGTAGGTTTGAACCGCCAGCCTTCTGGTTAGCAGTCAAATGCCTTAGCCACTAAGCTACCAGAGCTCCCAAAACCAAACTCACTGCCGTGGAGTCAGATCTGACTCATAGTGACCCCTCCTTGGGTTTCTGAGGTGGTATCTCTATGGAAGTAGATTGCCCAACCTTCCTTCCAAAGAGTGGCTGGTGGGTTTGAACCACCAGCCTTCTGGTTAGCAGTCAAATGCCTTAGGCACTATGCTACCAGAGGTCTTTGAAAATGCTATAGTAGAGCCAAAAGGTAGTTAGAAAACACAGAGGAGGAAGTGATGGCTTCCAGTTTGGAGGTGGGAGAGTAAAAAATAGAGAAGACCTTTGAGCTGGGCTTTGAAAAAAAGAATACAGTTTCAACAAGTAAAGTTAGGATGATACACCTTTGCAAAAGTAGGATGTACAAAGAAAAACATGGAGCACTTTAAAAGAACAGGAAGTGAATGATTGACATAGAAGGGTAAATGAGAAGTAGTGATAGATAAGGCTGAACCTTGACCAACTTACAGAGGAGTTTGGACTTTGTTCTATAGTAGTGGAAAGTAGCATGATCAGCCCTCTTCTAACTCATCAGATAAGCATGAAATGGCTCCTGATGGTAATAGACCTTGTCTCACTTGGCAATTCTAGGATAATAAAAGGAAAAAAAAAAAAAAAAAGCACTTTTGGAATCCTTCATAATTATTTTTGTTTGTTCTGATTTGGAAAAATAGGTAGATAGTGGTAGCCACTAAAGGGTCTTCTAGGTTCTAGGGCCCATATTGGAAGGAGCAAGAATAGGCTCATGTTTCCAGTTTTCTCTTCCATTTATTCAGTCATCATACATGTACTGATCAGGCACTCATAGCCAGATTATTTGCTTGGTCCTGGATATACAGATGACATGCAGTCTCTGCAGTTCAGTAGGGGATTCAGACAGGTACACAAGTAAAGTTGTAAGTGGTAAGGAAGAAATGCTCACAGTTATATCTGGGGCCCCAACAAAAGAGAGGTCAATTTTGGAGGGTGAAGTAAGAAATACTCCCCAGAGAAGAGAGTGTTTGAAAATGAGGCGGCAGAGAGGCCATTACTGAAAGAGAGGGAAGCATGAGAAAAGGCACAGAGCACAAAGGAAGCATGAAGTAGCCCAGAAGACTGAAGAAACTGCAGGCAGTTTGGTAGCTGGGGCTTAGGATGCAAGGGGAAATGCTGTAAGAGAAACAGATACACCAGAGCCAGGTCATAAAAGCCTTCCTTGGTGTGATTGGAGATTGGGACTTGATCCTGGAGACACTGGGGATTTTAACCAGAGGAGTGCCATCATCAGATTTGGTGTTTGAAAAAATTCTCTCTGGTGCACAGTGCATTGAATAAGACAAAACTGGAGACAGTAATAGCAATCGTGAGACTGTCACAGTAGCCAGACAAGGATGATAAGGGCCTGAGCTGGTGTAGTTCACTGCTTCTAACCTTCTCAACAGCACTTCATCTCTGAAAGGTCTAGGTCAGCAACAGAATATGAGGGTTTTCTCATCTTAACATAACAGAGCATATTTCTTTCATTTTGCGAATAAACTATGGCTCTTACTTCTTACATTAGCCAAGGAAAAATAGGACTGAGGCAGGTCTGGAATGGAGACCTCACCATCACAGGAAGAGTTTAGTAAATGCCAAGTCCCTATGTCCTTGATGGTGCTAAGGACACAGGAATGGGAAGTTGTGACTGAAAATTGAATTTATGGTGATTTCTGAGAACAGACTACCCATTTGCTTTATTGAGATATAATTTACATACCTTAAAATTTACACTTTTAGTGGTATGTTCACAGAGTTGTACAGCCATCACCATTATTTAATTCCAGAGCATTTTTATCATCCCAAAAAGAGATTCATTAGCAGTCACTCTCCAATCTCTCCTCCCTGCCAGCCCCTGGCAACTACTCATCTGCATTCTGTGCCAATGGGATTACCTATGCTGGACATTTAATGTAAATGGAATTATACAATCTGTGCCCTTCTGTGTCTTCTTTCAGTTAGCATAATGTTTTCAAGGTTCATCCAAGTCATAGCATGAATCAGTACTTCATCCTTTTTATGGGTGAATAGTATTCCATTGCAAGGCTATACCATTGTATTTATCCACTTTATCAGTCGATGGGTATTTGAGTAGTTTCCATGTTTCAGCTATTATGAATTATGCTGTAATGAATATTCATGTATAAGTTTCTGTGAGGACATATGTTTTCACTTCTCTTACGTATATATTGAGGAGTTGAATTGCTGGATCATATGGTAACTCTATGCTTAACTTTTTGAGGAACTGCCAAACTGTTTCCCAAAGCAGCTACACAATTTTACAATCACCATAGAAATGAATGAGAGTTCTAATGATTCTGTATTGTTACACACCATAGGATTTTCTAGGGTGTACTCTTTACAGGAGCAAATTACCAGGTCTTTGTCCCATCGAGATGCTGAGTAGGTTTGAACCACCATCCTTTCAGTTAGTAGCCAAGTGCTTAACCATTAGCCATCCTAATGAGTGTAAAGTGATGTATCATTGTGGTTTTGATTTACATTTCCCCAATGACTGACATTGAGCATATTTTCATATGTGTATTATCCAAATACTATTCCATTTCTGTTATATGTGTACACTACATTTTGTTTATCCATTCTTCTATTGATGGACATTTGGGTTATTTCTACCTTTTGGCTATTATGAATAACAGTACAGTGAACACTGGTGTACAGATAGTGGTTTGAGTCTCTGCTTTCAAGTCTTTGGGGTATGTACCTAGGAGTGGAATTGCTAGATCATATGGTAACTTTTTGAGGAACCACCAAACTATTTTCCATGGCTCTGCCATTTTGTATTCCCACCAGCAATGCGGGAGGGTTCCAGTTTCTCTACATCTTCTCTAACACTTGTTCTTTTCTGTTTCCCTGATAATAGCTATTTTTCTGATAATGGATGTGAAGTGGTACCTCATGATTTTGATTTCCATTTTCCTAATAACATGAGCATCTTTTCATGTACTTACTAGCCTTTGTCCATGTTCTTTGGGGAAATGTCTATTCAGATCCTTTGCCCATTTTTTAATTGGGTTGTTTATCTTTTTGTTGTTATTTTATTCCTTTTGAAGGAGCTCTGGTAGCAGCATTGTTAAGATACATGGTTGCTAACCAGAAGGTTGGTGGTAGAAACCCACCAGCTGCTCTGTGAGAGGAAGATGGGTAATCTACTTCCGTTAAGATTTACAACCTTGGAAACTCTATGGGTCACTATGTGTCAGAATCAACTCAATAGCATTGGGTGGGTTTATTCTTTCTGGTGGTATTGTAAATGCAATTGTTTTCTTAATTTCAGTTTTGGATTGTTCATTGCTAATGTATAGAAATAAAATTGATTTTGTATGCTGGCTTCTGACCTGTAAGCTTGGCTGAACTAGTTCTGATAGTTTTTTATGGATTTCTTGGGATGTTCTAGATACAGGGTTGCATCATGTATGAATTGTTGTTGTTAATTGCTGTGGAGTTCATTACAACTCATGGCAACCTTCTGTGTGCAGAGTGCTCCATAGGGTTTTTAAGGCTGTGACCTTTCAGAAGCAGATCACTGTTTTGCCAACTGCCTCTGGATGGGTTCAAACTGCCAACCTTTCAGATAGCAGTCAAGGGCTTAATTGTTTATGCCACCCAAGGACACCTTTCTACACATGAAATTAACCATTAACCATCCTAATGAGTGTAAAGTGGTAGTTTTACTTCTTTCTTTCCAACCTGGATGCCTTTTATTTCTTTTTCTTCCCTGATTGCCCTGGCTAGAACCTCCAGTGCAATGTAGAATTGAAACAGTAAGAGAGAAACTTACCTTGTGTCTGATCTTAAGGGGGACCTATCCAATCTTTTATAATTAAGAGTGATGTTAGCTCTTAGTTTTTCATAGACTGCCTTTATCAGATTGCTATAGTTACCTTCTATTCCTAGTTTAGTGAATGTTTTTTTATCATGAAAGGGTATTGAATTTTGTAAAATGTTTTTTATGCATCCATTGAGATGATTTTTTTTTATCCTTTTATTCTATTAATTTTATACATCACATTGATTGATTTTTCAGATGTTAAACCAACCCTACATTCCTGGGATAAATCCCACTTGGTCATGATGTATAGTCCTTTTTTAGATATTGCTAGATTCATTTTGCTAGTATTTTCTGAGGATATTCATAAGGGATATTAGTCTTTGCTGAGTCTGGCATCCTTATTATATTGATCTCATAGAATAAGTAGGGAAGTGATCCCTCCTCCCTTCTTTTTTTGGTAGGGGTTGTGAAATATTGATAATCTTCTTTAAACATAGGTAGAATTCACCAGTAAACCCATCTAATCCTAGGTTTTTCTTTGTAGGAAGTTTTTAGATTACAGATTTAATCTCTTTCTTTGTTATAGACAGATATATAGATAATTTTAACACTTTTTTTTTTTCAGTCCTAAATGTTTATTCCTTCAGTCTTTCAAGAAATAGTATTGAGCATCAATTATATCCAAGCTCTGATCTTGGCACAGAGGACACTATAGTGAATAAAACAACAACAGTCCTAACCCTCTTAGACATTAACGTTCTCATATTCTTTCTCTCTTACACACTCACACTATCCCTATATATTTTTTTTGCTTATTTATATTTAATGCAGCTCCGTGCCTTATAAAAATATTGCCATGTGTGTTTAGTGGAGAAACAAGGCCCTTAGGTTTTGCTTGTTGCAGTTTGTAAAAACTCTTAGATATTCTTGAGGATGGTTGTATGCATAGAAAATGGAATATATTATTATCATCTCAATCATAGCTTATATTGGTGCTTACATTACTACACAGACATGACTTTAACAAACAGTGCCTCTAATCAGTGCCCTAATCTGGACCATCCAGTGTCATATACTCTGTCTGATCATTAGTAGAAACGTCATGCTCTTAACGCTCAGATAGTGAGTGGAGGCCTCATTTTAACTGCATGAATAATTTTAATAGCTGTTATAAAAGTTTCATGATATATTTCTATTTCTTTAAAAAAATAATGTCCCCTCCCAATTATATAGTAAGCCTTAAAGATGCCACTGACACAAGCAATTGTGATTTATATTCTCTGAAGCATAAATCTAAAAGTAAGCAGACATGGTTGGTTGTTTTAACTTACACTTTTTTTTTTTTTTAATTGTGATTTGGGTGAAAATTTGCAGAGCAAATTCACTTTCCATACAGCAGTTCACATACATTTTGTCTCATGACATTGGCTACAATCTATCCCAATGCAACAGCTCCCCTCCCACTTCCTCCCGATAGTTACCTCTTCCCTGTGTCCATCCCTCCATGCACTCCTGCCCCCTGAGCTGTCTCCCGGTGCATAAACAGCCCTTCTTCCTTCCATGCTTGTTCTCTCCAAGGAGTGTATCTACCTCAGGTACATGTTCAACTCATATGCCTATCTTTTATTTGGCTGGAAGCCACAGGTGTGTGTTCATTTCCAGACCTGAAGGGCAGCTAGGGGCCATAGTCTCAGTTGTAACACCAGGCTCTATCAGACCAACAAACCTGGTCCCTTTTATCTCCCCCCCCCAAATGATTTTGAGTTTTATTCCACATCATTCTCCCTCTCTATCCAAGATCTCCTACATAGATCCCCCTCTGAGTGGTTGACAGTGGTAGCCGGGTACCATCTAGTTCTTCTGATCTCATAGTCATATAGGCTGTGGATTGCATGGTGTACCACTTGCGTGGACTAATTGTTTCCATGAATCTTTGGTTTTCTTCATTCTTCTTTGCTCTGGACAAGGAGAGACCCATCGTTGCATCCAGATGGCTGCTTGCAACCTTTTAAGATACCAGTTGCAACTCACCAAAGTAGGAGGTGGAACAGTGTTTTGTGTAGTATGTGAATGCCAATTGAGCTTGATGTCCCCTGCGAGTATGGTCCACATTTCAAAAGTAACATCTGTGAAGTCATAATTGATATGCCCCAAATAATGAAATAGAGTCACATAAGAGTTTGTGAATGACTGGAACAGCAGCTGACTATTCATATACACTGTTGTCCTTATCAAAATCATAGGAATCTTATACACAGACCAAATTGACCAAAATTTACAATGCAGCAGCTCCCCTCCCACTTCCTCCCCATAGTTACCTCCTCCCAGTGTCCGTCCCTTTGTACTCTTCTGCACCCTGAGCTATCTCCCTGTGTATAAGATTAAGCAGTGTCAGAATCCATCTCTGTGGATCTCATGGGTTGGTTTCCCCCCCACACTCTTTTGGATCTCATGTTTTTAAAAAACATAGTTTATGAAATTCTATTTAAATGTATTGAATCAAAAAATGACAAGGACCACATACAATACAGTGTAATTTTGGACAAAGTTAAAAGAACAGAATAGTATCTGCTGAGCACCTGTCTACAAGGCCCCATTTCCAGTTTGAATTCTGTTTATATTAATGCTCCCAAGTCTGTCTTTCTTTACAAATGCTATCATTTCTATTATGTTACAATGTAAGTGTATTTCAGTGTCATTTCTGAGTATTGTGATACAGTAAATACAGCATTCTGTGGGGCAGAATTGGAGTATCCCTTTTCAAAAACAAAGCCTATTACCTAAAGTAGGAGCTCTGGTAGCATAGTGCCTAAGGCACTTGACTGCTAACCAGAAGGCTGGCAGTTCAAACCCACCAGCCACTCCTCGGAAGGAAGGCTGGGCCATCTACTTCCGTAGTGATGATGCCTCGGAAACCCAAGGAGGGGTCCGCTATGAGTCAGGTCCGACTTGATGGCAAGTAACAACAACAACATTACCTAAACTAGTCACCTGTTCCTCTGGAAGAGAGATGCGAAAACATTATTCACATTTGTTGCTCCCACCAGGTCTTGGACTCATACCTTCAATGTTTAGGTATTTATT
>NW_006921820.1:1137389-1151111 GCF_000298275.1 Orycteropus afer afer | reverse complement strand
GCTGCGATGAACATTGGCGTGCATATATCTGTTCTTGTTATGGCTCTCACTTCTTTAGGGTATATACCTAGTAATGGGATGGCTGGCTCAAATGGTATTTGTATTTCCAACTTTTGAAGGAATCTCTACCCGCATTTTAAATTGAGACATTGACTTCTTATATTCCCATGGTCACATCATTTCTGCTTAAGTTTCAATTGTGTAACAAGAATGAGAACTTTATTTAATTATTTTTATTTTCTTCCTCCCCCCTTTATTTCTTTTTTTTTGTTAAACAATAACAGGGCAATCTAGAGCAGCCATGATACCTCCCAAGCATCCACGGCAGCCCAAGGGAACTTTGGATGATGCCACTACCTTTGGGGGTAAAACAGACCAAGAAACCCCTAATGCTTCCCAACCCACACCACCTCCACTGCCAAAGAAAATGATCATAAGAGCCAACACGGAGCCCATCTCCAAAGACCTCCAGAAGTCCCTAGAAAGTAGTCTTTATGTCGTGGCTAATCCCACCTATGATATCGACCCCAACTGGGATGCCAGCAGTGCTGGTTCTTCCATCAGCTATGAACTCAAGGGACTGGACGTTGAGTCTTACGACTCTCTGGAAAGACCTTTGCACAAAGAGAGACCTGTCCCCTCAGCAGCAAACAGCATCTCCAGCTTAACCACTCTCAGTATTAAGGATAGATTTTCCAACAGCATGGAGTCCCTGTCCAGCCGGCGTGGTCCCCCTTGCAGACAGGGCCGAAGCATCCAGAAGCCGCAAAGACAAGCACTTTATCGAGGACTTGAGAATCGGGAGGAAATGGTGGGTAAAATCCGAAGCCTTTATACAGATGCCTTGAAGAAACTGGCTGTGAAGTGCGAAGACCTCTTCATGGCTGGACAGAAAGACCAGCTCCGTTTTGGGGTGGACAGCTGGTCAGACTTCAGGCTAACTAGTGACAAGCCATGTTGTGAGGCAGGTGATGCAGTTTACTACACAGCTTCATATGCAAAAGATCCACTTAATAACTATGCAGTCAAGGTAAGAAAATACTATAAATCTGATTTTAATCTTAACACATTGTTTATTAAGCTGAATCTACTTTCCTCCATTCAGCAGAAATTATTCTGTAAGCTTTTACCTTGCACCAAACACTGTAATAAGCATAGACCTTCTTATCTAGAGGAGAAACAGATAGGTAAAGAGACAAAATTACAATACAGTACACTGAATGCTAAGTTAGAGATAAATAGAATTCTATGGGAGCTTAGAAGGAGTTTAATCCAGACTCTAGAAGTCAGAGAAGTCTCTTAAAGTAGGTAATTTTGAGCTGCAACTTTTCAAAGGCTAGCTATAAAAATGAGGTCTGTTCTGTGCCTTGTTTCTGTCTTTAACCTGAACCAAATAAGAGACCTTTGTCTTCCTCTACCATTGATCTACTCCTCTACTTCCAGGGGAAATATTTTTGTAGAGGAAAAGAACTAATATTTGTTGATGTGCCCAGACCTTTACGTATGTTACATAATTTGTCACATCAACTTTATGAGATGAGGATCTTTGTGTCCATGTGACAGATGAGAATGAAGCTCAGAGTGGAGAAGTAACTTCCTTAGGATTACACAGCTACCAAGTAGTAAAATTGTGATTTAAACCCAGTTCTCTCCAACTCCATGGCCTACACTTTGTACATCATGTCACTTACTATTTTTTAAATGCACATGACCATAGAGTCAAGCACTTTATTGAGAATTGGAAGATATCAGGCAAACCACTGCTTCAAAAATAGCATATTATATTCACTGTAACAACAAAGTGCATCCAACTTTGAAGCCAGAAAGGTCTGGGTTCAAATTCTGACCCTGCTCCTTGGTAGTTTTGTCATAAGTTAACTTTAAAGGGGAATAATAATGGTACCTATTTCACAAGGCTGTTTTTTGGGTAAAGGATACAAAAAAACAAATCCGACTGCCATCAAGTTTATTCTGACTCATAGCAACCCTAAAGGACAGAATAGAACTGTCCCATAGGGTTTCCAAGACTATAATCTTTAGAGCAGACTACCACATATTTCTCCCTTGGAGCAGTTGGTGTGTTTGAACTGTTGAGCTTTCAATGAGCAGCTGAATGCTTTAACCACTGCTTACCAGAGGATAACAAAGTGTAAATGTTCCCAACACAGTACCATCCCTAGTAAATACTCATTTTTTTACCCTACCTCTTAGCTTCTTTCCTAAGGAGCTCTAGTGGCATAGTCCCTAAGGCATGTGACTGCTAACCAGAAGGTTGGTGGTTCAAACCCTCCATCCACTTCACAGAAGGAAGACTGGGCAATCTACTTCCATAAAGATTTACCACCTTGGAAACCTGAAGAGGGTCTCTGGCAGTGAGTTTTTCTTTTTTAGCTTCTTCTCTAGGTCACTTTAAGAGAGTAACAGTCCTTGAACCTCAATTTCCTCTTCTTTCAGACATTTATGATGATAATCCATCTACTTTATAGTGGAGGTGCAGATCTAGTAATATAATGAATGCAAAGGGGTTTTGGAAAATACAAAAGCTCTATGTAAACTAATGTTCTCATTCCTGTAGTCTGTTTTTACTGATTCTGTTCACTGGTTCAAAACCAATTAACATATATAAATGACTGTTAGTGTTAATTTGGTTGAAAAAGAACTGATGATGTGTTAGTAAGTTAATGGATAAGGTGAAAGTTTGTCCTTAACTGTCTGTCAAGATAGAATGTATGTTTGGGCCAGACCTTCAGCTAGTTACTCTGCACTGGCAGCGCCTGTGCCACTTGGCTGTCTGATGGCACCAGCAAAGTGACTTCATGCTCCAGCCTACACTTTTTAAATTAAACTGAGGGGTAAACTGCAGACAGGAGATCTAGATTTGGAGTTAATACATTACTATTGACTCTAAAAAGGCATTTTGAGATTGTATATAGCACTCAAGAGCTGTTGTGTCAATTGGGGTTATGGTGCCTCATCTATCTTGGGTCTTTATTGCTACAACATCACCAATGCAGCATGAGTACCTATTTCAGAAAGGGGCATTGAACTATCTGTTCTTTCAAAACAATTGAGAAGTAGGGCTTGACTAACTTTATATATTATTGCCTTGCAATCTTGTCTCTTTCTCAAATCAATGGTCTGGTATTGATTTCTTTGCTTGTAATGATGCAAAAGCAATCTCCAAAGAACAGGTGGCAAGTGATTATATACTGGGAGTTGTTGGCAGGTTTGGGAAAAGATGTTTTACACTAAATGCTGAATATAAATGTCCCTTTGAAGACCCTCTGGGTCTTTCCAGAAGTACCCAATTGATTGTACAACCTTAGAGAAAGAGTTAAACTACTAGGACACTGTAAACCCTATCTTTGCAGAGATAAGCAAGAGACCAGCAGTTGATCCACACAAAGTACTGTTTTTACTGCCTTCTTAAAATATCCCTTCCTATACTGATGGAATTTAGAGTAAGCTAAATATGTGAAGGGAGCCCTGGTGGTGCTGTGGTTAAAGCACTTGACTGCTAACCAAAAGGTCAGTGGTTCAAAACCTACCAGCCGCCCTGCAGGAGAAAGATGTGGCATTCTGCTTCCATAAAGATTTATAGCCCTGGAGACCCTGTGGAGCAGTTCTGCTCTGCCCTAAGGGTCAATGAGTGTGATTCAACTCAGTGGCATGGGTGGGTAACAGGTGTGACTGTCTCTGAAGAGACTAAAGGTCTTTAAAATTTTGCAAAAGGAAGTCAGTGCTAGATTTTAGCAATTTGAAAGCCAAAGGATATTGTCCCTTAATTAACAAACCCACTACAGTGATGAAGTACTAAGTTCTTTGAGTGTTGAGTTATCTTTGCTACAAAATTCATTTCAGCTCAGGACTTCTACTGGATCTGGGAGTTTGTTCCTTCCTATTTAATCTATTTTTCATTCAATGTGAATAGTTTTGTTATTTTTATTGGTCTTAAACTAAAAGGCATCACAATACAGAACAGCGCAATAGATTTGCAGTCAGCTAACGTGGCTCCATGTTAGCTGACTGCAAATCTCTGGTAGCATAGTGCCTAAGGCACTTGACTGCTAACTGGAAGGCTGACGGTTCAAAACCACCAGCCACTCCTCGGAAGGAAGATGGGGCAATCTACTTCTGTAGTGATACTGCCTCAGAAACCCAAGGAGGGGTCGCTGTGAGTTGGGTCCGACTCAACGGCACATAACAACAACAGCATGGCTCCAAGTTCTAAATCTATCACTGTGTAGACCTTTTTTTTTTTTTTTTTTTTTAATTATAGTTTGGGTGGAAGTTTACAGAGCCAATTTTCCATTCACTTATATACATACTTTGTTTCTTGACATTGCTTGCATCCTCCCCATGTAATAGCATTCCCCCCACTTCCTCCCTGGGTTCCCTGTTTCCATTCTTCCAGCTCTGGTGGCGTAGTGCCTAAGGCATTTGATTGCCAACCAGAAAGCTGGCGGTTCAAACCCACCAGCCGCTCTTCACAAGGGCAAGGAAGGTTGGGCAAACTACTTCCACAGTGATAACCACCTCGAAAACCCAAGGAGGGCTTGCTTGCTATGAGTTGGATCTGACTTAACAACAGTGGCTTTTTTTTTTTTTTTTCTCCTTCCCCTCCCTGTCCTCTGAGCTTTGTTTTGGGGCAAATGTTGCCCTTTTGGTCTCATATGGTTGATTGTACTGAGGAGTACATTCCTCCCTGGTATTATTTTTCACTTTATATACCTGTGTATTATTTGGCTGAAAGTTGATCTTCAGGGATGTGTTCAATTCACACTTACAGGATGCAGGGTGTCTTAAGGTCATAGTCTTGGGGGTTCCACCAGTCTCTATCAGACCAGTAAGTCTGGCCTTTTTTATGACTTTGAATGTTGTTCTACATTTTTTTCCTCCTTCTCTGTCCAGGACTTTCTATTGTGATCCTGATTAGAGTGGTAGATAGTGGTAGTTGGGCACCATCTAGTCCTTCTTGTCTCCGTGTAGCAAAGACTGTGGTCCATTAGGCCTTTGGAGTAATTATTTCCTTGAGTCTTTCATTTTCTTTACTGTTCTTTGCTCCATATGAGGAGATACCAAATGTTGCATTATAGATGGCCATTTGCAAGCTTTTACAACCCCAGTCACTACTTACCGAAGTAGGGTGTAGAACATTGCCTTTATGGACTATTTTATACCAGTTGACCTTGATATCCCCAAAGATTGTGGTCCCAAGTCCAATGACTCATTCCCTCAAGATGTTTGGTTATGGCTAAGAAGTTTTCAGAACTTTGCCACCTGTATGCTCTACAATAGGAGCTCTGGTAGCGTAGTGCCCAAGGCACTTGACTGCTAACCACAAGGCTAGGGGTCCAAACCCACCAGCCACTCCTCGAAAGGAAGGTTGAGCAATTTACTTCTGTAGTGATACTGCCTCAGAAACCCAACGAGGGGTTGCTATGAGTCAGGTCCGACTCCACAGCACATAACAACAACAATAATGCTCTACAATATCGTTGGACGTATTTGCAAAACATACAAATATGTATGTAGGCAGATCCTCTGCCAAACCTATTATATATACTCGTGGGTATATTCCCATTCACCTTCCCACATCTATTCATCTTGCACGTCTACATGTGTATCTACTCATAAATGTTGTTGGCTATTACTATTATTGCAGGATTATATACATAATAGTATTTACCTTTGTTGTCTTTTATTCTTGTGCACCTCCTAGTGACTTCCTTTGCCAGTGGTCACATTGTGCTGACTTCCTCCTTATTGTATATTGCCTTTTCCTTCGCCCTCATTAATTAATATGTGTCTACTCTCTAGTTAGTGATTTACCTTCCTTCCCATCCCCTCTCATCCCTGGTAACCATCAAAGAATGTTTTCTTTCTGTATGTAAACCTTGCCTTGACTTTTGTTAATAGTAGTCTCCTATAAATTTGTCCTTTTATGACTGACTTACTTCACTCAGCATAATGTCCTGCAGGTTCATACATGTTCTGAAGTGTTTCATTCATGGTTCTTCATTATTCCTTAACATTGTGTACTATTTCGTTGTGTGTATGTACAACAGTTTGTTTATCCATTCATCCGATGAAGGGCACTTAGGTTGTTTCCTTTTTTTCACTATTGTGAATAATGCTACAGTGAATATGGGTGTGCATATATCGGTTCATGTCACAGCTCTTGTTCCTCTGGGGTATATACTTAGTAGTAGGATGGCTAGATCAAACGGTATTTCTATTTCCAAGTTCTTAAGGAAGTGCCATCCTATTTTCCACAGTGGTTATACAATTTTACAGTCCTACCAGCAGTGTAAGAGAGTTCCAATCTCTTCACATCCTCACCAGCATTTGTTGTTTTTTGTGTTTTTGAACTTTGCTCTTACTGCTGGGTTGCTATATATTCTTAAATCATGTAACCTCTCTTAGGTTCACATCAATGAGTACTATTAACCACCTTACCTACCTCATAATACTGTTAGAATCCATATGTGTTTATGTAGTGTAACTGCTTTGTAATACTGTGTATAAATATAATGAACTAATATATTATTATTATTAGCAATAATGAAAGATTACTGTTCAGTGTTTTATAAATCATTCACTATTATTCTTCTTTAATATTAGTCACTAGCCTAAGCATATTTAGATAGATTTTGCACTTAGATAACATGAAAGATGTAAACAACTTCTTTTTAAAAAATTATGAAAGAAAGTTACAAAATGCTAACAGCCTCAGAATTTAAGTACTGCCAAAAGTTGGAAACAACCTAAGTATCTGATATTAAGGAAACAGTGTAGCAAATTATGATACATCTGCCCAATGAAATCTTTTGCAGCCATTAAAAATGATAATTACAAAGATTATGGAAAACGTTTTTTATAAAATGTCACATAAAAATAGCAGAGCACCAAATAGTATGATCATAACTTTTTAGGAATTGGCCTACAAAATAGTGATGTGCAAATAATTGCTATGTTAGAAGTGGTAATATTATAGGTTATTTTGATTTTTACACACACACAAAAAGAAAAGATGCTATAATGTCTTTTCAGTGAGAAAAAAAGAAAGAATTAGAAGTATTAGATCATTTGATACTGACCTTCTTGAAGGCAAGTATCCTCAGTCATTCATTTGTATATTCCTGTTTCTAGCACAAATTATAAATAGTACATACTTCATACCATCTGGCCTTTGCATATCCTGTGTCCTCTGTCTGGACTGCTTTTCTTCTGGGAGGCAGTGTGATAGAGTGAAAGATTTCTAAATTGTGATACTCAGGTGACTTATTTCAAAAGCACTTGAGGGGTCTTCATTAAAAATGTGGATTTTTTTTAGAGACCATCTAAAAAGTAGATTTGATTCATTGAACACCAATGACCAAAAACCAGAAGAATTGTGGGATGACATCAAGAACATCATCCATGAAGAAACCAAGAGGTGATTAAAAAGACAAGAAAGGAAGAACAGACCAAAATGGATGACAGAAGAGACTCTGAAACTTGCCCTTGAGTGGAGAGTAGTAGCTAAAGCAAATGGAAGAAATGACAAGAGAAAAGAGCTGAACAGAAAATTTCAAAGAGCAGCTCGAGCAGACAAAGCCAATTACTACAATGAAATGTGCAAAGACCTGGAGTTAGAAAACCAAAAGGGAAGAACATGCTCAGCATTTCTCAAGCTGAAAGAACTGAGGAAAAAAATTAAGCCTCGAGTTGGCAATATTGAAAGATTCTATGGACAAAATATTGAATGATGCAGGAAGCATTAAAAGAAGATGGAAAGAATGCACAGAGTCACTGTACCAAAAAGAACTGGTTGATGATCATCCATTTCAGGAGGTGGCATATGATCAAGAACCAATGGGACTGAAGGAAGAAATTGAAATTGCACTGAAGGAATTAGCAAAGAACAAGGCTCCAGGAATTGATGGAATACCCATTGAAATGTTTCAACAAACAGAAGCCCTGCTGAAGGCACTTACTCAGCTATGCCAAGAGATTTGGAAGACAGCTATCTGGCCAACTGACTGGAAGAGATCCATATTTGTACCCATTCCAAAGAAAGGTGATCCCACAGAATGTGGAAATTATCGAACAATTATCATTAATATCGTGTGCAAGTAAAATCTTACTGAAGATAATTCAAAAACAGTTGCAGCAGTATATTGACAGAGAGCTTCCAGAGATGCAAGCTGGATTCAGAAGAGGATGTGGAATAAGGAATATCATTGCTGATGTCAGATGGATCTTGGCTTAGAGCAAAGAATACCAGAAAGATGTTTACTTGTGTTTTATTGACTATGCAAAAGCATTTGATTGTGTGGATCATAACAAATTATGGGTAACACTGAGAAGAATCGGAATTCCAGAACACTTAATTGTACTCATGAGGAACCTGTACATAGACCAGGAGGCTGTCGTTCGAACAGAACAAGGGAACACTGCATGGTTTAAAATCAACAAGGGTGTGTATCAGGGTTCTATCTTCTCACCATACTTATTCAATCTTTTTGCTGAGCAAATAATCCAAGAAGCTGGACTATGTGAAGAAGAACGTGGCATCAAGATTGGAAGAAGAATTATTAACAACCTGCAATACACTGACGACACAACTTTGCTTGCTGAAAGTGAGGATGACTTTTGAAGCACTTACTGATGAAGATTAAAGAATACAGTCTGCAGTATGGATTAGATCTCAATATAAAGAAAACAGAAATCCTCACAACTGGACCTATACGCAGCATCATAATAAATGGAGAAAAGATTGAAGTTGTCAAAGACTTCACATTGCTTGGTTCTACAATTGATGCCAATGGAAGCAGCAGTCAGGACATCAGACAATGTATAGCACTGGGCAAATTGGCTGCAAAGGATTTCTTTCAAGTGCTGAAGAGCAAAGATGTCTCCTTGAGGACTAAGGTGTGACTGACACAAGCCATGATATTTTCAGTTGCCTCATACGCATGCGAGAGCTGGACAGTGAATAAGGAATAATGAAGAAAAGTTGATGCTTTTGAGTTGTGGTGCTGGCAAAGAATGCTGAAAGTGCCACAGACTGCTAAAAGATCTAACAAATCTGTCCTGGAGGAAGTACACCCAAAATGCTCCTTGGAAGCTAGAATGGCCAGTCTTTGTCTCACATATTTTGGTCATGTTGTCAGAAGGGACCATTCTCTGGAGAAGGATGTCATGCTTGGTAAGGTGGAGGGTGGGTGGATGAAAAAGGGGAAGACCCTCAACGAGATGGATTGACACAGTGGCTATAGCGATGGGCTCAAGTATAGCAAGGATTGTGGAGATGGTGCAGGACCAGGCGGTGTTTCGTTCTGCTGTGCATAGGGTCACTGTGAGTCAGAGACAACTCGACAGCACCTAACGACAACAACATCTGTGTGGGCTTACAGAAACACATATGAGTAAGAGAGAGAGGCCTTGCCCTTAAGGAACTTATATTTCAGTGGGAAAGACATGCAAAGGCATAAATAACTCTTAAGCAAGACAGATTATAATGAAGGCTCAGAGTAGAGATGTAAAGGCTGATGAAGATTAATGAATGGAAGAAGCCATTGTTAGCCCTTATCTCGGGGCCAATAAAGAAAGGACTTTTCGTGTCCATTTTAAACTGAGCTTTAGCTACTTTTTGTGGCTAATGCAGTGCATGGAGAGAGTGATGGAAAATTAGACTCTGGAAATTTGGGACCAAATTTTGAGACTTTGACCAGTAAAGTTAAGAGATTGGACTTTATTTTATATTTTGGGGGATGCCACTAAGGATTTTTAGTCAGAGGAATAACATAAGATAAATTATTTTGGAAGATGGCTCTGGTGGAAAGAGGAAGGATGAGAATCAAAGAAGCAAGTCATTATTGCTGTTACAGTAGCCCAAGTGAATAATAACAAAGCCTCAGAACAAGACAGTGGAAAAAAAGGGACGGATGGTGAAAGAGCTAATGGGACAGTAGACTGAGTGTGGTGAGGGGCTTGGTATGGGATCAGGGTAGCAATGCAGCAATTTCAAATCTGAACAGCCCCAGGAGGGAATGATATCTTTAACTGAAATATGAATCAGAAAGGCCAGAAAGATGAGCTCTCTGTGGATCATGCCAGTGGACAGCTAGGTTGGGAGAAGCCCACTAGCCAGATAAAAATATGTAAAAATACTCAAATCAGGGCCAGAAATATGTTTACCACATCCTCTCTTGGACTTGATTTAGTTCAAACCATGGGAATATATGAGATTACAGTGGAGGAGTCCCAAAGTGGGAAAAGGCCCACATCTGAGTGACTCAAAAGCAAGAGCTATTGGAGCAATTGGAAAAGCAGTAGCAAAGGACAGGGTCTCATAGGACAAGCACGAAGAGAACCTCAAGACATAGGATAGGGAAATTAACAGTCCAGGGCTACAGAAGGCTTGAGCAGAGTGAGGACTGGAAAGAAGGCAGGAGCTTAACCTCTGGTAAACCTCAAGGAAATACAGCCTTGGTAACAGTGAAGGTGAATAGCAGATGCAGTGAGTTAGAGGGAGAATGAAATGAAAGGTGGAGGCAGTAAACACAGCCTAAGTTTTAAGAAAGTGTTTTGATGAAGAAAAGGCCAAATTGATGCCCAAACAATATTTAACTTTCAACTCCTATTTCTATCTCAGCCATGTCTCCTTTTATCACCTCACGGTCATTTGGTGAGCCACCTCCCAGGTCCATCTGTCTCTGTGGGCTGCATATTGGCTGACCTCCAGCCCTTAACTTCCCTGCTTTCTAAATAAAACTGAACATGAACTCACCATGAACTTAACTTTTCTGCTCTCAAAATAAAATCTACCTTGCTTTTTCTCTCTTTCAAAGAATCTGGGTAGCCAGTGACCAGACACGCAGTTCTCAAAGTAGACTGGAATGAGCTTTAGAAGGGCCTTCACTGTTCTGCCCAGGAGAAAACTGAGGCCAGGGAGGAACAGTCCCTTTTGCATAGGGTCACCAGCCTCATGGCAGGCCTTCTTCTGGACTCCCGAACCAGAACTTTGACTGTTTTGTCATACCTAAGTAAACTTGTCCTGCATTGCCTCAGCGTTGTCCCTAAGTGGACAAATGACAGCCTTTTGCCTAGAAGCAGGGGAGGAAGGTTGGTAAATTATGGCTCCTTCTCAGTGGGACGTTCTTTCTTCACTGCTCTCATGAGATCATTCTATAACAAGTGCTGCCATGTGAGACCACATAAGAAATTGGCTGAAACTACTTTGAGAAAAAAAAAAAGGATGAAAATCTCACATAAGCTAAAGGTATAAATTTCTGAGTTATTTTTCCAACTACCCCACACTTGAGCAGTAGGTATTTTTTCCTTTTAAAGGGGTCCAGATCTTTGTTCTCATAGAGAGATCTTAAAAAGCTCAGTGAAGATGGACACTCCTTATCACAGTGTGCGGCTGCCTCCTTTCTTCCAGCTATTCCAAGAATCTTGGTAAAAGCTTGTAATAAAGTAGAGGTGAACTGTGAAGACCAGCATCTTTTATTGAGTTTTTGACTCCAGAGTCTCCGTTTATCTCATCTGGAGGGATGCTGAGAAAGCAAGACACTAAATGAAAAAGCATTAACAAGAATAACTATTATTGGAAGGAATTCACAACTTGTTCAGACTATTGACACAGGCAATTAATTATTGACTTAGCGACAAGGAAAAGACTAGCAGAGAAACCACTTCCACTTTCATAATTCACCATAAATATGCCCAACATTGAAACTTTACAGCAAGTGACTCATCAGCAAACAACTACACATACTCAGAATCATCATAGGTTACTGTCCTCTTCGTCTCAGAGGTGAATGTATGTAGAAGCACCTAAGAGTCTTAACTGGGCATTGGTTTCGAAAGGAGAGGTTTGGGATGCTCATATAAACCTGGAATCAAAATGAATTGTCCGGTGGGAGAAGGGAGTTCTGGGTTTCGTTAATGAGGTGAGATGACATAGTCAGGAATTTTAAGTAGGGAATCAATTGAATTCCTAGTCAGGGCACTGGACTGGTTATTGAGCCACTTTGTGCCTCGGTTTCTCTATTGTAAACCTCCTGGGTATCATTCTGTCAGCCTAAATTACTGACTCAGGAGCACAAGTGCTTTTCTTTTGATCCACATACTGAATGGGAACTTGAAAAGATTTGATGAGTATAACTCACAAATAAAATAGTGAAATCTTACACAGTTGCCTTCCTGAATTTCTCTCTTAGGCTCCAAAATGAATTTCTTGGGTGTGTGAACATTTCTGCAATAATTCAAGCTGTATATTACCTGGCCTGCCGGGCAGGTCTCATAGCAGATTTGTACAGCTTGGAGTTCTGAGTATTTTAGATCCAGACAGCATTTTATATATTAAAACACTTAATCCATTTTGAATATAGTTGTAACAGTATTGAGTATATGTGTATATATCATAGCTCTGTATCAGCAAGTAAAGCAGTACTCCTCCTTGGCAGATTAAGGAATCTAAGTCAATCAGTGATCAGCCTGTTTTCTTAGAGCAAAGTTGTGCCAAATACTGGATATCAATTTAGAATTTGCAGGGTTTCTTTCTGCACTCGATCCCATTTGCAGTAATGTTTTTGTATAATGTGACAAAATAGCACAGATGGTATAGTGTGTGTGATCTTCAGTATTTCTCATTTTTGTCCCTCCACAATTTATTTCCTACAATATCCATCTCACTGTAGGCTCACTGAAGCCCTATAAAATGCATAGTATGAGATGGAAATGAGATTCCTTGCTGATAAAGTGGAAGTCAACTGAAGGTGTACTAGGTCGACTGTGCTCATAATGGAAAAATAAAAGCTAATGTAGAATATTTTTGAAGAGTCCCTGTATTTTGTAATTATTGCTTTCTTTGGAGAAACAACAGAGTATTGAATGCAATCATGAAGAGTAATGTCATTCCTTATAGTTCATGCAGTGCAAAATCCGTGAGCCTCCAAGCTCAGTGGACTCAGCAGGTTAGCCCTCATTGTCCAGTCAAGTCATGAGTGTTTCTTATTCATATTTGTCTGCCATTGCCCCCTCCTCATCACCTTGCCAACTTCCATTTGTTTCATAAAAACTGTTCATATGTTCTAGCTGCTCTGAGTAAATAAACCTTATTCCTACCCTGGCTCAGATGTATCCTCTTCTGAGTATACCTTGGCATCCTACCTTGGCACAGATGTCCTGAGCATGTAGTATGTGCCTTGTTCTGTGCTAGGCCCTAAAGATACACATATCTGCTCTGAAAACAGACAAAAAATATGACAACTTTAACAGGAGAAACGGGTATAAGATAAAGAAGTAACACGGAAAGGAGGTTCAGGGTGTTTAGCTCTCTCTCACTCTCACTCTCTCTGACAAAAGTGACACCTGAGAAGGACTTTGAAAGAATGAGTAGGAGTTCCTCGGGTAGATGAAGGGGTGAAGAGGAGGCCTCAAACACAGAACACATTGAGAGTAGGAGTGGAGGGCTGGATGCAGATAGCTCAGTATGATGAGAGAGTGAAAGAAAGGTAAGAATAAGACTGGAAAGGGAGGTGAGGCCAGGATTTTATCCTGTGAGCCACTGTTGTTGTTGTCGTCGTTGTTACGTGCCGTTGAGTCAGACCCGACTCATAGTGACTCCTCTTTGGGTTTCTGAGGCAGTATCACTATGGAAGTAGATTGCCCAACCTTCCTTCCAAGGAGTGGCTGGTGGGTTTGAACTGCCAGCCTTCTGGTTAGCAG
>NW_006921820.1:1105597-1137289 GCF_000298275.1 Orycteropus afer afer | reverse complement strand
GACCCCTCCTTGGGTTTTCGAGGCAGTATCACTATGGAAGTAGATTGCCCAACCTTCCTTCCAAGGAGTGGCTGGTGGGTTTGAACTGCCAGCCTTCTGGTTAGCAGTCACGTGCCTTAAGCACTATGCTACTGGAGTGCCCCATGAGCCACTAGGAAGTGTGAATAGACAAGAGATATGATCAAAGTTGTGGTTTTGAACGATGGCTCTGATGGCTCGGTAAAAGGTATATTTGAAGGGAGTCACATCAGAGGCAGAGAGACCAGTTAAAAAGCTCTTGAGATCAAGCAAGGGATGATGGTGGTAGCAATGGAGATGGAGAAAAGATCATTTATAAGTTATTTGGGAACAAAATCAGTAGGATTTGGTAATTAGGTGGAAGGAGTAAAGAAGAAGGTGAAATCCCAAGTGAACTTGGTTTCTCATTCAGATGTTGGAACAGAATAGTGGAGCCATTCACTCAAGAGATGGAATCCAGGAAGAGCAGGGAGTTTGATGGGAAGAGGAGTTGAGGTTTGGTTCTGTTGAGTTTAGGCATCTGTGAGGCATCCATGAGGAGAAATTAAGTAGGCCATTGTGTAGATGATTCTAAAGTTTAGAGACACGTCTGGTTACAAATGTAGATATGGAAGTCAGCAGTAAATACTGAATGGATCAAACCATGAGGTTGCTAAAGGGAGTATGTCAAAGGAGAAAAGAGGAACAAGAGCACACCCCCAAACACCAGCATTTCTAGGAGCCTTTGAGAGGACAGGATCAAGTGACGAAGAATGGCCAACACTGCTCTGTTAACAACTGATTAATTACATACACATATCATGTTTTTCCAAGTGACCACTTCCCTGCCTTGTTGCCTTAAACTGAGCGCTTGTCCTACATCCCAGAGTTGAAAGGGCAAGATGTACACCATTTTTACAGGCCATAGGCATTGTGGGTATTTTGAAAAGGTCAGTAGTATTAGACACCAAATGCTACCTTTTCCTTCTCAGCTGCTTTAACTAGGGCTTTACAGTTAAAGCACCCCCTACCCCCACCACTCAATGTGCTTTTTAAAAGTTAGCTATCTTGGTTTAGGTTGTTATTACAAACATAAATGCTTTATAATGGCAAATTTGCCTCAAAGGTATGTAGAGCAGTTGCCATGAGCAACAGAGAAAATGAGCCCATGAACTAAAAGGAATGTTTAGAATTAAATTTTTCAGGTTATGTATGAGAAACCACTGTCAAGCTCTGTTCCTCCAAGATTAAGCTTGTTGTGAGTATTGTAAACTTTGACCTGAGTCTAAAAAAACGGTCTCAAAGCCAAACCCACTGCCATCAAGTCGATTCTGCATCGTAGTGACTCTTTAGGACAGAGTAGAACTGCCCCATAGGATTTCCAAGGCTGCAAATCTTAAGAAAACAGACTGCCTTAGCGTTCTCCCATGGAGCAATTGGTGGATGTGAACTGCCAACCTTCTGGTTAGCAGCTGAATGCTTTAACCACTGTCCCAGGTCTCAAAAGAGGATAGTTTGGCTCTGATTCTACATGCATGTTTTTCATTTTCCATTTTTCCAGAAGTTGATTTGTCAGTGGTTAAGGGGTCGCCACACCCTGCATTTGGAAATCTGGCCAGATTGCATCGGGAGGCCATACCTTACAGATGAGAAGTGCTGAGGGTCCAGCAGATAGTTGTTGCAGTGCTCAATTGGTAGAAATCATTATTTCTCCTTCTCCTTGTCTGCCTTTATTGATTATTATTAACCCAGAGAAGCACCTAGGTTCCCGTTTCTCCCACAATGTGTTATGCACGTTGACTTAAGTGTGCCTGTGTGCCCACCAGGCAGGTGTGGGCTTGATGATCAGACAAGCAGGCGGGGATCACCTTGAGCAGGGTGGGCTTCACTTCCTGCATGTGCTCTTAACCCAAAACATTCCCTTTGCCTAGATTTGCCATTGTCACCTTCATAGAACCAGAGTCTTGTCCAAAAAGAGGCCCTGTAGCATATTTTACAAGAACATTCAGCCTTCACCACACTCGTTCTGTTCTCCTGCTACACAATTTTACATGTAAATGACTCCTGGATGCTGATATTGCAGCTCCCTCTAATGTTGCTGTGGCTGAGGCTCTGCTCAGGTTTTTCATGCTGTTCAGAAAATGCAGACATCACCGAGTCTGCCAAAATAGGCAGCACTTTAAGTAGGTCTTCCCATACATAGTCAAAACAAATATGAAATGATTTTCCTCCCATTAGAAAAGGGAGTCTTGCATGAAGATACGGAACCGTTCCAACTCCACATTTATTCTTATTTCAAAATTTTGGAGAGCTTAAGAGCCCTGTGGAAATCATTCTTCTTGGAATCTTTCTTGAGATTCCTCCAAGTCAAGCCAGCTACCCTTTTATAAGGAAAGAATGTGAGCTCCTTTCCAGAAAGATACATGAAAATGGAAGGCCAAGAAGAAGTTACTTTGATCCCTGGTAGGCAAAGATGGGGTACTGGGATGTGTGGGGGACAGCTAGCAGGTAAAATCCAGCCCATTTGTTCCAGAAAAAGTGGCTTGTTTTTGTAAATAACTTCTGGACTAGAAATTTATCATCTGAAGTCAGGTCATTTTGAGTTTTTTAAAAACTAAGGGAGTCAAGTTATTAATATTTGAAAAATGGCTACTATGTGGTACATGGAATAATACAGTACTCCTACCTACATTAACATCATTGCAGGCTCCATAAGAAAGATTTATGAGATAACCATCATATGAGAAATCCTATTATGGAAATCTCCACAGGTCAGTGTCTGGCTTGTAACTGTTCTCGTGGTTGTGAACCAGTTAAAAGCCCTACTATTTTTTTCCCCTCTTTCACACTCCAGTCTTCTCCCTCTTTTCTTTGCCCTTAAAACTAGAGTGACTCATTATTCTTCAGCCTGTATAAGTAATGTAAGATGAAGAGATAAAGCAGTGCCACCCACGCAGGTTGGCTATCTAGGCAGACCATTTTCCTTCAGAGCATCCAAAATGGCTGAACAATTTATCATTTCTTCTTCGTAAATCACTCTGAACCTTTATCTCAAGTTGATCTGTGAAGCTGAACATAAATTCTTGTTGTAGTACCCTTGTTCTTACCTACTCCCAAAGCTCTGGGAAACCTTTTGAAAATGTGTTTGTGTGTCTAGACACAATTAGAATATCACAATTAGAATCATAGTCTTGATTAAATAGTTTTTCTCTGCTTCTGATCTTCAACTACAAGGTGGCAAGCTTTTGTTTCGTCTTGTTTTGTTTTTTAGTGCAACTTGGAATAGTGAAAACTGCATACTTTGCCCAGCAATTTTCTCTCTCCTGTCTTAGGTTGTTCTATCTTGGATCAAAACATACTGCCTGCCAGTCTTATTTGTCCAGGCCAGTGCTGGCACAAGGGTGCTGAACCTTACCAACCCCTTTTTAGCTGCCCTCTACCAGTCAGAGAGCCTCACTGCTGTAGCAGCTGGCTCTCAGGATTCAAAAGATGTATTTTTCTGTCTTGTGTTCTTTGTTTTTTAAAAAAATGAGGATTCCATAAGATTGTAGCACTTTTAATATATGCAACTTGTAAATCATTTCAGTTGTTACCAGTGTTACATTTGTATAGTTTATAGTTTACAGGTGTATTCTACATATCTGATCTCATTTAGTCCTCACAGCTGCCCTGTGAAGTAGCTTTCTGTATTCTTTACATTGTCTCCTTTCTTAAGGAAATTGACACCCAGAGAAAGCAAGTGAAATGAGCAAGTTTACAGAGTTTGTGGAAGGGCACTGGCAGAAACCCTGGCCTCCTAAGTCCTTGGTGAGCGTCCTTTCTATAATGTGACAGCTGGAGCTTATATAGTCTCATTCTGTTAAACTCGATAGTATTTGATTGACTTTTCAAAGACTAAGGAGTTGAGACCTTTGAACTTTCATTCCCACAAGCAGTGTGATATTGGACAAATTATTAAAACTGGCTAATGGTGTCATGTGCTGGATCCAACTCTTGTACAACAAAATGATGACTGGCATAAGATTTTTAAATACCTGTGACACATAAATGTGAAATATCATCAACAGTACAGTATAGAAAGAATTTATGCTGTGATTGATGAGCATATAGGATTATATATTACATCGCATGTGCTGAGACTTTGAGAGCTTTCAGAATGTGCCGAGACTTTGAGAGCTTTCAAAGATATTTTTTCTGAAAGATATACAGTTGAACTTGAACTCAGCCTGGGGACTTCTCTGTTTCAAGACTAGAAGTTTGCTTAAAGAAGAAATGTTTAGAGTATCCTCAAATTCATTGGAGTAGGTGGTCAAGGACCTGAAGGAACTTGTTTTCAGATGTCTCCATCTCTTTGTGTATGTATGTATGTGTGTGTATATATTCATACAATCACACATTTCTGTGGCATTGATCAGTGATAGCGAGGGAGCTCTGGTAGCATAGTGCCTATGACTAGGCATTTGACTGCTAACCAGAAGGCTGGTGGTTCAAACCCACCAGCCACTCCTCGAAAGGAAGGTTGGGCAATCTACTTCTGTAGTGATACTGCCTCCAAAACCCAAGGAGGGGTTGCTATGAGTCAGGTCCAACTCAATGGCACATAACAACAGCATCAAGTCTCTGACTCTAATGAATATGTATAAATCAGTAAATGAGAGAGACACTCCTCTTCCTTGAGACTCCTTTGCCTTTGGTCTTTTTTTTCTTCTTCTTTAAATCCACTTGAATGGAAATCAGAGCATGCTGCTTCTCAGAACTGGGGACCTATCAGCCTCCTCCTAGGAAAATGATACATTTTTCTTTTTAAATAAAAATGACTAGAAAGTGCTTTTGAAAATGTGTTTCTTTTCTATATTGCTGAAATAAACAGGCAGTGTAGACACTGCAGAGAATACGTGTTGCTGGGAGGCTTTGGTATCTGTAAATATGACAATGTGCCCGGCTGAGGAGAGAGGAAGAGGAGAAAACACGTACCTCAGTTGGCAGGGTGTGGTGGGATGTTCTGACCAGGCTGTTATGACCTGTGATTTAGTCATGGAGACAGAGTCTTCCATTGTCAGCTTCTCCACATCATAAGGATAATTAGCATGGGGGTGGCTTTATTTATTTTTTGCTTTTCTAACCCTGTAAGACTGGAAATAGACTTGTTGGTACAGGGTGTATAACTCTTGGATGATGTTTTTGATCAGAAAACTCTTCTTGATCCGTAGCCACTTAATAAAATTCCTTTTGAAAGACCTTATTACCTCAATTGGCTATTGGGACTTAAATGAGGCCTGTTATGGGAGACCGTAAAACTCCGAACTTTGACATTGAAGTGTTGGTTTTACTTTAAGTCAGACCAGTGATTCTCTCAACGCTTTATCCCTACCCCACCCAGGAATCACTAGTGTCTGAGTTGTAATGATCAAATAACATTTCATTGAAAAGTTACGAAAACTCACAGTTTACCTGGCCAATTATATGTCACTCTCCTGAAATGACTTGATATCAAGAGTGATAAATAATATTTTGAGCCTACTTTAGGAGCCATTTATTGGGCTGTGGCATAAGCCTGGGCAGTAAACCTCCACAGAGAGTAGGTGAACAATTATTTTTATTGCTCTGTTTTCTAGATGAGGTACAGGGTATAGCAGAAAGCAAATGTTGGCATTAGACAAACAGGCTGGCTAAGTGGTAGCCCTGAAGGATTTTTGTTTGTTTGTTTGTTTGTTTTTAATTCTTGGATCCTTATCACTACTTTGAGGCATTAGTGTAAGAATTGGAGATGATAAATATAAAATGCTAAGCACAAAGGTGTCTGGATGACGCAAACAGTTTGCATTCAACGACTGATCGAAAGGTTGGTGGTTCAGGCCCACCTTGCAGCACCATGGAAGGTAGACCTGGGAATCTGCTTCTGTAAAGATCACAGCCTTGAAAACGCATGGAGCTTCATTCAGCTCTAATACATGGCATCACCATGAGTCAGAATTGGCTCCATGGCAATGGGGGAAACAAAAATGAAGCCTCTCTTTCCTTTCTGATTAAAATGCTAAGCACAGCCTGGCACACCGATGGCTCTAGCAATGGTTACTACACTTACTCAGCACTGAACTACCAAGACGCTTTCTGAAGACTTTGCTGTAACCTTGGTTGTTCCGAGCCAGTCACCTTCCAATTTAATCCCCTTTCATACATCGTAAGCCTGGTTATGAAAGTGTGAGTTTTAAAATTGTGTTATTTGCTTTCTTCTTTCAGATCTGTAAAAGCAAAGCTAAAGAATCGCAGCAGTATTACCATAGCCTGGCCATCCGACAGAGCCTAGCTGTCCATTTTAACATCCAGCAGGATTGTGGTCATTTCCTTGCTGAGGTTCCTAACCGTCTGCTTCCCTGGGAGGATCCTGATGCCCCTGAAAAGGAAGAGGATAAAATGGAAGAGGTGGAAGAAGACGTGAAAGGGGAGGTTGATAGGAAAAGCCCAGAGCCGTGCTCTGAAACAGAGTCCACCCAGAAAGAGAGCCAGGGAGTCGTGAGCAGGAAACAAAGGAGCCATGTTGTGGTCATCACCAGAGAGGTGCCCTGTCTCACCGTGGCCGATTTTGTGCGTGACTCTCTGGCTCAGCATGAGAAAAGCCCTGATGTGTATGAGAGGCAGGTGTGCCTGCTGCTCTTACAGCTGTGCTCCGGCCTTGAGCACCTCAAGCCCTACCATGTCACTCACTGCGACCTGCGCCTGGAGAACCTGCTGCTTGTCCACTACCAGCCTGGGGGAGCCTCCCAGTGCCTCGGGCCTCCAGAGCCCAGCCCCACCTCATCTTGTCCCACCAGGCTTATAGTGAGCAACTTCTCTCAGGCCAAGCAGAAGAGCCATCTGGTGGACCCCGAGATCCTCCGGGACCAGTCACGCCTCGCCCCAGAGATCATAACAGCCACTCAGTATAAAAAGTGTGATGAGTTCCAGACAGGCATCCTCATCTACGAGATGCTGCACCTGCCCAACCCCTTCGATGAGAACCCAGAGCTGAAGGAGAAGGAGTACACGCGAGCAGATCTGCCTTGCATCCCACTCCGCTCCCCCTACTCCCGAGGCCTCCAGCAGCTGGCCAGCTGCCTCCTGAATCCCAACCCTTCTGAACGGATCCTCATTTCAGATGCCAAAGGCATCCTCCAGTGTCTACTCTGGGGCCCCCGAGAAGATCTCTTCCAGACTTTGACCGCCTCCCCGAGCCCAGTGCAGAGGAACGCCCTTCTCCAAAACTGGCTAGACATCAAGCGGACACTCCTGATGATCAAGTTTGCTGAGAAGTCTCTGGACAGGGAGGGTGGAGTCAGCCTTGAGGACTGGCTTTGTGCTCAGTATTTGGCTTTCGCCACTACAGACTCCCTCAGTTGGATTGTGAAAATCCTCCAACACCGTTAGTGTGTCCTGGATGCTGCTTTCACTTCATTTTCATCTTCGTGTCGCCCACATGCCTCCCGTTCCTAGTACTCCTCCAGAATTCAAGGAAAGAAGAGAGAGACAAGCCTTCTGTCCCTGCCCATGAACAAATGAGTCCATTCAGGAAGGCTTTCGATAGCTCCAAATTGAGTAAGGAGCTGAGTCTGTCTGGATATTATAGAAATTTAGCTATATGAACGTGCGGTTATCTTCCATTGGAATACTTCCCACTCTAATAGTCCCACAAATGCAGGTAAAGAAACATGAAAACACATCCTCAGAGAGACAGCTCCTTTGGTATGAACTCAGTGAGCTTTTTTCAGTTCTCCATAATTCATAAATCAGCCATCTTTTTTAACTCCAAGTATTTATTCTCACTAGCAATAGACAATTTAACCAACCCCTACTATCATCCAGTAAGTCTCACAACAGACTCTTTCTGTTTGAAGGTGTCAGTAACTGCCTCTTACCGGGCAGAAATGCCATCCTTAGCATCAGCCCAGTTTTGGTTACTGGGGACTACGTTCTTTGTTCCAGCTGAGAGTAGAAGGCAAAAGACCCATCCCTTGGGTCTGAGACCCCTTTCATGTATGCAGGATGGCCCTAACCGTCATCCCTCTGCCACCACTGGCTGATTCTCCTCCACCTTGGCTCAGTCCCCACTGGCCAGTGAAGTTGGGTTTTATCAGCTACTTGTGGCCCATTACAGAGCTCACCCACAGTGATGTCACCAGTGCCTCCACAGGGTAGAGTGCAGTTCAGAGCTTATAAATAGCTGTCAGGACACAAGGAGATGATTTTCCTGCACGTGCAATTCTCCAGGGGCTATCAGGGGTCAAAGTTGAAAGCACCGTTCTTTGATCACTATCAGAGCTATCAGCGTTGGCAGCCAGGGCTGACGGTGCCCTGATCACAGTTTTCCCCTGAGCAGTAATTGGCTAACTTCCTTCTATCAGGAACCAGTGTTAATTGGTCTACCAGATGCTGTAGATAGCAGCCCTGAATGAAATGGCTGTCAACTGGGCTCTCAGATCTCCTTAGACGGCACAGACAGCTTACGCTTGGGGTGGCCTGAAGGTCAGGGAGCGGAAGAGGGCCACCTGACGAGACTGCTGATCTCTCCCCTCAGAATACTGACCTTTTATCTAGAGACTGCCACCCAAGGCAAGTAGCACATTGCTCCAATGACTCCCTGTAAAATGGCTCTGGACGACAGCTCGCAGGGAATTTTGATTGCTGGGTGGGTGGCTGAGAGCTGTTCACCATGCATGGAGCCTGTGCTCCTCCCCTATGGATATATGTGCAATTTTTGTATGTATTTGTTTTCAGCTGTATATTACAGTGTTTATGTTGCAACTTCACCTGAAGCGAGACCTACAGAAACCCTCTTCTCCTTCCCCTGGCACATATTTGCGCTGAGAGATGAGTGTTCCTTCTCCGTGTGTGTGTGTGTGTGTGTGTAAGTGTGTGAGTATGCTTGTTTTATCCCAAACTGTGAGTATCTGTTTACTTCAACCTTGAAACCCCAAGAATCCCTCGAACAGTGTGAGTATGTGTGCACACATGTGCCTGCATGTGCGTGCACGAGCATGCTGGAAGTAGAGGCAAGGCCTCTAGAGGAGCAGCCTGTGGCAGGGTTGATAGACGTGTTCTCTGCACCTAGTCAGTGAGGGAGTCCCAGGGCCCTCATCCCCCAGCGCAGAGTTTCTTAAAGCCAAGACTGAGTGTGCAGTATTATTTTAATAGCACATTAGTGGCCTTGGAAATACCTAAGCATTTAATGTTTTAACAGCCTTTCACGTGATTCACCTGTATCGAAGAGGATCAAGAAAGGAGAATGTATTTTATTGTGCTCTTACTTGTTTTTTTAAGAGAAACATGTTTGAAAGGGATATGTGAGGCTCCATGGTGAGGCTGTCCTTGTCCTCCTGCCCAGCAGTACAGGACTCCCAGGAAAGAGCTGCTTAACTCAAAAAGAGTCTGGCTTCCTCTCACCAGAGTGCAGGGCTCTGCCCCCAGGAATGGCCATGGAGTGGGCATGCTGCTGCAGGCAGCCTGTCCACACTCTCTCAGTGTCTTGTGGCATGGCTGCGCCTTGCCTAGGAGACTGGTGTTTGGTTCACCTTAGCATAGCCCATGTGCACATAACTCCTTGCCTAATTATACACTGAACTGGCAGCACACAGACCACTGACCATGTCAGCCAGTACATTCCCTCAGCACCCCCTGATGGTTTGCATATCGAGACATAGCTTACCAGTGTCACTCTCGTGGTGCCTTGCCCATGTAAATTTGAATGTTTAAGGAGGTTTCATATTTAATGCAGAATGTATATATTTCCCGCCCCCCAGTCTTCATTTTAACTCTAGTGTAATAAGCATGGACCTCTTCCACTACCATCATTTTATAGCACTGGTAAACTGAGCACCTCTCATATCAGATGTGCTTATTACTGTTTTTATAGTTAATTTTGTAAGGAAAAAGGATGAATGTCAACTAGTCACAGAAGGGCCTCAGGCTTCCCAGGAGTCTGGGTCATTTTTCTCTGGGTGATGGCTGAGGCTTATAAGGTGGGGAGGGAAGAGCGTGTAAAGGTTAGAGCAGAAAAGGAAAAGAACTATACTTCCAGGCAAGAGATAACTACATAAGATCATCTGAAGACTGTTTTTCCAAAACAGTGAAGTTTAGTTAATCCCATATTGTCACATACTCTACATTTCTGTTTTAATTGTGGTAGGAACTTTGAATTCATTCATCAACTGGAAAGAAATCCTACCCTAAGACACACATATATATGAGTTTTGGATTGTGACTAGTATAGCACTTTAAGTTTTCTCAAGTAACATCATTTTTGATGCCTTCAATAGTGATTGGACTTTTTTGTTTCTTTTAAAGTCTATTTGATAGATTCTTCCATTTATATTGAGAATTTGAATGATTAAGCCACTATGGGAACTTTTCTTTATACCACATAGAGCAAGAACAATCTCTCTGACATATTGGGGTGTTGGAGAAACAGAATAATGGCTACAGTAGCCAAGATCAAGACTGAATGTATAGCCGAGTGCCTTGTTATAGTGAAAATCTACTCTTGGAAGGAAGAGAGTCAGTCAACGTTCCACCACAAAGAAGACTAGGGCTAAGAGAAGCCTCCCGTGCTGGCCTGAAGAGGGTCCCTTTGTACCAACACTAATATGAGGCTCAGAAGCTAATTCTGGCAGAGTATTGGCAGAATGTGGAACCAAGGACAAAAGAATAGTGAAGGAAGTGCACCAACCTCTAAACTGAGTTAGAATTGGAAGCCAGGAAAATGGCAAGTTTTGCCCTCAGAAAAAGAAGGAGCTAGGTGAAGTGTGGAGGTGGAGGACCCAAGTACCTACTAAATTGAGATGATGAAAGCAAAACGTATTTGCTGGGATTATGAGTCTGGGTAGCCATTGTCAGATTAAGTGGGACCAGCTTTGTGTCCAAGCTCAGAATATGTTTGTGAACATGGAAAACTCTCAGCCAAGAAGTCTACACCTCTAGAAATATTAATACTAATTAATTCTAACATTTCAGGGAGTAGAACTAGCTCAAATTGTAGTTTAGTAAAGTTTCTAGCATTGCAAAATTTCCATGAAAGACTTTTGGGCTCCCTAAATAGTGGGACCAGAAGGCTGGAGGTTCAAATCCACCAGCCACTCCTCGGAAGGAAGATGGGGCAATCTATTTCCGTAGTGATACTGCCTCGGAATCCCAAGGAGAGGTCGCTATGAGTTGGGTTTGACTCGACGGCACATAACAACAACAGCAAAAAATAGTGGGACATAGAAGTATTACACTCCCCTTTCCACATTGGAGTTAGGATTTCTTTGGAGCTGGGAAGTAACCCAGCATTTGGTTTTGTTGATAACCTGAAATTGGGATTTTTTTTTTCCCCCTTAGATTTTTATCAGCAATAGACCTGAAAAAATACAGGCTAATCTCAGAAACTGGGATGGATGTAGGGCACTGCACTGTATTTCAAGTGATTCCAGCTCTGTGGATAAAGCATGAACATACATAGAGAAAGGACGTGAGGAATTTGACTCCCTGGGACAATTCTGATGCATTTTTCATTCCCCTCACTAGTTGATAAGGATTGGAAATTCTGGCCCAGCCTAGTGAGTTGAACAGGATGGCTGCCCACAAAACCAGGTTATTAGTTTTACCTCATTGAAGCTGATATTCTCAAAGGCCCAAAGTGCTGTGCTGAGACGAATCCAGTGCTGCTCCTGCTGAAGTGTGCACTGAAGTCCAGCTGTCCCTGCCCACGGCAGCACTGGAAGTGGGGATTCCACGGACCAAAAATGACGCCAGAAGGGAAGCTGAAGAGCTGCAATGCCAGACGCTAGGTAGAGTTGATACCAAAGAAACGAAGCCTTTTATCCAGATGTTTCTAAGACGATGAGGTTGAGCTCTGACGGATGCCATGGGAGGGAAATTTGCATACATTCCATGTCAGGATACTCCGGGAATAAATCCTCAGTCTATCCTCAAGTACCGATTTTTTTAAGCAAGACCACGTTGTGTATTAGAAAAAAAGAAGATGATAATGAGAGCTCTGGACTGATTGTAAAGTTCCACAGTATTTCTGGAGAAGGAACTATCCAATCTCCCTTGACATGACTAGCTAGTACCCAAACCTCAGCTTAGGAACATCATATTATGACACTGATAGCTGAAGGATTTTTTTTTTTTTAAGATGTGGTAGTTTCAGTAGGTTTGTTTAAAGAACTCTTGAAGAATTTCTCAACAAATTGTAATCATTTTTATAAACCTTCCTACAGAGGTGTTTACCACTCATCATCAACATCATTTAGTATTTATAAGTGCCCAGAAGGTACAAGGTGCTATACAGCTGTTAAACACTCCCTCTCTGCAGTCGTTTGAAATTAGAGTAGATTTTTGCGTCAGCCACTGCTAGCCGCTTTCCCCACTGTGGTGGGCTGCCTGGGCCTGCCGTTGCAGACCTCCCCATGACATGTTTTCACCACTCCCAATAGCCTCCGTGTTTATCCCAGCTTCTCACTTTTATCTGCCCCTACCCCCATGTGTTTTTCAAGAAAGTTTCAGGGAATCAAAAGGGGCTGGAGATTTTTTAACCTAGCAGAAGCATAGAGTCATATATTTTGCTATGAATATTATTATATTACAGAAAATCCACTTTTGCCCGTATAGTGTGTGGGAAGTATGTGTGTGTGTCTGCACTCTTGATAACTTGAATGTTGAACCAGCCCTATGGCTTCAGGGTAGCAATTTTTGAAAGGTAAGAACCACACTGCTTCAGGAAACTTGCTCCACATGCTACTTGGTTATCCCTTCCCTTAACAGTCTTAGAGAGTGTTGCATATGAACACACTGGGTTGGGATTTTCTATTGATGACATGCAGGGCATTTTGGCATAAAATCAAGGCAGAAGCAAGATGTCATCCCTCTTGGTGATTTTAACATGGCAGTCCCCATTCCAATCTCTAATTCCTCATGACTCTGCCCACACTTTATATTTGAAAATTCTGTTTCTCTTGCTCTTTCCTGGAGCATCAACTCTCTACTTACATATTTCAGAGTTGTACAGAATCGATCAATTAAAGGTCCCCTCTGTCACCAGGTGGCACCACCCTTTGGTTTGCTGTGGTACTTTGCTGTGTACTCTGTGGCATCATGTTACTGTGTAAATAAATTTGTTTTAATATACACTAAAAACCAGGCGAGCGTTTGTCCTTTCAGCAACTCTTCCCCACTGATGCGCTGGTGAGGGCTTATTTGCCTATGTGGTTATGTTTTGCCCCCCAGGACACATGCCATGCCCTATCCATAAGGCCCAGAATGATGGCTTTCAGTTACTGTGTCCTTTGCACTCTTGGATCCTCATCTCTTGCTGATATATACCATATTTTCTCTATCTCTACTGCCTCCCTCACCCCACCTCCCACTGCTGGGACCCCAGTCTGAGAAAACAAGGCCCCAAAAAGAAAGGATAGCCTTTTGCTTTCCTGGGGCCTCAGAAAGCTGCAGGTTTGCTGTGTGAGATCGCCCCCTGGTGACCAGTCACCATACAGACCTCCCTGGTTTGTACTACAAAAGCCTTAGCAAGCTGACTGGCTGACCCTCAGTGGAAATCCCAGGGTTGTGCAGTTCATGTGAGCAGGGACCTGCCTTCTCCATTATCATCGGCTACAGAATTCACATGCCCTTTGCCTGTTCCTAAGGAGCTCTGGTAGCACAGTGCCTAATCCATCTCATTGTTAGCCAGAAGGTTGGTGGTACAAACCCATCAGCCACACTCTGCAGAAGGTGACAAGGCAATCTACTTCAGTAAAGAGTTACTGCCTCGGAAACCCAATGGGGGTCGCTATGAGTTGGAATCGACTCGATGGCAGGGGGTTTGGTTTGGTTTTGGTTTGCCTGTTCCTTGAGGTACTCAGTTACACACTGAGTCCTCACAAAAGCAGACAAGTTAATGTGTGAACATTGTTTAGTACAGAGAGGAGGCCACCTGGCTTAGGCAAGAAGAGTCAGCAATGGGAACAGCAGCTGCCACGTTATTAGAGTAGAATGGATGATAGTGCAAACATGGAGACTAAAATTAGACTCAATTTTAAAGCTCTAAACTCCTCTCAGTGGATGCTGTCTCCAGCCCAGTGTGTCTGCCCTTCTTGGCAAGCACCCTGGAATTTGTAGACATTATTGTTATGGCACATTCCAGAAAAGAGATGGCCCAACTTGAGTTTCACATTGCTGAGGAGACAGACTCCTTATTGGTTTGGGCCTAAAAGCTCTCTGTGTTGCCTAAGACCAAGGAAGGGTCAGCACCACCAATTTCCTGCTACACTTCCTAGCTATTAGCTGGAATCAGCCTGGTGGCGGTGGGTTTGGAGGGCTGCTGGAGAATGTGCACTACGGGACTGGGGGCTCTGGGTAGCCACACCAGTCCTGTTCCCAGGGAGCCAGATGTTTTTTTTTTTGGAGGGATCTTAAGTAAATTTCTTGACTTCTCTGAACTCTACTCACCTCATTGTAGAATGGGTCCCTGTCTACTATCCCTGCTCAGTAGCTGGTTGGGAGGATGGATCAGGGAAGTAACATTTGTGCAAATGCTTCTGCCTCAGTTGTTATTTCAAACAGAGAACACCTGAGGCACTCAAAAAGAAGCTGTTGAAGGGACAAAGGCATTTTGTCAGGATGTTCTTCGAGGGGTCAAGGCCTCTTGATTTTGTGCACTTTCTTGATCTCCAACTCGGGCCAATTCAGCCTGCCCTGCCAAGTGAACAAGGGTCCCCTCCTTAGAAGGCCTGTGTACCCTGAAGGGCAGGCTCAACCTGGGGAGCTGTTAGACAAGGCATCATGGAATTTGGGGGGGGAGCTGTGCCTTAGGTAAGAGAAAGTGGAGAGCAGTCACCTCGCTTCCCCAGGGGAGGGGCACTGTTGAGCAGCATTGGAGAACTGAACTATTGCTCCTCTGGGGTATAGGAGTTTAGTCTGACTTCTCTGTAGTTGCACGGACTTATCTAATTGTATCTTCACAACAACCCCGTGAGGTAGGTTCTAGAATTATCCCCATTTCATCCATGAGAAAACAAGCCAAGGAGAATTTGTTAGCCCTCGTGCTTAGTAAGTGCCTAATTAGGGTTTGTTCTCAGGCAGGCTGACCACCTCCTAGCTCCCCAGAGAGCTCCTGGCTGTCCACCCTCACTCCCCTGTTGCACACCTTGGTGCCATCAGTGCCTTTCCAGTTCCCAGAGAAGAAAACCCAATTGCAGAGTCTGTATCCCTCCCACCTCTTCATGCTTATTGCTGGTCGGACACCCCACACCCACACATGAGCCTCCACCCTGCCAGACCAGCCTCCTCACTGCCCCACCAAACTCGCTTCAAGATTTTCTGCACCTGCATTATTCCTGCTTTGCTCCTCCCTGTTCTTCAGAGCCCTCTTCAAACCCCATGCTGCCAACAAGCTTTAGGGATGACTCCCTAAACCCCCTAAAATTGCCGTTTTGCTCCCCAGATTCTGTTCTTGGCCTAGTGTGTATTTGGAGTCCTAGCTCCTCTGTTCTGCAAGGGTGGGCCTGTGCTTAGCTGTCTGCCTCTCCCCTCTGGTCTCCTCCTCAGAGGACTCAAACCAACAGAAATGGAGACACCTGCTCCTGGCTGCTCCTATGTGTCAGGCCCTGGGCTCCACTTTCCCACGTTACCTCGTTTGACCCTCACTACAGTCCAATGTGGAAGGAAGATTGGGCAGTCTACTTCCATAGAGATACTGCCTTGGAAACCCAAGGAGGGGTCGCTATGAATCAGAATTGACTGAATGACAGTGAGTTTGGCTTTGGTTTGCAGCCCAATGAGGGAGCCTTGGTGACACAATGTTTGTAAAGCACTTGGCTGCTAGCTGAAAGGATGGCATTGCCGACCCATCCACTGGCTCCAACAGAAGAAAGATCTGGTGATTCAAACCTAGACCTGACTGACTGGGAAGCCAATTCTCTTCCCACCATATTACAGTTCATCTGTTGGCCTGTATTTTGTGCCAATGGACAGGCCTGGCTGGGTCTTACAGGCATTCACTCCAACTGTGGCACTGTGACAGACAGGTAGCCAAGGGAGCCTCCTGACATGGGGGAGAGAGTGAATGAAGAGGGTGGGGAGACCAGAGGGGCCTGCCCAGCCAAGAATAGTCAGATCCTGTAGGGCTGCTCCCTTTCTAGTCCCACTGTCACTGAGCTCCTGTGGACTGGCCTGGGCAGACACACAGCATCAGCAGAGAGGAAGTGGGCTTTCTGCAGCCCTCTTTTCCCTTAAGGGGCCCCTGAGCAGACTTTCCCCCAGCTCAACCCTCCACAGGTGGGAAGGGGATAAATTTGCAAAGGAAGGAACCCTAGCAGGTACCTGCTTGCTTTACATCTTCCTTCCCAGGCAACCAACCAGGGTGGCCTCTGGAACTAAGAAAGCAACTGAGTGACCACCAACCTCAACAGAGGCAACTGGCAATTTTCTTCTTCCTTTTTTCTGTTTTGTTTTCTTGGCTAATAACCTGCCCTCCATTCACTCCGCTCTCTCCATTCCCCACCCTGTCATAGTAATCAAGGTTACAAAGCCTGAAACACCTTGCTCCATCTTGTGCAACTATACACAACATATACACTTGCCAGTTTCCACTGTTTCACATAAATGGGGTATTACTATGCAAATCACTTTTCTCAGTGGACAGCACTTCTTAAAAGGTAGCTTCTCTTACTAATGATAATATTATATAACATACATATATAAATTTATTATTTTTATTATTTCTACCTCTCTGGACATCCAGTCCTATCTTCCTAAAACTCACTGCCGTCAAGTTGATTTAAACTTATAAAGACCCTTATAGAACAATTCTATTCTGTCCCATGAAGTTTCTAAGGCTAGAAATCTTTTAAGGATGCTGACTGCCACATCTTTCTTCCTCAGAGCAACTGGTGGGTTCAAACCACCGACCTTTCATTTAGCAGCCAAACACTTTAACCACTGCACCATGAGGTCTCCTTCTGTATTCCTATTTTTTTGTTAGCTGACATTGAATTGTCTCTGACTCATGGCAGCCCTATGTGCAATACAACAAAACACTGCCTAGTACTGTGCCAGCCTCACAGTCTTTGCTATGCTTGAGCCCATTGTTGCAGCCACTGTGTCAATGGCCAATTTTTTTCAGAAGTGGATGGCCCCATCCTTCTTCCTAGTCTGTCTCAGTCTGGAAGCTCTGCAGAAACCTTTCCACCATGGGTGACCCTGCGGGTACTTGAAATACCAGTGGCATAGCTTCCAGCGTCACGGCAACATGCAAAGCACCATGGTACGACAAACTGACAGACAAGTGGAATACAAGCCTGTATTCCTAAACAAAACAAAACCAAACTCAGTGCCATCGACGACTGTGACTCACAGTGACTCCCTTTGGGTTTCTGAGGTGGTAAATCTTTATGGGAGTAGATTGCCCAGTCTTCCTTCCGCAGAGTGCCTGGTGGGTTTGAACTGTCAACCTTCTGGTTAGCAGTCAAATGACTACGCCACCAGAACTGCTTTAAAATTGGTACATCTTTATGGCCTTGGAAGCCCAACAGGGGTTGCTGTGAGTAGGCATCGACTCGAGCCTGTATTCCTAGGGATGGCTAAATATGAAATACAAGAAACTACAGAATGCTCCTGAGAACTACAAAAGAAGATGCATAGACAGAAAGATGAACCATCATGTGGAACAGAGAACATGTTGTCTTCTAAAATATTTCAATGGAATATGAATCAAAATCTCAGTGGGTAGTTTTGGGGTGATTTTTTTGAACATTTACAAAATGACTCAAAGTCACTTGGAAATGAGTAAGTGAAAGAAACTCAGAAATTGTTAAAATTAAGAGGACATTTAAGCATATATTAAAGATAGGATTAGTAAAACTGTGATACAGGTGTAAGAAAAAAACAGGTTAGTGTATCATTATAAGTAGCTTTAAAATTTTTAATATGTTAAAAAAAATGTACTATATGATAAATAAGGCATCACTCTGAAAGTCTTATTCATAAACTCTGGGAGAATTGGTTAGCTATTTGAAAAACAATCCACACACTGTAAACCAAAAGAAATCCAAACACATCAAACAAAAGTTACACTGGCACAAAGGAAAGAAAAAAAGGAAAGGAATCCTAAGAACTAGAAAGAATGCTAAGTCGATACCTGTTTTATCTCTTGTTGGAAAAGGACTTTCTGAGTTAAAAAGCAATAGAAGACATCTGAAAGGGAAAGATCTATAGATTTGACTGCCAAGAGATGATAACCCTTTATCCACTGAAAACATTAGAAACAAAATTGAAAAGTAAATAACCAGCCAGGAAAAATATTTCAACAGGTATAATGGACAGAGGGTTAAAATCTTTAGTTATAAAGAGCTTTTACAAATCACTAAGAACATAAAACCCCAGATGAGGACAACTCACAGAAAAATATTTAACCTTTCAAGAAATAAGAGGAATGAAAGACTAAGATGACGTACCTGAAAAGCGTTGTAGTAATGTTTTCTGATTATAGAAGCAATATATGTTTATGGTTGAAAATTTGGAAAATAAAATGGAAGAAAATAAAATCAACCCATTAGGTCACCATCCAGAAATCCCCACCACTAATGTTCATTGTATGGTTATTTACTTTGCCTTTTTCTTTTTTAATGAGGATCATATTGTTGGAAGCCCATTTTCTGCCTATCGAATTAACAAAGCTCTTTGTAAAGCTTATAAATAGGGCTGGTGACAGTGTATACGGTTCAGCCATGGTTGGTGCAGTTGAATTGGATGGAAACAGGTTTGATTCATCCTGTCCCTCTTCTGGGGCCATAGCTGAGCTACAGGCTTTTAGCCTGGAGTGTTGGGCAAGGGCTGCCCCCAATAAACACGGTGGGGTGTGGGGACTGTAGATCTCGAGGTCAGAGCACCAGAATAAATTTTTCAAAAGGACCGATTCCAGGGCTCCACCCAAGTCCAGTGAACCCAAAGCCCCCTTTCCCCTGGGTCCCAGCTGTTCTGAGCTTCCAGAGGCCTCTCTATCCACTGGCTACCAGAGTATGGATCCAGAATCCCCTCTAGCTAACCATCTGTTCTTAGATGCTTTGGTTTCCCCAGCTGGAAAGTGAAGACTCCCTCCTCACACTCTGAGGATTAAAACACCAAAAAACCAAATTCACTGCCATTGAGTCAATTTCAACTAATAGTGACCCTATAGGACAGAGTAGAACTGCCCCCATAAGGTTTTGAATGCTGTAAATCTTTACGGAAGCAGATTGCCTCATCTTTCTCCCGCAGAGCAGCTAGTGAGTTTGAACTGCCAACCCTTTGGTTAGCAACCAAATGCCTTAATAACTATACCACCAAAGCTCCTTGGATTAAAAGACACAGCCCATTAAACATGTTTAGCCCACTGCCTGGCAATAGTAAGTGCTCAAATATGTTTGCTCCATTCTTAGAAGACAAGCAGGGGCAAAGATGTCAGGCCTAGTTTTCAACAACGGATTATCTAACAATAATGAAAGGACAGCAAAAGACAAAATAAATAAACAGGACCTTATAAAAATTAAAAACTTTTGTTCATCAAAAGACTTTACCAAAAAGTGAAAAGGCAAGTTACTGACGGGGAGAATATCTTCAGAAACCATGTATCTGATAAGAACATAATAACCAAAATATATATAAAACTTGGACAACTTAACAAAAAAGACAACTAACCCAATCATAACATGGGCAAAGGATTTGAATAAACATTTCACCAGAGGACGTTCAGATAGATGGCCAAAAACACGTGAAAAGATGCTCAGCATTGTTAGCCATCTAAACTCACTGCCGTCAAGTTGGATCCGACTCACAGTGACCCCTCCTTGGGTTTCCAAGGCACTATCACTACAGAAGTAGATTGCCCCATCTTCCTTCCGAGGAGTGGCTGGTGGGTTTGAACCACCTGCCTTCTGGTTAGCAGTCAAGTGCTATATATACCCAAAAGACTTGAAAGCAGAGACTTGAACAGAGATTTGTCCATCAGTGTTCACTGCAGCACTATTCACAGTACCCAAAAGGTGAAAACAGCCTAAATGTCCATCAGCAGATGAATGGATAAACACAATATGATACATACATACAATATAATACTACTCAGCCAGTAAGAGAAATAAAATCTTGATACATGCTACGGTATGGATGGAGCTGGAGGACATTATGCTGAGCAAAACAGGTCAATCACAAAAGGACAAACACTGGATGATCTGACTTGTATAAAAAGACAAGAAAAGGCAAATAATTATATAGTGACCAAAGTTTATTAGTGTTTTCAGCAGGGGTGAGAGCTGGTTAACAGTGATGGAAAAATCAAATTGATTAAGGGTAGAGTTGCAAAGCCGATTATTGTAATCGTTGTCAATAAATTGTACACTTGCAATAAGGTGAGTTGGCAAAAGTTATGTGATATATTTACACACACACATACACAGAGAAAAAGAGTAGTTGCTGAGGCTGCTTATGCACAACCAAACACCTCATGGAATTTGGTTCCATGGTTTGGATGTTTGGACATCTTAGTCAATTGGCCTAATAATGTGTTTAGTGTTTCTGTTCTACCTCCTAGTTTGTTATGTAGTGCCTGGGGTCTTAAAAACTTGCAAGTGGCCATCCAAGGTACAACAATTGGTCTTTCTATTCCTGGAACAAAAGAGGAAGAAGGAGAGGCAGGAATAGGAAGAGGATATGGAATGTGTGACAAATTGCCTTTATAGAGGAATACTGATCAAAAGAGTGAAGATGTAGAACAGAATTTCAAATTCTCATGCACTTTAGACTTTCAGGAATCATGGAGGGTAGGTGAATCTCTGAAACTATTTCTCAGAGATAATCTTAAACTTTAAACCAAAAATACCTCTAAAGTCTTCTTAAACTGAACAGTGGTCTGCCTTGAGCATTATGCTCTTTTAAGAACTATGGATATGGGATCAGATTGACAACAGCAACTCAAAAAACTAGTTAGAAACCATAGGGGCAGTGAGTTTATGTTAATGAGGGAGGAACAAGTCAGAAAAGGACAGTAAGAATGGTTGCACAGCTCGAAAAATGTTACCAGTGTCACACAAATATACATGTAGAAACTGCTGAATTGCCTTATGTCTTGCCGTGTATAAATCAGGAGCCCTGGTGGTGCAGTAGTTAAGCACTCAGCTGCTAATTGAAAGGTTGGCAGTTCACACCCACCATACCCTCTGTGGGAGAAAGATGAAGCAGTGTGCTCCCTTAAAGATTTAAAGCCTTGGAAACTATGCAGGAGTTCTATCCTGTCCTGTATAGTCACTATGAGTCAGATCAACTCAATTACAGTGGGTTTGGTTTTGGCAGTGGGTTGTGGAGAATATTTTCAACAAAAACAAAGTAAATAAAATTTAAAGAAAAAAATACGTTAGCTCCAAAGAGCAAGCCCAAGTGGGTATTTGCTTTCTCTTTTTATAACCAAGGAACCATCAAGGGATTTTTTTCTGCTGAACAAAGTCACTGTGAATTCAAATCTCTGCCTCATGAGAGTCAGAAAACTGCTGGCAGCTTTGAAATGGCAGTTTCTCCAGCTTTCCAAATGCTCCTGGCCAGTTTCAGAAAGCTCTGGTAACAATCCTTCCTCTGAAAACCTCCTACCTGCTCAAGGTGACACAGCACATCAGAGGCAGCAATGGGTCTAGGCCCTCTGAATCCAAGCCTGTCCCTTTCTTCTCAACACAAGCTTGATCCTTTAATGGGGAGCATAGTGATGAGCTGATGGGCAAGGGCCTACAGTGGGACGTGGAGGTGAGGACGAAGATGCAGTCGGCACCCTTTGACTCTGGGTGTGTGTCCCCTGTGACCAGACACATACCCTCCTTTCTGCAACAAGGGGCAACAAATCTTGCTGCCCAATTTGGGGATGTCATTTCTGTTCCCCTCATGACAGCGCCTTTGCATAATAAATGCTCCGGTCTGATGTACCTTATTTTGGGGACAGTCACTAAACTACTTTTGTGGAAACATTGTAATTGCATTAGATTGTTTTCTCATCGTAATAAATGTTAATTAATTGAGTGGGCCCACTGTCCTTGGATCTAGCTGGCTTCTTTCGATGTAATTAGGAAGAGAGTGCAGACTTACTCCTTTCGCCTTGAGTCTGTGGTTTAAATTTATCTTTTGTGCTAATAAAGTGATCAGGCAAGTGCAGGGAGCAGATTATTTCTTACATCTGAAATTTAATAGCTGGCTTCACTCACAAAGCCAAGTAGCAGCCCTGCTTGGCATCACCAGGGTGTGACCCACTTCTCCCAACTTGGCTTAATGAGGTTTCTCTATTTCTCTTGGGAAAAGAAAAGTTTCAAGTTCTGCAAAAATCACTTGTTGTTATGTGCCGTCGAGTTGGACCCAACTCATAGTGACCCCTCCTTGGGTTTCTGAGGCAGTGTCACTTCGGAAGTAAATTGCCCAACCTTCCTTCCGAGGAGTGGCTGGTGGATTTGAACCACCAGCCTTTTGGTTATCAGTCAAATGCCTTAGGCACTATGCTACCAGAGTCTCCCAAGAATACTAGTCACCTTGGGGTGAGGGGGTGGGGAGTGCGAAACTGTGGTTCGCACTGGTGAGGTAGCTGCTCTGAGCTCAGCTAACCTGAGAGGCAGATAGTCTATGAGACAGCCAAGATCCCCAAGCTTCTTGTCCACCCTGGAACAGGCAGACAGGCCCCAGACAGTTTCTGAAATGCAAAATGGCTGAAGGGCCCTGGCAGACTCCTCCTTGTAGAGATGTGGAAACTATAGCCCAGAGAGGGAAGGGGCACACCCAAGGCCACACAGCATGGCCTTGGTGCAGTAACATTTACAGCCCAAGATGCCTTTGAATGCAGCACCTTCCACTATAACAAAATCCAGTCTTAGTCACCCAACACTGGCATGAGTCAGGCCCTGGGCTAGGTATGAGCAGAGATGGGCCCAAGGTGTTCCCTGCCCTCGAGAAGGTTGCACAATGGTGACAGTAATAGTTGTGTAAACAGAGTGACAAACAGAGGGATCCACATAACATAGGAAAGCAGTGTGAGAGGCCAGGCATGGTTACCTCTGACATGTGGGGAGGAAGAGCAAACTGGGAAGCTTCCAAGAGGAGGTGCGTCTGCACTGGGCTTTGAAGGATAAATGGATGTTCACCAAGTGGACAGAATGTGGAGAGGGGCATTCCAGAGGCAAGAACATGTGCAAAGTCAGGTTCACACAGGCATGTTGGGAAGCACATGAGTGGCAAAAGGCAGGGCTAGGGATGAGCACCAGGAGGAAGGAAGCACCCAGACTTCTGAAGAATTCATACACCAGCCAGAGAAGTTTGGTTTGTGACTAACAGGAGCCACGGAAGTGTCTTAGCAGTGGCAGGACATGATCAGATTTGCACTGTTGGAAAGATCCCTCTGGCCATGAAGAAGGGTCCAGTGGGGAACCTAGGGGCAGAGAGAGCAAGGTGAGAAAGTCGAGCATCCCCATCAGATCAGCTCATTCATTGCATGAAGTTAAGGGCAGAGTCAGATCCTACAGTTTCTGGCTGGGGCAGCTGCTCAGGAGATCAGGGCCTCCTGAGGAGGCGAGGAAGCTCCTGGAAAGGAGCAGGTGAAGAGATAGGCAGCAGGTGATGCCTCTGTTTTGGACAAACTCCTTCATGAGTGATTGGCTTGCTCCTTGTCTGAAAAGAACTGGGGCGATAAGACTTGCAACAGCAGTGAAGGCTTATATCAAGCAGCCTACTTAGACCAGACACAGTTCCATGTGCTTTGCCTGCATAGATTATTTAATCCTCACAACAACCCTGTCAGATAGGTCCTCTTCTGATCTCATTTCACCAATGGGAAAACCAAGACACAAAGATAGCCCAATGTTATGGATTGAACTGTGTCTTCCCAAAATTATGTATTGTAAAGCCACCCCTTTATATACCCATAGATGTAATCCTATTTGAATATACAGATTTCTTTGTTGTGTTAACAAGGCCATGTCAGTGTAGGGGATATCTTAAGCTAACTACTCTTTGAGATATAAAAAAGAAGGTCAGGCACAGAAGAAAGCAAACACAGATGGGGAAAGACAGATGCCACATGAAGATCACCAAGGGACCCAGGAACAGAAGGTGAAGAGAGACAGGCAGGCAAGGCCTAGGCAGTTACTGACCTTTACCCCAGAGCTAACAGAGAGAGAGCCTCCCCTAGAGCTGGCACCCTGAATTTGGACTTCTAGCCTCCTAACTGTGCAAAAATAAATTTCTGTTTGTTAAAGCCACCCACTTGTGGTATTTCTGTTACAGCAGCACTAGATATCTAAGACAAATAACACAAGAAGCTGCACTATATGAAGAAAAACACAGCATCAGGATTGGAGGAAGACCCATTACCAACCTGCGATAGGCAGCTGACACAACCTTGCTTGCTGAATGTGAAGAGGACTTGAAGAACTTACTGATGAAGATTAAAGACTACAGTCTGCAGTACGGATTACACCTCAACATAAAGAAAACAAAAATCCTTACAACTGGGCCAATAAGCAACATCACGATAAGTGGAGAAATGACTGAACTTGTCAGGTATTTCATTTTAATTGGAGCCACAATCAACACCCATGGAAGCAGCAGTCAAGAAATCAGATGTCTTATAAAAATCTTGTTCTACATCCTACTTTGGTGAGTAGCAACTTAGGTCTTAAAAGCTTTCATGCAGCCATCTAAGATGCAACTATTGGTCTCCTTTTGTCTGGAGCAGAGAAGAGTGAAGAAAATCAAAGTCATTTGGAAACAATTAGTCCAAGGATATGATGGACCACAGGGACCTCAGCCTTTAAGACCCTGAGACCAGAAGAACTAGATGGTGCCTGGCTACCAATGCCAACCACTCGGAAACAGATCAAAATTGGAGACCCTGGATAGAGTGGGAGGAAAAGTGTGGGACAAAATTAAAAAACACAAAGATGATCAGGACTGGTTGGATAGAGACTGGTGGAACCCTGAGACTACAGCCCGGAGTTATCCTTCGTGGATTCCCTTCCATGGATTAGCTCTCAGCCAAACAGCAGAAAGACCTACAAGCAGAACATCTACCCCAGGGAGACGCACTTACCTACCCTAGGGCGATGCACCCTCTAGATCAATCGACCATGAGACATTAGAAAGGCAGCATTTGCATAGAGGGAAAGATAGACAGGAATGCATAAATAAGAAGGGCACAGAGAAGGGGTAGTCACAGGGAGGGATTGTAATTGGGGACATGAAACCAAATGTGTATGAACTGTTGAGAGTAACACGAATCTGCTTTGTAAATCTGCACCCAAATCACAATAAAAAATTTAAATAACTAAGCTAAAAAAAAGAAAAGAAGAAAGAAATCAGACATCTTTTGCACTGGGCGTATCTGCTGCAAAAGACCTTTTTAAAGTGTTAAGAAGCAAAGATGTCACTTTGAAGGCTAAGGTGCACCTAACCCAAGCCATGGTATAGCCTCATATGCATGTGAAAGCTGGGCAATAAATAAGAAAGACTGAAGAAGAGTTGATTTTGAATTATAGTGTTGGCGAAGAATACTGAAAATACCATGGACTGCCAGAAGAACTAACAAATCTGTCCTGGAAGAAGTGCAGACAAAATGCTCCTTGGAAGCAAGAATGGCCAGATTTTGTGTCATCTAGTTTAGTCACAGGATCTCTGGTAGCGTAGTGCCCAAGGCATTTGACTGCTAACCAGAAGGCTGATGATTCAAACCCACCAGCCACCCCTTGGAAAGAAGGTTGGGCAATCTACTTCCGTAGTGATACTGCCTCAGAAACCAAAGGAGGGGTCGCTATGAGTCGGGTCTGATTCCACGGCACATAACAACAACAACAACAGTTTAGTCATGTCAGAAGGGACCATTCCCTGGAGAAGGATAGCATACTTGGTAAAGTAGAGGGTCAGCTAAAAAAGGAAAGACCCTCAACTAGATGGATTGACACAGTGGCTGCAATGATGGATTCAAGTGTAGACAGCAAGGATTGTAAGGCTGGTGCATGACTGGACAGTGTTTTGTTCTGTTTTACATTGGGTCACTATGAGTTGGAGCTGACTTGATGGCACCTAACAACAACAGAAAGCTAAGATATCAAAGGTCAGTGATCCAGGCACTTTCCCAGGCTGAATGAGGGCCCCTCTGATCTATCCCAAACAGATGTTTGTTCCACATTCAAATGAGGATAAAGTGACTCTTTACCCCAAATACTCCAGTATAACAGGCAAAAAGACTCTAGGTTTTCCTTTGAGACATCAAAAGACCTTCCCAGCACCAAATATCTCCCTCAGGAGCACCAGGGTCCCTGACCTAAGCCTCCACCATGTGCCCCCTCTCCATCCATGCCCAGGACCCTCCTGTCTAGTGGAAGGAAGTGAGGAGTCCAAGCTAAGCTTCCTCCTTGAAGACCCCACAGTATAGCAAGAACTGTCTGGACTCAAACACATTTACTCCCTGTGTGACCCTAGGCAAGTCCCTTCCCCTCTCCAAGCCTCCACCACTTGTCTGTCCATGGAGACAAGAGTCCTCTCCCAGGACTGCAGTGGCATCCCAAGGTGTGCCCTTTGTGTAGGACCCCTGGCCCACAGAACATGAAAGGTGCTGTGATATGTCTGTCTTAGTCTTGGTCCTGGCTCCATCCAAGCCTATGGAGTCTGAGGACACAGAGACACCTCAGCCAAGTGTCCTCACAGGAGCAGCCACTAACTCCAGAAATAGGCTTTCAGAGCCTGACACCCAGGAACCAAGCTCACTGTTTTTAGAATCTCTCTCTTTAGAAGGGGAGTCCCTGAGTGGGCCAAATGGTTGAGTACTTGACCAACTCGAGGTTGGTGGTTTGAACCCACCTAGAGGCACTTCAGAATAAAGACCTGGAGATCTGCTTTGGCAAGAAAATACTATAGAGTGTTGAAAACACTATAGAATGTAGTTCTACTCTGCAACACACGGGATCGCCATGAGTTAGAACCAGTCAGAATCAACTCAACAGCAACCATTTTGTGTGTGTGTGTGTTTTCTTTAGTAGGTTCCCTCCCCTTGGTAAGCCCTGGGTAGTTTCTTTGCTAGAAAGCCCAGTGAACACCACTTCCACATCCACACGCCCTCCTACCTCTGCCTGCAGGGTTCTATTCACCCTGCAAGGCCACAGTCTAGCCCACCTCCTCCCCAGCTCCCCAGGATTATCCCTACCTGCTCTTCCAGTATGCCATAAGGGTCCCTGCCTGCATCCTTCCCACCCACTCTGCCACTGGGCACATTTATGATGTTGGAGAGCTCCCAGGGCAGGCCCATCCCTCTTAGTCACCCCCAGGGCTCACATGGGGCCTTTCCCTTGGTGGGCTCCAGCTGAGGTTTGTGGACAGATGGAGATGAGATGAAATTCTCTAGGGAGTACTCCTATCTCTCTCTGTCTCTCCCTCCCTTACCCTACTACACTTATTCCTGCCCTCTGGACACATTCCCACATTGTGGCCAGCTCTGCCCCATCTGCCTCTGGAACTCTTGCCGCTCCACCCTGCTCCTTACTGGGCTGTCCTAGATGCTTACCTGGCACCTGGGTCATTCCCATCCTTCCCTTCTCACTGGGACATTGGGGCAGGGGCTGGCACTGGGCGAGGTACCACTACACACCACAGTGGGTCTGTCCCTGGGGAAATAAGAGGAGCATCACTTGGAAGCTGGGAGTCTACAAGTTCTGGGGACTCACAAAATCCAGAGAGAAAGAAAACCTAGACCCTTCCCAAGGAGGCCAGGAAAGTGGGCCCTGAAAAACAGGATTAAGAAGTGTTTTCCTCTCTCTCCCAACTTACTAGAGAGCAAAGCAGCAGGATCAACTGGTTCCCAGTTGATGGGTTTCCTGTCACTCCCACCCCCCTCCTCCTGCAGAACAGACCAGCTGGTGGTGCCAGATTAATGGCGACAATTAAAAGCAAAATGCCCTTGCCATGGCCCACTGTCCTCCCACACCTGTGAGTCTGGAGGCTGAGCTCTAAGCCCCAGGAACGGGAGATTTGTAATGAAATCAGACAGGCCTCTTAACCGCTGATGGTATCAGGGCCCAGGGGAGATGCAGACTTATTTCCTAATCTCCTGTGGAGCATCTGTCAGCCCCACCACACAGCAATGTCATTCCCAAGTGCAGCAAGGACTTTCATGGGGAGGAACGGCCACCTGCCTGGCCGCCTGCCACCTTCCCAACCCCTCCTCCAGCCCCTTCCCCTTTCTTGGGCTCATCATGCACAGGTATTGGCAAATACACACACACAACCACACACACACACAACCACATGCACACACACACACACACACATCAGACTCATACTCTCTCACACACACACTCACCCTGATTCATTTATAAATTACCTGCTCTGCCCCAGTGCAATCCCATTATATTGACAGAAGAAAGAGAAAGATGAGAACATCTCTTTAGCAGTGTTGGAAAACACAGCCTTAAAGGTACCATCGACAGAGCAGTCATTCTGATGAATTCCTAGCAGCAGATGGGAACAGGACAAATGAGAAGCCTATTGATGTTACTAAGCTGTCACCTACTCAGACAACTCTGGGGATCAGTTTTTCCCAAAGAACCCAGGGAACTCTAACTTCGGGCAGCAGGGCTGGGCAAAGGGGCCAGAGGAGGCCCCAGGAGCTGCATTGAGCCTGGCCTTTCTCCCCAGGCTTTACTGGGTTGAGACTTTGTGCTGAGTGAGGGATATTCACAGCCTGCACAGCTGGCTGTGGGTGAATAAGACCTCACAACCACCACAGAGGGAAACCTGGGAGGATCTTGGCCCATCAGTGGCAGCTCGTACCGTGCCAAAACTTCTTTTCTACTATTATTGGCAGTTATAGCCCACTCCCCACATGGACACCCCCATGTGGGGGTGGAGTCCCAAGAGCAGAAGCTGAAGGAGTAGGCAAGTAGGGAGCACATTGCATGGCCTGGACGCCACTGGAGCAGTGCATCCCTTCCCTAGCCTCTAGGCTAGACTGTGACTGGGAATGGAGCCACGGGAATCCTGTGGCTCCTGCCCCTCTTCTGGCCTGTTTAGTCCCAGCTCATGCACTTGAAAGGGGGGGCACTTCCTGTCCCCACTATCTCTAATAAGGGTCAAATAGGTTTAGAAACCTCTGTGTCCTATAACTCTCTGTTGACATTCACGATATATCTTAGCTTGTTAAAGGCTCTGAGAAGTCCTGCATTAGCTTTGCACTGAAGTATAATTTACACTCAGTACAATGGATAGATCTTAAGTGTGCAGGGGGTGAGGGAGTACAATTGTTGGTCATGTTGTTGTTGTTATGTGCCGTCGAGTCAGACCAAACTCATAGCAACCCCTCTTTGGGTTTCCGAGGCAGTATCACTACGGAAGTAGATAGCCCAACCTTCCTTCCCAGGAGTGGCTGGTAAGTTTGAACCACCAGCCTTCTGATCAGCAGTCAAGTGCCTTTGGCACTTAGGTACTACGAGAGCTCCCAACTGTTTTCCAAAGTACCATTTTACACTTCCCCCACCCCCAGCAATAGATGGGAGTTTTTGTTACTCCACATCCTGGCCATTATTTGGTATTATTTCTACAGTAAAGTAGCTTTTAAAAAATGAGTTTAACTCAACATGTCCAACATTTATGGAGAGCTTTCTTTATAATCCTTTTTAACATTCCATGGAACTAGTGTTTCATAGAATTTATTTCAGAGGATGAGGGTCTAGACCTTCACTTATAAATATGAGAAATCAAAACAACAGCAACAACAATAAATCATCAGACATACGAGCAGAAGGAGATGCTCAAAAGAGGAGACCAAGCCAAGGAATTAGAAGAAATGACCTCCAATGAAAAGGAGTGAGTACAGTAAATAGGAGAAAATGTTTAAAAATTCTGATTAGCATTTTTGAGAGACTCAAGAGAATGTTGCATAGATAAAACTAGAGTATGCTCCTATGAAAAAGAAAGAGAATTTACAAAATTGCAGAATGACTGCTAAGACAAAAAAACTTGAAAATTAATACATCACAGAATTATCAGCTCCAAACTAGTGAGACTTCCAGTTAATGATGATGGAACAAAGGTGACTCTGCCCCCTCTCCTCTCTTAAACCTATCAAAAACATTAAGAATGAAAAACAGGAAGAAAAACACTCTTCAGTGAAACTAGGACATTCTTATAACACCAACACATAATACATGAAGAAAGAAATATCTACTATAAAAATTGGAACCAGACAAGAGAGAGCTCTGAGAAACCACATGCCCAAAGACCAGGAGGGATGAAACCAAGCCTCTGTCTTGGAACAGCAAGGTCAGGACATTTGGATGGGTTTCAGATGCTTCTTGGCCTCTGCTTGACACTGCCTGGGTGTGTATGGGGGAAAGTCAAACATGGGACCACACAGTTCGGCCATCTTTGCAAGAACTCAGATGCTGGACTGATGGGTGAAGTGTGTCCCTGAGACTGCGGACCTTAGTAGTGAAGAAGACCAAAGTGTAAACTACACATAAACCTGGCATATGCTGGGGGATTGGATATGGGTGTCTTTCTGGTCTGAGGAAAAGTAGTGCCTCCAGGGAAAAGCGTGGATTAGAAAATGTATGACTGCTGTAACAAATCACCACAAACTTGGTGGTTTAAAACAACAGAAATTATTTCTCTCACAGTTCTGGAGGCCAGAAGTTTGAAATAAGTTTCAGTGGGCCAAAGGCAAGGAGTCGTTATGCAGTACTCCCCTCCAGTGGCTTTAGGGAAATCCATTCCTTGTTCCTTCCAGCACGCTTCTGGTGGCTGCAGGCATTCCTTTGCTTATGGCTGTATCACTTAATTTCTGCCTTTGTGGTCACATTGCCTTTTCATTTTCTGTGTGTGTGTATATGTGTGAAAAGTCCCTCTGCCTCCTTCTTATAAGGATACTTGTGATAGCATTTAGGGCTCACCAGATACTCCAAGATAATTCCCCCACTCCCCCCCACCCCACCCTTCCAAAATCTTTCCTAACACCTGCAAAGTCCCTGCTGTATAAGATAACATTTACAAGTTCCAAGGATTAGGACTTGACATCTTTGGGGGCCGTTATTCAGCCTATTACAGACAGTCTTACAAGACACAGTCCAAAATGTAAGCTGTCTGCTGCCTCAGCTCACTTCTTTGGCTCTTCTTCCTGTAAAACCCTAGTCCACAAAAGCTAGTCAAAGATGAATGACAACCAACATGCAAATGAAAAACCAGAATAGACCTATGCAAAGAATGTTTAAGAGGTGAGGAGGTGAGGATAGACAATAAAAAATAAAAAGAATACAAAACACATAACTCCTCTGAGGAGAATTAGGACTTGAAGGGGTACGAAGTTTAGTTTCACTATAGACTTTTTCGCCCTGTTCAATCATTTATGTATTAGGTAAATTAATTTATTTTTAAATGACAAAAGTTAAAATTTTAAAACCTAAATTCATGAATTAGAAAGCAGCTCAAAAAATTCTCCCAGATTACAAAGCAAGAAGATAAAGTGAAGGAAATAGTAAGAAGAAAAGAACAACAGATCTGGAAGACAGATCCAAGAAAACTAACAGCTATATAGTAGGATAGGAGCTCTGGTAAGGTTGGGCATTCCTACTTCCGTAGTGATACTGCCTCGGAAACCCAAGGAGGGGTCGCTATGAGTCGGGGCCGACTTGATGGCAAATATCAACAACA
>NW_006921820.1:1094814-1105317 GCF_000298275.1 Orycteropus afer afer | reverse complement strand
CAATCCTACTTCCGTAGTGATACTGCCTCGGAAACCCAAGGAGGGGTCACTATGAGTCAGGGCTGACTCGACAGCACATAACAACAACAACAACAGTCTAGAACAAGGCATCTGAATTGGGTCTACAAAGAAAACACATACACTTTTTCCCTCAAGAAGCTCAAATCTGACCTACAATTACAAGAAATCCTATCCCCAGTGTTCCCTGAATCAAAAGGTTAAATCCTTGGAGGAGTAATTTTTAAAATAATAGAAGAAAATTTCCATGACAAAAAATGATTTTAGGTTTTGAACTAAGGGGACTGATTGAGCGACAATCAGAAACATTGACAAAAGACAAAAAAAAACTAGCTAAAATCTGGTGAAATTCTGAATCCCAAAGAAAAGAGAGAAATACTTATAAATTTCAGGAGAGAAGCGTACTAGCCTCAGTCTTCTAATTTGTATCACAAAATGTTAAAAAAGCACTGTTTACAGAATTCTGAGCGGAAAGATCTGTGACACTGGAATTCCGTACCTAGATAAATTCTCACCAATGTGTAAGGATAAAATATAGACAATGCCTGACATGAAAAGCTACAAAATTATACTGTCCATATAGCCTTTCTGGAAAATGTTTCAAATAACACTCAAGAAGAAGGAAAATAAGGTATTCAGGAAACAGCGATTAACAAATTAAAGCAGTAAGAACAATAACCAAAAAACAAACTCTACCATCAAATTGATTATGACTCACAGAAACCCCCATTGGGTTTCCAAGGCTGTAAATTTTTATGGAAGCAGATTGCCTAATCTTTCTTCCAAGGAGAGGCTGGTGGGTTCCAACCACTCACCCTCTGGTTAGCAGCCAAATGCCTTAACCACTACACCACCAAAGCTCCTTAATAAGAACAATAGATAAGTATAAATAATTCTTGATAATGTGTTTTTGACATTTATTGTTCAAATGAAGAAACAAAAAAGCTGATAAACTAATAATCAAATTGTAGATAATTTCAAAAAGGCTTTGGAAGTAGAAAACATAAGGAGTAGGGGTAACAGGGAAAGTATAAGAAAGGATATATTTTTGTGGGCGTATATTGTTTTTCTTTTCTTTTTAAGGCCAGGGCCTGAGGTAGGAGGGCCTGGGGCTCGAGAGCTGCTTTTCACTTAGAGGTGGCTCTATATTAAGGCCAGAGCCCGAAGTAGGTGGGCCCGGGGATCAGGGGTTGCTTTTTGCTTCGGCGCAGCTCTATTTTAAGGCCGGGGCCTGCAGTAGGTGGGCCCAGGGCTCAGGGGCTGCTTTTCACTTGGGGGCTGCTCTATTTTAAGGCCGGGGCCCAAGTAGGCTGGGCATAGGGGTTAGGAACAACTAAGGGATACAAACTTGTCTGTCAGTTTGTCATCCTGTGGTGGCTTACGTGTTGCTGTGAAGCTGGAGGCTATGCCACTGGTGTTGCAAAATGCCAGCAGGGTTACCCATGGCGGACGTGTTTCAGTGGAGCTTCTGCGATAAGACAGAGAGGGAGAGGCCATCCATTTCTCAAACCATTGGCCAGTGAAAACCTCATGAATAGCAGTGAAACACTGTCTGATACACTACTGGAAAACTTTATGAATAGCCCTGAAACATTGTCCCATATAGTGCTGGAAGATGAGCCCATCAGGTCGGAAGGCACTCAAAATTTGGGGAAGAGCTGACTGCTCAGAGTAGAGACGACCTTAATAATATGGATAGAGTAAAACTTTCAGGACCTCCATTGGCTGATGTGGCACAACTCAAAATGAGTAAAAATTGGAACATGGAATGTACAAAATATGAATGTAGGAAAATTAGAAGTTGTCAAAAATGAAATGAAACACATAAAGATTGATATCCTATGCATTAGTGAAATGGACTGGTTTTGGCCATTTTGAATCAAAACTATAAGACCTTGTGATACTTGGAGTTGTGTGTCAACTTGGCTGGACCACAATTCTGAATGGTTTTAGCAGCTGTGATGTGGGTTATTCCCATGATGAGATCAAATGTATATGTTTTAAGCAGCCAATTGGTTGAAAGGGAGTTTCCCTAGGGGTGTGGCCTGCTTCCAATATATTTATGGATGTCCTGGGAAAAAGAAACACTCTTCTGTGGATTGGGATCCTGTTGTGCTGCCTACAACTGTTTGTGAGTGGACAATCCAGCATTTGGCCTGGAGATCTTGGATTTGTCATTCGTTGGAGTCAACAGCCGGTGTACTGCCTGCCAACCTTGAGCTCGTCAGCCCCCGCAGCTGCATGAATCAGGAAAAGCCTCCAGTTTGACATTTGATCCAAGAACAGGGCACTTGCCAGCTTCAATTAGTGTATGAACCATTTTCCTAAGATAAATTTCTCTTTCTCTCTCTCTCTATAAGCTTTACTGGTTTTGCTTTTCTAGAGAACCCAGCCTAACACAGATCTACTATGCTGGGAATGACAAGTTGAAGAGGAATGGTGTGACATTCATCATCACAAAGACTGTTTCAAGATCTGTCTTGAAGTAATGCTGTCAGTGATAGTATAGTGTCCATACACCTACAAGCAAGACCAGTTAATACTACTATTATTCAAATCTATGCACCAACCACCAAAACCAAAGTTGAAGATATTGAAGATTTTAACCAACTTCTGCAGTCTGAAATTGATCAAACATGCTGGTGATTGAAATGCAAAAGTTGGAAACAAAAAAGAGTTACCAGTAGGTGGAAAATACGACTTTGATGATAGAAATAATGCTGGAGATTACATGATAGAATTTTGCAAGACCAACGACTTATTCTTTGCAAATACCTTTTTTCAGCAATATAAGTGATGACTATACACATGGACTTCACTAGATGGAATACACAGGAAACAGATTGACTACACCTGTGGCAAGAGGTGATGGAGAAGTTCAATATCTTCAGCCAAAACAAGGCCAGGAGCTGATTGTGGAACAGACCATCAACTGCTCATACACATGTTCAAGTTGAACTTGAAGACAATTAAAACAAGTCCACGAGAGCCAAAATATGACCTTGATAATATCCTCCCTGAATTTAGAGGCCATTTAAAGAATAAGTTTGATGCATTGAACACCAATGACCAAAAACCAGAGGAATGGTGGGATGACATCAAGAACATCATCCATGAAGAAACCAAGAGGTCATTACAAAGACAAGAAAGAAAGAACAGACCAAAATGGATGTCAGAAGAGACTCTGAAACTTGCCCTTGAGCAAAGAGTAGCTAAAGCAAATGGAAGGATTGACAAGATAAAAGAGCTGAACAGAAGATTTCAAAGAGCAGCTCGATAAGGCAAAGCAAATTACTATAATGAAATGTGCAAAGACTTGGAGTTAGAAAACCCAAAGGGAAGAACACACTCAGCATTTCTCAATCTTAAAGAGCTGAGGGAAAAATTTAAGCCTCGAGTTGCAATATTGAAAGATTCTATAGGCAAAATATTGAATGATGCAGGAAACATCAAAAGAAGATGGAAGGAATACACAGAGTCACTGTACCAAAAAGAACTGGTAGCCTTTTCAGGAGATGGCATATGTTCAAGAACCAATGGTATTGAAGGAAGAAAGTGAAACTGCAGTGAAGGAACTGGTGAAGAACAAGCCTCCAGGAATTGACAGAATACCCAATGAGATGTTTCAACAAACAAATGCCCCACTAGAGGCACTCACTCAGCTATGCCAAGAGATTTGGAAGACAGCTATCTGGCCAACTTACTGGAAGAGATCAATATTTGTACCCATTCTAAAGAAAGGTGATCTCACAGAAGGTGTAAGTTATTGAACAATATCATTAATATCACGTGTGAGTAAAATCTTACTGAAGATAATTCAAAAACAGTTGCAGCAGTAAATTGGCAGAGAGCTTTCAGAAATGCAAGCTGGATTCAGAAGACATGGAGTGAGGGATATCATTGCTGATGCCAGATGGATCTTAGCTGAAAGCAAAGAATATCAGAAAGATGTTTACTTGTGTTTTATTGCCTATGCAAAAGCATTCGATTGTGTGGATCATAACAAATTAAGGATAACATTGAGAAGAATGGAAATTCCAGAACACTTGATTGTACTCACACGAGGAACCAGTATAGATCAGGAGGCTGTTGTTCTAATAGAACTAGGGGATACTGCATGGTTCAAAATCAAGAACGGAGTGCTCAAAGTTGTATCCTTTCACCATACTTATTCAACTTGTATGCTGAGCAAATAATCTGAGAAGCTGGATTATATGAAGAAGAACATCCATCAGGATTGGAGGAAGACTCATTAACAACCTGCGATATACAGATGGCACAACTTTGCTTGCTGAAAGTGAGGATGACTTGAAGCACTTACTGATGAAGATTAAAGACTACACCCTGCAGTATAGATTACACCTCAATATGAAGAAAACAAAAATCCTCACAACTGGTCCAATAAACAGCTTCAAGATAAATGGAGAAAAGATTAAAGTTGTCAAGAATTTCGTATTACTTAGTTCTGCAATCAACACCAATGGAAGCAGCACTCAAGACTTCAGATGATGTATTGCATCGGGCAAATCTGCTGCAAAAGACCTCTTTCAAGTGATGAAGAGCAAAGATGTCTCCTTGGAGACTAAGGTGCACCTAACCCAAACCATGGTATTTTCAATTGCCTCTTAGCATGTGAGAGCTGGACAATGAATAAGGAAGACCAAAGAAGAGCTGATGCTTTTGAGTGGTGATGTTGGAGAAAAATGCTAAGAGTACCATGATCTGCTAGAAGGACTAACAAATCTGTCCTGGAGGAAGTGCAGCCAGAATGCTCCTTGGAAGCAAGAATGGCCAGACTTGTCTCACCTACTTTGGTTGTGGTAGTTAAGGTTGTCAGCTTGGCCAGGCCTGGTTGAGTGGCTGGGCAGCTGATGGTAGTTATTCCCCATGATGAGACTGGCAATCAACTCCATGGTAGGATGTACCACAAGCAGCTGAGTAGATGCTTTAGGGATGTGGTCTGCTTCCCATATATAAACAGCAGCTTTGGGAAAGGCCTCCAGCTTATGGCACACTTGAACCCTGCGTGTAGCCAAGTTGTTGTTCAGCAGCCTGCCATGCTCTGCTGATCTTAGGACTTTCAATGGACTTGAATCAATGACCTGCCGTGTTTTTTGGTAACATTGGGATTGTGCCTTTTAATTTGTCAACCTTGAGTTTATCAGCCTCAACAGCTGAGTAAAGAAAAGCCTCCAGCTTCAGTGGGCCGGGAACAAGAGGCAGAGCTGAAGCCCAAGGTTGAGGGTCTTTCACTCAGCCCTTAGAGAATGGCACTTTGAACTTAGAGCCTCCAAACTCAGGGCAATAAACTCCTGTTTGTTAAAGCCATCCCATTTGTGGTATATTCTAGTCAGAGTGGCACTTTTATTGTTTGTTGTTATTTTGCCATCGAATCGGCCCGACTCATAGCAACCCCTCCTTGGGTTTCCAAGAGTGGCACTAGGTAACCAAAACATTGGTCATGTTGTCAGAAGGAACCATTCCCTGGAGAAGGATGCTTGGTAAAGTGGAGGGTCAATGAAGAAGGGGAAGGCCCTCAGTGAGATGAATTGACACAGTGGCTACAATGAGGTAATAGCAAGAATCGTGAGGCTGGCACAGGACTGGGCAGTGTTTCATTCTGCTGTGTATAGGGTCTCTATGAGTCAGAGATGACTCAATAGCACCTAACAACAACAACAATTGTTTTTCTAACTTCCTTTTCTCTGCAGTACCACTTTTGAGGTATCCACTCCAAAGATCTGATGGGAGCTCTCCCTGTCCCATCATGACAGGGGTCAAAAACTAGACCAGCCAATCAGAATGAACACCCATGCCCTAGCACAGTGATTGGTGTGGAGGTAGGCTCATATCCTAAAAAAAAAAAAAAAACAAACTCACCGCCATGAAGTCAGATCTGACTCATAGTGACCCCTCCTTGGGTTTCCGAGGCAGTATCACTACAGTAGTAGATTGCCCAACATTCCTTCCGAAGAGTGGCTTGTAGGTTTGAACCGCCAGCCTTCTGGTTAGCAGTCACATGCCTTAGGCACTATGCCACCAGAGCTCCCAAGGCGACCTAATCAAAGTTCTCCTGTAACTTTTCAACTTGGCTGTTATCAAGAAAGAAAGACTCTTTTTCCTAAGCTGATAGGACAACAGTCTGGGGCTGCCAAAGGCCAAGTTACCCATCACATGAAACGAGTCTGTCCAAGAGATGGAATGAAAGTCAGCACCCTGATGAAAACACCTGAAGCTGGCTGGACCTCTGGGCTTTTCTGTTATTATGTAAATCATTTTCTTAAGCCAGTTTGAGTGGATTATCTATCTCTTGAAACTGAAAATAGTCCAGATTTACCTTATTCAGTGGATAAATTATATTTAATTCTTAATGTAAACAGCGAATTACATGTTTAAATACATTTGCTAATAATTTCAATTTGACTCATAATGACCCCTCCTTGGGCTTCCAAGGCAGTATCTCTATGGAAGTAGATTGCCTAGTCTTCTTTCCAAGGAGGAGCTGGTGGGTTTGAACCATCAGCCTTCTGGTTAGCAGTCAAACACCTTAGGCACTATGCTACCAGAGCTCCCAAGGTATAACTGTGACTTAATTAAATTATTCTATTAAAAATAAAAATGAGCCTAAAAGTAAAAAATAAAAAAATAAAAATGAGCCTGTTGCTGTCAAGTCAATTCTGACTCACAGTGACTCCATGTGTTACAGAGAAGAACTGCCCCAGAGACTTTCCTCGGCTATAATCTTTATGGAAACAGTTCGCCAGGTCTTTCTCCCACAGAGCCACTGAATGGATATGAACTGTCGACCCTTAGGTTAGTAGTTGAGTGCAAACCATTTATGTCACTCAGGAACCTTCTATTAAAGACTCTACTATTGGGTATATATGCACAGTACATAAACACATACATACTCATACCAAAAAACAAATTCACTCCTGTGGAGTCAGATCCAACTCATAGCAACCCTTCCTTGGGTTTCTGAGGTGGTATCACTATGGAAATAGATTGCCCAACCTTCCTTCTGAGCAGTAGCTGGTGGGTTTGAACCATCAGCCTTCTAGTTAGCAGTCAAATGCTTAAGGCACTACACCACCAGATCTCCTTACATACTCATACATTCACATAAATCCAGCTATAAACCAGTTATAAAAACTCACTTAAAACAAAATGACAAAGATTAATATTAAAGATCTTGGCAAAGATTTTCCAGGCAAATGCTGACGAAAAGACAGCAGAATAGAATATACTCATTCAAGCAAAGTGGAATTCACGACAAGAAGCATTAAACAAGACAACGACCATAATTTTATTCAAATGAAAGATACAGTCTGCCAAGAAGATGGAAATGAAAAGAGACTTTAACCATAACCATAGAGGGAGGATTTATCATAACTCTCTCAGAATCAAATCAAGTAGAGGAAAGAGAAGGTTTGAATATCAAATTTCAAAAGCTTCATATGTAGTCCAAAAGCATACTATCTGTTTTCTTTTCAAATCCTCATGAACAATAACAAAAATTGACCATATACCAGCCCGCGGGGGCAAAAAAAATCTCAATAACCATAAAGTAGAAATCATATACAGGCCACATCCCTGGCCACAATGTAATAAATCTGGAAATTAAGAACAAAAAGATAATGAATGCCCTTGTCCCAAATCAAACCATTTAGAAATTTTCAAACATTCCTCTAAATAGCTTGAGTTAAATTTAAAAAACGAAAATTGGGATTACACACCATTCAAAATGAGCAGTAACAATGAGAATGTTGTTCTTGTTGTTAGGTGCCATCAAGTCGTCTCCGAGTCATAGCGACCCTACGCACAGCAGAACGAAACACCGCACCGTCCAATGCCAGCTCTGCGATCCCTGCTATACTTGAGCCCATTGCTGAAACCACTGTGTTAGTCCATCTCATTGAGGGCCTTCCCCTCTTTCGTCGAACCTGCACCTTACCACGCATGACATCCTTCTCCAGGAAGGGGCCCCTTCTGACAACATGACCAAAGTAGGTGAAACGAAGTCTGGTCATTCTAGCTTCCAGGGAACATTCCAGCTGCACTTTCTCCAGGACAGATTTGTTAGTTCTTTTAGCAGCCCATGGTAGTCTCAGCATTCTTTGCCAGTACCACAACTCAAAAGCATCAATTCTTCTTCAGTCTTCCTTATTTATTGTCCAGCTCTCACATGCACATGAGGTGACTAAAAATACCATGGCTTGTGTCAGGCACACCTTAGTCTTCAAGAAAACATCTTTGCTCCTCAGCACTTGAAAGAGGTTCTTTGCAGCTGACTTGCCCAGTGCTATACATCTTCATCTAATATCCTGACTGCTACTTCCATTGGTGTCTACTGTAGAACCAAGCAATGTGAAGTCTTTAACAACTTCAATCTTTTCTCCATTTATCATGATGCTGCTTATAGGTCCAGTTGTGAGGATTTTTGTTTTCTTTATATTGAGATGTAATCCATACTGCAGACTATATTCTTCACTCTTCATCATAAGTGTTTCAAGTCTTCCTCACTTTCAGCAAGCAAAGTTGTGTTGTCAGCACATCGCAGGTTGTTAATGATTCTTCCTCCAATCTTGACACCATGTTCTTCTTCATATAGTCCAGCTTCTTGTATTATTTGCTCAGCAAAAAGATTGAATAAATATTATGAAGGGATACAACCCTGACTCACTCCCTTCCTGATTTTAAACCATGCAGTGTCCCCTTGTTCTGTTCAAATGACAGTCTCCTTGTCCATGTACAGGTTCCTCATGAGTACAATTAAGTATTCTGGAATTCCCTTTTCTCAATGCCATCCACAATTTGTTATAATCCACACAATCGAATGCTTTTGCATAGTTAATAAAACACAAGTAAACATCTTTCTGGTATTCTTTGCTTTGAGCCAAGATCCATCTGACATCAGCAACGATATCCCTTGTTCCATGTCCTCTTCTGAATCCAGCCTGCACCTCTGGAAGTTCTCTGTCAATATACTGCTGCAACCATGTTTGAATTACCTTCAGTAAGATTTTACTTGCGAATGATATTAATGATATTGTTAGATAATTTCCACAGTCTGTGGAATCACCTTTCTTTGGAATGGGTACAAATACGGATCTCTTCCAGTCAGTTGGCCAGATAACTGTCTTCCAAATCTCTAGGCATAACCAAGTGAGTACCTCCAGTGGGGCATCTGTTTCTTGAAACATCTCAATGGGTATTCTGTCAATTTCTGGAGCCTTCTTCTTCGCCAATTCCTTCAGTGCAGCTTCCCCTTCTTCCTTCAATACCATTGGTTCTTGATCATATGCCACCTCCTGAAATGGATGAAGATCAACCAGGTCTTTTTGGTACAGTGTCTCTGTGTATTCCTTCCATCTTCTCCTCCTCCTCCTTCTCCTCTTCCTCCCCCCTCCCCCTCCCCCTCTTCCGCCTCTTTCTCCTTCTTCTTCTTCTTTTTTATTATGATTTGGGTGAAAGTTTACAGAGCAAATTCACTTTCCATACCACAGTTCACATAACTTTGTCTCATGACATTGACTACAATTTACCACAATGCAACAGCTCCCCTCCCTCTTCCTCCTGATAATTACCTCTTCCCTGTGTCCATCCCTTCATGCACTCCTGGCCCCTGATCTGTCTCCCTGGGCATAAACACCCTTCTTTCTCCCATGACTGTTCTCTCCAAGGAGTGTATCTACCTCAGGTAAATGTTCAACTCATATGCCTGTCTTTTGTTTGGCTGGAAGCCACAGGTGTGGGTTCAATTCCAGATCTGAAGGGCAGCTAGGAACCATAGTTACAGTGGTTCCAGCAGGCTCTATCAGACCAGCAACCTGGTCCTTTTTTTTTTCCCCAAATGATTTTGAGTTTTGTTCCACATTGTTCTCCCTCTCTATCCAGGATCTCCTACATAGATCCCCCTACGAGTGGTTGTCAGTGGTAGCCAGGCACCATCTAGTTCTTCTGGTCTCATAATCATATAGGCTGTGGATCTCATGGTGTACACATTGTGTGGACTAATTGTTTCCATGAATCTTTGGCTTTCGTCATTCCTCTTTGCTCTGGACTAGGAGAGACCCATCATTGCATCTAGATGGCTGCTTGCAAGTTTTAAGATCCCAGTTGCTACTCGCCAAAGTAGGAGGTGGAACAATGTTTTGGGTAGTATGTTATGCCAATTGAGCTGTGACTATGGTCCCAAGCCCACAGGTTCAACTACTCGGTCCCTCTGGGTTGCTGGCTGTGACCAAGAAGTGACTACAACCTTGTCCCTTGTCAGCTTTACCATATACCTGGGAATTCTTACAGAACATATAAATACACTTGTAGAAGAACCATTGTCTGCCAACCCTATATGTGGTCTTAGGCACACTCCCTGCTGCATAGACATACCAAATAGTTCAGCCTGTCCATCCATCTATCCACCTGTATATCCATGTTTGCTTTCACTGACAATGCAGTACTGTATGTGCAAAAGGGTTCATCTTT
>NW_006921820.1:1065202-1088790 GCF_000298275.1 Orycteropus afer afer | reverse complement strand
TTCTGCTTATCTGGAAATCTCCTAATTTCACCATCATATTTGAGGGACAATTTTGCCAATTATATAATTCTTGGTTGAAAAATTTTCTCTTTCAGGGTTTTATATATACCATCCCATTGCCTTCTCGCTTGCATGGTTTCTGCTGAGAAATCAAAGCTTATTCTTACCGGTTGTCCTTTGTAAGTAATGTTTTGTTTTTCCTGTGCTGCTTTCAGGATTCTGTTTTTGTCTTTGGTTTTGATGAGTTTGATGATGATATCTGTCTTGGTGATTTTCTTTTGGGGTCTATCCTGTGTGGGGTTCGTTGGACTTCCTGAATGGATATATTCTCATCTTTCATCATATCAGGGTAGTTCTCTTCCAACAAATCTTGGACAATTTTCTCAGTGGTTTTATTTTCTCTTCCTGTTCTGGAATTCCAGTGGCACATAGCTTATTCCTTTTGATGGTATTCCACATGAACCTTAGGCTTTCTTCTTTTTGTTTTGATCTTTTTTCTTTTTGTTCCTTTCCAAAGATGTATTCAGGTATTTGTTTTCAATCTCATTAATTCTGTCTTCCATTCCATCAATTCTACTCCTTTGCCCTTTCAATGTGTTATCTATTTCCAACAATTTAGTATTAATCTTCTGGATTTCTATCTGTAGATTTTGAATCATTTTTAATTTTTCATTTATTTTGTCATTTTGTTCTTGTATTTACTTCCAAAATTGTTCTAGGGGTTTGTCTGTGTTTTCCTTGATCTGTCTCTCAATCCTTTGAAGATACCTAAATATAATTCTTTTGAATTGCTTATCAGAGAGTTCCAATGCTGCTTTCTCCTCAGGGATGTGTTCTGGGCCTGTATCCTGCTCCCTTCTTTCTACCACTTTATCTTGCTTTTTTATGTGGACTGTAATGGTCTATTGTCTCAGAGACATTGTGACATTGTTGTATTTAGATCTCTGTTAACTGTTTGTGAAGAGCAGCTAAGGGTGAGTCAGGCTCTTCTTGGTGGTTGTTTTATCATTGGCCCATTGGCAGAGAAGGAAGTGGTGGCTCTCAGTCAGTAAGTGAAGCTGCAGGAGGTGTCGGTGTAGTTGTGTCATATGGGGACTGTTGCTGTTTCCCACTCAGTTAGACAAAAAAAACAATTGAATAACTATCAAAAAGGTAAAAGAAAATGGACAAAAACCACACCATGTAATCACACAGGAACAGTAACCAAAAAAAGAAAAATGGGGAAAAAAATCCCACCACAATATCTGGGGAGAAGGCAATAAGAGACAAATGGTAGAGTAGGAGAATAAGGAAGAAAAAAATGGGACAAACACAAAAAGAAAAACAAGGAACATGGTTAACCATAAGAAAGAAAAAAAAAAATGCAACCAGGAACAGGGAAAAGAAAAAAAGCTGAATACTAGAACTTGGGAAGAGAAGAATAAAGAATAATAATAAAAACACAGAAGTAATAATAACAATGTTGTTGTCATTATTTGCCATTGAGTCAGCCCCGACTCATAGCAACCCCTCCTTGGGTTTCTGAGGCAGTTATCACTATGGAAGTAGGATTGCCCAACCTTCCTTCCAAGGAGTGGCTGGTGGGTTTGAACCACCAGCCTCCTGGTTAGCAGTCAAGTGCCTTAGGCACTATGCTACCAGAGCTCCTAATAATAACAATAGTAGTTTTAAAACAGACAAAAGCAAACAAACTGAAAAAAAAAAAGAAAATAGAAAAAAAAATCGGGGCAGGGCTGGGCAGGGCACCCAGGAGCCATCTGAGCACACAGTCTGGGATGGAATTCCTCCTGGCCTAGAAGGTAGGTGGGAGTGAGGGATGGCCACACCTCTGTTCACCAACAGGGTGTGGGATATAAGAGTAACAAGGGAAATGTTGCACCTTTCCAGTTCTCTGCATCCAGAATATCCTTGTGGTTCCCGGCAAGTGGAGCCTGTTCTTAAGTCCTTGGGATCTGGGAGAACGCTGTCACTTTAAATATCCAAAATGGCCAAACTGCTTAAACATTTAAAATAGCTGCATCCTCTGGACAGGCAAAAGTCCACAATCAGCCCACCTTCCTCTTCGTTGGTTGCCTTTTTATTCACCAGCCACCAGAGCAGTCCTCCGTGCAGTCCTTGGCTAGCAGGGTTGATTTTTAGGTTAATTCTTAGGTCCTAACACCACTTGGCAATATCCAAGCTGTCTGTGCCATCAGGATCGCAGCCAGACCGCAGCTCTGTATGTCTCCTTTTTTGGTGTTTTCACGCAAATTCTTCTGTTAGTTGGAGTTTAGTCCACTTCTATATCCTTTCCTTCAGAGTTCAGGGGTCCAGAATTATCTTCTTTGTTCCCTTTTTCTTTGTTGAAGAGGGTCTGTGCAGTCTTTCTGCCTATTCCACAATCTTACTGGAAGTCCTTCCATCTTCTTTTGATGCTTCCTGCATCATTCAATATTTGCCCATAGAATCTTTCAATATTGCAACTCGAGGCTTAAATTTTTTCCTCAGTTTTTTTTCAGTGGGAGAACAATGAGAATAGTTCCTATCAAAACCTAGATAATCTGACTGAAGGATTATCCTCAGAGGAAGGGTCATAGTCTTACGCTCTGATGTGTAAAGTAATTAATTCATCCACTCATTCCATAAATACTTTCTGAGCGTCTGTTATGGGCCAGCACTGCTCTAGGTGCTGGGGATAGAGGAGTGACCAAAAGGGAGAAAGTTCCTTTTGTGGAGTTTGTATTCAAACAGATAATTGTAAGAATTATGAGTTACTGAATATTCAGTCCACCTGGCAAGATACAATACTCTTAGAAAAGTAAGAGAGATAAATGAAGACAATGTATATATTAAAGCCACCATGTCATTCAATTTGTTATACTGTGGTGGTTTATGTGTTGCTATGATGCTGGAAGCTAGGCTACTGGTATTTCAAATACCAGGAGGGTCACCCAGAGTAGATAAGTTTCAGAGGAGCTTCCAGACTAAGACAGTCTAGGAAGAAAGGCCTGGTGATTTACTTTTGAAAATGAGCCCATGAAAACCCTACAGGTCACAATAAAATACTGTTTGAGATAGTGCTGGAAGATGAGCCCCCTAGGTTGGGAGACACTCAAAATACACAGTGACCTCAAAAATAAGAACTATCATGAAGATGGCCCAGGACCAGGCAACATTTCTTTCTGTTATACATAAGGTCACCATGAGTTGAACTTTAAAAGAAAAATAAAAAAGTAGAATTGAGAAAATTAAGATCTGATCAGATTCTATCGAGCCTGACCAAAAATAAAGAGAGAAATCCTAACTATGTATCATTAAAAATGGCAAAAGGCATATAACTGCATTATAGAGGTGAGGGTAGAGATTCTAAGTAAATAATATATATAAAACACTGCCAAGAAATTTGAAAACTTAGATAAAATGGAAATTTTTCATATAAATATAAAATTTACCTAAATTGGTTCAATAAGAGGTAGGAAATCTGAACAGTCCAGTATCTGTAGGAGAAATTGAAAAGATTGTTCAGGATCTAGCCAGGAAAACACATAAATACCTGGATGGTTTAAAATAAATCTTGGCAAGCTTTCCAGACACTGAAATCTTATTTAAACGAGGTAGAAAGTAAATTAAAATGGGAAGAATCTCTTTTGCAAGGCTAGCATAACCTAGTACCAAAATCTGATACTCAGAACAAATATTGGAATTGTAATTATTAGAAGAGATGTAGGGAGAGCAGGAGGCCTGGGCATAAACTGTCCTGAGGGAGAAGTTGCTGCCAATGGAGACACTGTGTGTTCATTTGGGCACATGAGCAGCCCAAGATTTAGTAGTGGGAGCATTTCATATACTGTGGTCCTACCCTAGAAGGACCCAGAAGACTGCATTATTACTGTCCCACTCAGGGATGGCCCCCAAAAATGATGGTGGTTGTTAGTTAACATCAAATCAGTTCTGATTCATGACAAAACCCCATTTCTGTCAGAGTAGAACTGCTCCATATGGTTTTCAAGGGTGTGACCTCTCACAAACAGACTGTCAAGCCTATCTTCTGAGTCACCCCTGATTTGGGCTCGAACTGCCAATCTTTTAGCTAATAGTTGAGCCCTTAACTATTTTCACCACCTACAGACATTCAGAGGAGCACTGGTGGTGTAGTGCCTAAGGAATTACTGCTAAAGAAAGATGGTAGTTCAAACCTACTAGCCACTCCTCAGAAGGAAGGTTGGGCAATCTACTTCTGTAGTGATACTGCCTCAGAAATCCAAGGAAGGGTCATTATGAGTCGGATCCAACTCTATGGCAGTGAGTTCAGTTTTTTTGGTTTAAGAGACATTCAAAATATGGTGGGCAAGGGAAATCTCCTTGGGGCAGAATTTTGAGCATTACATCTTGTGGAACACTTTCCCCAAAGTCAAGATGGCCTAAGACACAGCTCTACGTAAGTTTATGGGCAGTGGCTAATGGTTTGGCTGGATGATCAGAAGCTTAAAAGAAACAAAATTGGAGATTGGTGACAAGTTGGTCTGGGGAAGATACTGTGAATGGATTTCTAAGAACTGCCCCAGAGGCAGAAACTCTTTGCGTCCCATGTGGATGCTCTGCAACATGTCCCCACTGTGGAGGGAGTTCTCAATAACCGAGTGAACAAGACCCACCCAGTGGGGGAGTGGATGTCTGTCAGCCTCTTTCCTCAGTCATCATTGTGCTTATTCATTCAGGAATAAAATGGTTTTAGAGGCAGGGATAGAGGCCACCTATCCAGGTAAGAATTTAATGGCCACTCCAAAGTAGAATCAGCCACTGCCACTTGATGAGAGCCCAATTGCCAGCAGCAGAGATCAATTCTGCAAATCGTATCATTTCCAACTCCTAGCCTCCATAACTGTGAGACAACAAATTTCTGTTGTTTTAGCCACCCAATCTATGGTACTTTGTTACAATAGCCTTAGGAAAGTAGTGCAGAGCAGATATGGAACATTTTCATTATTGCAAAAAGTTTTATTGGGCAGTTCTGATATAATCAAAGGGTAATGAGAAGGTGGTTATAATGGGGGCATGAAGAAATGAGGTTGCCACTCAGGAACTCTCTGCTCTGCCTGCTAGTACTACTATGCATAATGATCAACATGGAAGAAGACTAGCAACAAACTTATTTAGGTAACACTGCCAGGGCTCAGAGCCTCAGGAATGACAGTCTAAGCCATCTCACCAGGTAAAGAACCTCAGCCAGGTGTTGGCTGAAGGCGAAGTAAATGTGGAGTGGAAGGTAGAGGGAGAACACTATGCTTACCAACCAAGGCAGGTGCAGAATAGGGTCCTATGTTCTCCAAAAGCCAAAAAAAAAAAAAAACCCATTGCAAGCCTATGGGACAAAGTAGAACTGCCCCATAAGGTTTCCTGGGCTATAATCTTTACAGAAGCAGACTGCCACCTCTTTCTCCCATGGAGTGGTTGGTGGGTTCAAATTGCTGACTTTTCAGTTAGCAACCCAGTGCTTAACCACTGTACCACCAGAGTTCCTTTATGTTTTCTACTTACTTTTTTTTTTTTTGCTGTGCAATATATGTTATTATTTTTAGGAGCCGCTGAGTGATTCCAACTCACAGCAACCCTATAGGAGAGAGCAAAAATGCCTCAAAGGGTTTTCAAGGCTATCATCTTTACGGGAGCAGATTGCCAGGTCTTTCTCCCATGGAGGCCCTGGCTGAGTTCAAACCATCAACCTTTCAGTTAGCAGCTGAGCACTTCACTGTTGCATCACCAGGGCTCCTTGTGCCATGTGTTGTTATATACATGTGCCATGTATATACTATTGATGTATTTCAATGAATGTCTTTTTTCTTGTCTTTCCCTTTGATTCATTATTGTATGCATTGTTTGCGGAATATTGAGACAGAATTGGGACAGAAATAGAGGAGAAATAGACCTCATCCAGAAACCCTGCACTTGAACCTGTATAGAGTAGCTGATAAAAGAGGCGAGGATGTTTTCAGTTATGTTAGGCTGGAACTTTTTTTTTTTTTTAGCATTATAAGCATGAAAAGAAGAGTAATAGAAATGTGTTGGTTATGTTGGCCACCTAGAGTTTAATTCTACCACTTCCAATGTTAATTTAAGTTAGAATTGGTTCCTATTGTTTGCAAACAGAATCTCTGACTGGTACAGATGTATAAATATTTGAAAGGAATAGAACACATTGTTATTTGCAGATGACATGCTTGTCTACCTAGAAATCCCTATAGAGCCAACAGGAAAAAAAGAAAGTGTTTACTGTGGTAGCCAGATACAAAATTGCTTTCCTATTTGTCAGCTTTAGTCTGCAAGGAAATGTAATTTTTTCAAAAATGCCACATTTTCAATGTACAATAAAACCAGGCTCAGAAGGGTCTAGAATGCCAGCTGATTCTTGTCCTAGAGGTGCTGAGGAGCCAGAGAAAGCTTGTGTGCAGGAGTGTATGGGAGATGAGAGTTCCCAGGGCAGGGCTCCTTCCTCCTGGGAGGCTCTGCTGTACCTGCCTGCTGTGCCCAGGACTAGGACTGGGTGTGGCCTGCAGCCAGACCAGAGCCAGCTGCTGTGCACTTCAGTGCAGGTGCAGAGTCTCACTCATGAGAGATTGAAGTGGCTGGAAAGAGCAAGAGGAACTGGGGTACCAGAGGGGTCTTTTATGGGGTGTGAGTCAGTGCAGCCCCACAGGGAATAGTGGATCCAAGTTTACCTTAAGCTTATACTGCAATGTCTCCTGCTCAGTTCTCCCGCCTGGGTGGTACAAAGGGTCAAGTGCTCGTGTTACTAACCAAAAGATTGGCAGTTTGAATCCATCCAAAGATGCCTCTACAGAAGGCCCTGGTGACATTCTTTTAAACGGTCACAGCCATTAAAAACCTTATAGAGCCCAGTTCTACTCTGACACACTTGGTATCTCCATGGGTTGGGATCCACCTGATAGCAACTGGTTAAGGTTATACAGTTTGGAAGCCTTTTAAAAGAAACTAATAAAAATGTTGAATGCAAAATAAATTTAAAAACATAAAATATTTATTTGAAATGAGGAAAGAAATGAAAACAACTTACAAATAAGAGAAGCTGACAAATACCACCAAGATCACAAAATCTCCCCAAATAGCATATTTTTATTAAATCCCTAAGACCTATATAGGACCCTTTTTTTCCTTCGTTCTTGGCTGCATACCCACTGATTGCCTCTTCATATGACCATGTTTTTGTGATGCTATTTCTTATAGTGAAAATAAGAAGAAAATTTAGTTTTCCTCTGGTGTGGTTAACCAATTTATTATTTTATGATTGGTAGTATAGAAAAGTTTCTTTTGGTTTTGTGACTTGTCTGTAAAGTGATGAAAATTTTTAGAATTGTCACTAAATGGGGAGAAACGTCTCCCAAATTTCTTTTATAAATGAGTTGTAAGATTTCAGGGTGTTTCAAGATTTTTTTGTGCAGGGACCAATCTTAAATACTCTTGGAATTGATGGTTCTCATTAGCTAGAGCAACTTAGATGCATTTTTAAATTGCTATTACATTGCTTTGAGCTACATAATTGCGTAATCAAATTACTCTTAAACAACACACACTGTATTTATTGATGAATATGTGTAGCGATTTTGTCACTGGAACACTTGTTTCTCCAGGCTGTCTTGCTGTATTGGTGGCAATTTGGTGTGCCATTTCATCTGGAACTGCCAGACCTCCTCAGGACAAGATGCATCAGTTACATCAAGAAGCAATTCCACATATTGCAATACATAAGGCATGGAATTTCAAGTACAGAAGTACTTGCTGTTTGTAGTACTGCTATAGTACTTAAGCCTGATAACCCCTGGATCTCAGAAATTGTTTATTGTGCATGTTTCCCATTTAAAAAAAAAAATGAAATAAGATGTGTGGTGTGTTTATAAGTGTATTTGGGGCATTACTGTGTTATTTTCTCTCTCTTTTTTTTTTTCCTTCTAAATTTTATTTTAGGAGCTCTGGTAGCGTAGTGCCTATGGCAGGCACTTGACTGCTAACCAGAAGGCTGGCAGTTCAAACCCACCAGCCACTCCTCAGAAAGAAAGTTGGGCAATCTACTTCCATAGTGATACTGCCTCAGAAAGCCAAGGAGGGGTCGCTATGAGTCAGGTCTGACTTGACGGCACATAACAACAACAAATTTTATTTATTTTGCTGTTGAGAATATGCACAGCAAAATATACAACAGTTCAACAGTTTCTACATGTACCATTTAGGGGAACTGATTACACTCTTCAAGTTGTGCAACTATTCGCACCCTCCTTTTCTGAATTGTTCCTCCCTCCGCTCTCTGGCCCCTGAAGTTCCTACCTAATCTTTCTAGTTGCTCTTGTCAGTGTGATCCCCTAGATAGTTTTTAAAAGAGCATAATGCTCAAGGCAGACCCTTTGGACTAGTTATGCTAAACTATTGTTCAATTTTAAGTGACTTTAATGTGTATTTTTTGTTTAAGCTGAGTATGTTCTTGATAAGAGAGAATTTCCATCCTGACTGAACTCCAGTGAGTCCTACATTCTGATGGTAGAAGAATTTCCTACGGTCTAGCTTCTGGCTCTGTACATTTCAAACTTGTTTCTCCTTCACAAACTGCCAGGGCTGAGCGCCGTAAGTCACATTCATATTTCAACAGGGCCTCTGGCATAGTGCATTGTTGTTAGGTACTGTTGAGTCAGTTTTTGACTTAAAGCAACCGTATGGGACAAAGTAGAACTTCCCTATAGATTTTCGAGGCTGTAATCTTTATGGAAGCAGATCACCAGGTCTTACTCCCATGGAGCCACTGGGTGGATTTGAACCACCAACCTTTCAGTTAGCAGCCAAGTGCTTAACAATTTGCATCACCAGGGCTCCTTGCCATGCTTGTTGGTAGGACTACCCTCAGGATCCCCAAGTCTACTGTGGAAGACAAGTCATAAACAAGGGTAATTTGGGACCAAGGATGGCATTTTTGATGAAACTTGATGCGTTTAAGTAACAGCTGAGCAGTTTTAAGCACCTATTACATGCCAGGCATGGTGCTGTTACTTCACTTATGTTGCCATATTTCATCCACATAACCACCTTGAAAGGTATGTATTGTTAACATCACTTTACAGATGAGGAAACGGAGCCCCAGACAAGTTGAGTAACTGGTGCAAGGTCACATAGCAGGTGTAGGTCCAGGATTTGATTCCAGGATTGTCTGACTCTCGAGGCAAAGCTCCTCCCACTGGTGGGTACAGCACTCTCTTGCTCTCATAGTATAAAGAAGCAGTTTTCATACCGGTTCCTTACCTACCTCTCTTCTAACCTCAATCCAACAGGTTGGGCATGTTGGATTTAGAGCTGGGTCCATAGGATGGAAGAGGGGAATCTGGCTACACAGGGTGAAGGGTGGGAGCTATGCCTGACACTCCAGGAGCTACTTGTCTACACATGTACACAGGCACAGCTTGCAGGGGTCAGCAGGTCTTAGGGGGAATAAATGGTGTTGCCCTTGTCTTTTCAATGTTCCAGCACATTGATATGTGTGGAGGCCTTAATGCCATCAGAATTACATCCGATAGGAGCTCCAAGCCCAGAAAAAGCCACACTGTCCAATCAACAAACCACACTGAGTCCTTCCCATGAGCTGGGTGTGGAAGGAAGAGATGCATGAGAACAGTCCTTTCTCTGAAGGAGCTCACAGTCCAGTGGAAGCCTGTGGGGGTAGGTTCTTTGATTAGGAGCGCATGGGAGGCTGTGGGAGGCAGGATTTAACCCAGCCTGAGGGGTGAGGTCAGTCAGAAAGACTTTCTGCAGGTGAGGCCCTAGGTGAATCTTGAAGGATGAGCAGTCTTCCCAGGAAAAGGGGCCCAAGAAAGGGCATTTCAGGACAAGGGTACAACATGTTCAAAGCCAAAGCAGTTTTGGTGAACTGCAAGTCATTCAGTATCGCCAGAAACTCAGCTAGGAACTTTGTTTAAAAAAAAAAGGGGGGGGGTGTCTTTTAAAAGGGTCTTTTAAGCCAAACTGGGAGATTGGTCTCTTTAAAGTAGATAAAAAGAATTATTAAAGTTCTGTAAGTGGGGATATGGCTTGGTTAGAGCTGCATTTCAGAAAGGCCATTCTGGGAGATGGATTGTTTGAAGTGGTGTCTGGAAAAAAGCCCCTATTACAGCTTTCTGCACTTCTTACAGGGAAAACACAAAAATGCAAAACAATTCTGAAAATCAAAACTGACAGACAATCAATTACCAGAATCTGAAAAGCGAAATATCTGTTTGCCCATGCTTCAACTAGGAAAAGAAGCAATCCACTCACCTAAATAAAGACAGAAATACACTTAATTCTCCTGCTGTCCAGAGACCCAAACGTCTCTAACAACTAGAAAATTGCACAGATGTCCTTTTGTTGTGTATGTGCTGCTTTTTGAGGTAGCCAAAACACCTTTCTCGCATTTGCCTTTCTACAAGTAAATGAGGTTATAACTCCAAGGAGAGAAAATAGAGAAGTTTGATGGTGTAGTGCCTAAGGCATTTGACTGCTAACCAGAAGGCTGGTGGTTCAAACCCACCAGCCACTCCTCAGAAGGAAGTCTGGGCGATCTACTTCCGTAGTGATACTGCCTCAGAAACCAAGGAGGGGTCGCTATGAGTCGGATCCACCTCAACAGCAGTGGATTTGGTTTGGTACCAGCACTTAGCATTCTGAAAGGTCAAGGACCTCAAGGCAAAGTGCCAAAGGTGGTAGTAGAAATGGGAAGAGGAGACCTAGTAATGATACAAAATGCAGGCCACAGGACCTCAAGCACTCCATTGACCCTGAATGGCAGAAACTAGGCATTGGAAATAGATGAGAACTCCCACCTTTGTACGGAGCAAGAAGATGGAACACAACATCCAATTAAACCCAAGTGAAGTAGAAGGAAGGAAATTATAAAGATAATGGCCAGCAATTAATGTGTACAATGATCATCACTATTTCCAAAGTTTTCCATCATCGCAAACAGATACTCAGTATCCCACAAGCAATAACTCCCCATCTGTCTTCCCACCAGCATCTGGAAACCACTAATAAACTTTTCTGTCTGCATTTACCTATTTTAGATATTTCATATATGTGGGACTACAATACTTGTCCTTTTGTGACTGACTTATTTTACTCAGCATGATGTTTTGAAGGTACAGCCATGTTGTAGCATGTATCAGAATTCTATTTCTCTTTCTGCCTGAATAATATTCCATTGTATGTATACATCATACTTCATTTATCCATTCATCTATTGATAGACACTTGGGTGGTTTCCATTTTTTGGCTGCTGTGATTAGGGCTGCAGACAGGTTTGAATCCCTGCTTTCAAAATTTTTGGATATATGTGTAGGAATGGAATTGCTGGGTCATATATTTTATGTTCAACGTTTGGAGGGACCACCAAACTGCTTTCCACAGTGGCTGCACCATTTTACATTCCCATTAGGAATTCCAATTTCTCCACATCCTTGCCAACATTTGTTTTCAATTTTTCTGATAATAGTCATCCTAAATAGGTGTGAGGGAGCTCTGGTAGCATAGTGGCTAAGGCACTTGACTGCTAACCAGAAGGCTGGCGGTTCAAACCCACCAGCCACTCCTCGGAAGGAAGGTTGGGCAATCCTACTTCCGTAGTGATACTGCCTCGGAAACCCAAGGAGGGGTCGCTATGAGTCGGGGCTGACTCGACGGCACATAACAACAACAACAAACAACAATAGGTGTGAAGGAGTTCTGTGGCATAGTGCCTAAGGCATTTGACTGCTAACCAGAAGGCTGGAGGTTCAAACCCACCAACCAGTCCTTGGAAGGAAGACTGGGCAATCCATTTCCATAGAGATACCCCCTTGGAAACCCCAAGGAGGGGTCGCTATGAGTCAGAACAGACTTGAAAGCAGTGAGTTTGGTTTTGGTTTTGGAGTGGATGTGAAGTGGTATCTCATTGTGGTTTTGATTTACATTTCCCTAATGACTAATGACAGTGTTCATTGGCCGCTTGTATATCTTCTTTGGAGCAATGTCCAGCCAAGTCCTTTGCCCATTTTTCAACTGGATTGTCTTTTTTGCTGTTGAGTTATTGGAGTTCTTTATGTATTCTAGATAAAACAAACCAAACTCACTGCTGTTGAGTCTGATCTGGCTCATAGCGATCCCTACTTGGGTTTCTGAGGCAATATCACTATGGAAGTAGATTGCCCAGTATTCCTTCTGAGGAGTGGCTGGCAGATTTGAACCGCCGGCCTTCTGGTTAGCAGTCAAATGCCTTAGGCACCATGCCACCAGAGTTCCATTCTAGATACTAAAGTCTTATTAGACATATTGCTCCCAAATATTTTCTCTTATTCTGTAGGTTGTCTCTTTACTATCTTGATAAAATGTTTTGATGCACAAAAGTTTTTAATTTTAATGAAATCTAATTTATATTTTGTTGCTGTTGCTCATGTTTTTGGTGTCATAACTAAAAATCCAGTGTCAAAAATAAGGTCTTGAAACTTTACCCTCAAGTTGGTTTTAGCACTTATATTTAGGCCATTGGTCCATTCTAAGTTAATTTTTGTAGATGGTGTGAAGTAGGGGTCCAACTTCATTCTTTTGCATGTGGAGATCCAGTTATCCCAGCACCATTTGCTAAAGAGACTATTTTTTCCCCATTGAATGGATTTAGCACCCTTGTTGAAAATCAACTGACCATAAATATATCAGTTTTATTTTGGAACTCTCTATTTCATTGGTATATATAGATAGATAGATAGATAGATAGATAGATACACACACACACATATATATATACATATATATATATATCACGGCCCGGCATATATATATATATATATATATGTATATGTATGTATGTATATGTATATATATATATATACATACATATATATATACACGGGAGCTCTGGTAGCATAGTGCCTAAGGCACTGGACTGCTAACCAGAAGGCTGGCAGTTCAAACCCACCAGCCACTCCTCGGAAGGAAGGTTGGGCAATCCTACTTCCGTAGTGATACTGCCTCGGAAACCCAAGGAGGGGTCGCTATGAGTCGGGGCCGACTCGACGGCAAATAACAACAACAACATATATATACACACAACATATATGACATATTGTGTATATATAAATCCATATATATATACATATGTGTGTGTGTGTATATATATATATATGTATATATAGTATATATATAAAATATAAGGAGTTCTGGTGGTGTAGTGCCATATACACACATATATAGTATACACACACACACATATATCCTCATACCATTGCCACACTGTTTTGATTACTGTGGGTTTATAGTGTTGTTGTGGTTGTTAGGTGCTATTGAGTTGGCTCCAACTCACAGCAACACTATGTACAACAGAATGAAACACTACCCAGTCCTGTGCCATCCTCACCATCATTGCCATGCTTGAGGCCACTGTCCCAGCCACTGTGTCAATCCATCTTGTTGAGGGTCTTTCCCTATTTTGATGACCCTCTACTTTACCTAGAATGATATTCTTCTCCAGGGACTGGTCTCTTCTGATAACATGGCCAAAGAACTAGAGATGAGGTCTGGCCATGCTCACTTCTAAGGAGCATTCTGGTTTTACTTCTTCCAAGACAGATGTGTTCGTTCTTCTGGGAGTCCATGGTATATTCAATATTCTTCACCAGCACCACAATTCAAATACATCAATTCTTCTCCAGGCTTCCTTATTCATTGTCCATCTCTCACATGCATATGAGACTACTGAAAATATCATGGCTTGAGTAAGGCATACCTTAGTCTTCAAAGTGACATCTTTACTCTTTAACACATTTTACTCTTTAACACTTTTAACTCTTTAGCACAAAGCAGATTTGCCCAGTGCAATACATTGTTTGAGTTCTTGACTACTGCTTCCATGGGCATTGATTTATAGTAGGTTTTGAAATTGGAAAGTGAGTCCTATTTTGTTCTTCTTTTTCAAGATTATTTTGTCTATTCAGGGCCATTTGCAATTCCATATGAATTTGAGGATTGGCTTTTCCATTTCTGCAGAGTGTTGTTGGAATTTTGATAGGGATTGCGGTGAATATGTAGATTGTTTGGGTAGTACTGACGACAGTATTAAGTCTTCTAATCTATAAACACAGATGGTTTTCTGATTACTTCTGTTTTCTTTCATTTCTCTCAGCAATGTTTTAGTTTTCCATGTATAAGTCTTCCACCTCCCTGGTTAAATTTATTCCTAGGTATTTTACTCAGAACAGTGTTACCTTTGGTGGGGGTGATGACTGTAAGAGGCTGTGAGAGATTTCAGAGTTGCTGGTCATGATCTAAGGAGCTCTGGTATGCACATTTGGCTGCTAACCAAAAGACTGGCAGTTCCAACCCACCAGCTGGTCTGTGGGAGAAAGAAAAGGCAGTCTGCTTCTATAAAGATTTATAGTCATGGAGGCCCTTTGGGGAAGTTCTACTCTGTCCTATAGGATCACTATGAGTCAAACTGACTCAATTGCAGTGGTTTTGGGTTGGTCATGATCTATTTCTCTATCTGGGTGATGGTTTACACAGTGTGTTCACTTTGTAATGAACAAGCTGTGCATTTGTGATTCAGGAACCTTTTTGAATGTTATGTTTTAATTCAATAGCTTTTTGCTTGTTTGTTTTTTGTTTTTTTAAGGAATAATTTAGGAATGGAAAGTTGTGATGCAAAGGACTTAAAAGGCTTCTCAGATCCAGTGATCCACTTCAGTTCTGTGTCATGTGCAGATCCTGCAGCTCAGCAGTAGAGCTGGGTACTTTGTGTTTATCTACTTATTTGATCCTAGAGGATTAAATTATTCTTATTTACTTGTTTAATCATCTAGGATTAAATAGTATTCTGTGAAATAGGTATTATTCTTATCACCACTCTACTCAACATAGATGCAAAAGTCTAAAAGAAAATATTAGTGACTATTCCAAAAAATACCCAAACTCATGGCCATCGAGTCATTTCCAACTCATAGTGACCTCTCCTTGGGTTTCCAAGGCAGTATCTCTACGGAAGTAGATTGCCCAATCTTCCTTAAGAGGTGTGGCTGGTGGGCTTGAACCACCATTCTTCTGGTTAGCAGTCAAATGGCTTAGGCACTATACCACGAGAGCTCCCTAAACCACATAGTGAGTTATTACTCATGTTACATTAACTTGTCCCAGGTCACAAAACAACTGAGGGGTAAGAGCCCAGAGTCAAACCTCAGCAGTTGGGTGGCAGGACTCATGTTCTTAGCCACTTCACTGAATCACCTCATCAGCTGTTTACCTTCCACTCCACTTCTTGCCCAGTTCCTGGAAAAATGCTTCTCAAGTAACAGAGCTCATTCCACAATTCATGTGGAATCTTTGCATGTTTGATGACACTAAAAACAATAATGACTTCTATTGTGTTTCAGCTCTTGCCAATAATGGACAAACTTTAAGAGCTTAGAGCACAGTGCCAGGAAAACAGCTGAACAAAAAGTCTTCTTGTCCGCAGATGCATATTCATTGCCAAGAAGCTGGAGTAATGATGTTCTGCATCTTTAAAGCCCTGAATCTATTAAGGCTTTTTAATTGGTAAAGATTAATATACCAGGCAAGCAGTAGATATTGTCCATCCCCTGAATCTCTTCATATCATCTTTTATAAAGGAGAGTTGAAATTTCTCAGTTGACTATGCATAAAAATGTGGAATAATCAGTGTGTTCTCAGCTGTGCAATAATGCAGATAAAAATTTTTAGAAAGTACACCAAATTATTAACAGTAGTTATCTCTGGTCATTTTTATTGTTGTTGTTGTAGTTTGTTTGTTTGTTTAAGTTCAAGTTTTCAAATTTTCTACAATGAATACATGTAGAAATTTTTAAGCATACAATAATCTAAAAAATCAGAGTATTAAAAAAAAAAAAGACAACCTACTGCTGTAGAGTCAATTCAGACTCATAAGACCCTATAGTTTAGAGTATACGATGTTAGAGTATACAAATTTAGAGTATACAAACTTTTATATAATTATATAATTGATATTACATCAAAAATACGTATATAGTAAAAGACTGGACAAAATTATTCATGGTTATTTTTTCTGGATGTATAGCAATGAGTTTTTTTCTTCTCCTTTTTGGAATTTTCCAGTGTTTCTATAACAAGCATTGTATTATTCGTCAGGATTCTTGATTATAAATAACAGCAATTGATTCCGGCTACCGTGAGCAGAAAAGGATTTACTGGAAGGACATTAGGTAGTTCCCAGAATTTTCAGGAAGCTGGGGAGCCTCAGCAGGAGAACCTAGTCAAAGTCAAAGCTCAGGAATAGTTTGGTTAGGAGACTGCCGCTTGCACTGTCACATAGGCACTCACGAACTCACTGTTGCCATTATCACCTCTCTTGCTAACTGTCCCTGGGTCTTTGTGTCAGTCTCTCAAGGTTCAGATTTCTGGACGTGATCATCTGATTCACCAACATCAATCATGTGCCCACTTTCTAGCTGCCAGAGGGCAAGGAGAAGGACTGTGTGGTTCTTGGCTGGGCTTCCTCATAGACTCACATGATGGGAATCCTCCCCCAAGAGCAGGTTGCTCAAATGCAGGACAGCTTTGAACAAGCAGGCATTATTATTTGCAATCTTTCAAATCAATCTGCAGAACTGGGCTAATAAAGACACTAATCACCACAAGCAGGCATGGTTTTTACAATGAGAAAAAAATAAAAACAAACCTAACTTCCTTTCTACCTTCCTTTCCTCTCTCCCCACTCCATCCTCTCTCTCTTTCTTTATGTCACACAATGTGGATCAGAGTGAATTTTACAACTTACCATAAAATAGAATCGGCAAAACACTACATAACATGGATGAACTTGGAGGACATTATGTGAGTGAAATAAGTCAATCACAGAAGGACAAATATTGTATTAGTCCGTTATTGTAAAAAACCAAGAAAAGGTTTATATATGGAAATTTTCTTTGTTGGTTATCAGGGGTGGGAGGGGAGGAGAGGGAACACTGTCAATAGGTAGAGACAAGTATTGATTTGGGCAAAGAGAAGGGCAATGTACCAAATGTGAGTGATCAACACAGTAGCATTGGAAGAGGAAGACAGAGAGAGGTGCATGGGAGGTACAGACAACAAAGAGGAACCCTTTTGCACATACAGTACTGCATTGTCAGTGAAGGGAAACATTGATCTACGAGTGGATAGATGGGTGGACAGGCTGAACTATTAGGAGGAGGATCTCTGGTGACATAATGCCTAAGGCATTTGACTAGTAACCAGAAGTCTGGCAGTTCAAACCCACCAGCTACTCCTAGGAAGGTAGATTGGGCAATCTACTTCTGTAGTGATACCCCTACCTATGAGTTGGATCTGACTCAATGGCAGTGAGTTTGGTTTTGGTTTTGGATGCAGGGGGGAGTGTGCCCATGACCATGTATAGTGTTGGCAGACAATCTTTCTACAAGTGTATTTGTATGTTCTGTAAGAATTCCCAGGTATATAGTATAGCTGACAAGGCACAAGGTTGCAGTCATTTCTTGGCCACAGCCAATTACCTAGAAGGAGCAAATAGTTGGACTGTGGACCTGGGACCATAGTTGCAGGAGACACCAAGCTCAATTGGGATAACATACTACACAAAAACATTGTTTCACATCCTACTTTGGTAAGTAGCAACTGGGATCTTCAAAGCTTGCAAGTGGCCATCTGGATGCAACAATGGGTCTCTCCTCATCCAGAGCAAAGAAGAATGAAGAAAACCAAAGACATATGGAAACAATTAGTCCAAGGGACTGGTACATCATGCAATCCTCAGCCTATATGACTATGAGAACAGAAGAAGTAGATGGTGTCCAGCTACCACTGTCAACCACTCAGAGGGGGATCTATGTAGGAGATCCTGGACAGAGTGGGAGAACATTGTGGAACAAAACTGAAAATCATTGTTGTTGTTGTTGTTATGTACCGTCAAGTCGGACCCAACTCACAGTGACCCCTCCTTGGGTTTCTAAGGCAGTATCACAATGGAAGTAGATTGCCCAACCTTCCTTCTGAGGAGTGGCCGGTGGGTTTGAACCCCCAGCCTTCTGGTTAGCGGTCAAGTGCCTTAGGGAAGGGGGGGGACCAGGTTTGCTGGTCTGATAGAGCCTGATGGAACCACTGAGACTATGGCCCTTATTTGCCCTTCAGGTTTGGAATTGAACCAACTCCCATAGCTTCCAGCCAAACAAAAGACAGGCATGTGAGCTAAACATTTACATTAGGTAGATACACTCCTTGGAGAGATCAATCATGGGAGACTAGAAGGGCTGTGTATGAACAGGGACACATGTCGGGGGCAGAAGTGGATGGGCGGGAAGGACACAGGGAAAAGGTAACTATGGGGAGGAAGTAGGAGAGGAGCTGTTGCATTGTGGGAAATTGCAGTCAATGTCATGAGACAAAGTATGTGAGCTGCTGCATGGAAAGTGCATTTCCTCTGTAAACTTTCACTTAAATCACAATAAAAATTAAAAAGAAAAAAAGAGAAACAGAGTTTATTGGGAAAAGTTATAAACCAAGGGTCAGTATGAGAAGGCACAAGTACCCTATCTTCCCATCATCCCCCAGACAGCTGTGCCAAGGTCAGGCATAGAGGGACATATAGTAGGTCTACTTTTCTGGGGAGGACCTTGCCTCACTTGTTCTCTTTCTTATAGGACAATTGTAAGAACAACTTTGCCAGTAGGGACAAAATCAGACTGCTTGGGCACTACACAGTAGGGATTTGGGGTACCGAGAGTTACCTAATAAGGTTAATTTTCCACTCCGAGTGGGTAGAAGGGGTCAGTGAGGAAAAATATATGAGTCATGATGCCCAGCTCTTGGCCTGGGTGAGAGGGTGGGTGTGGTATTCATTGAGCTACAGACACAGTGGAGGAGGGGCAGGCTTGGAGGAAATGATGAGCTCAGTTTGGGACATGCTGAACCAGGAGCACTTATGAGTCACCCCCAGATGGAATCAGGGTCCCTGTTATACACTCTTGAGAAGTTTGAGTCAGGAGTTGGTATCACTTATCCCAATTGCAATTAAATCAATAATTGTGCAGTTAGTGCTTAATCTCTACTTCAGCTGGCATACTTCCTGAGGCCAGGGTACATGTCTAATCACGTCACTGCTCTATCCACAACTCCTGGTATAAAAGGTCAGTCACAGAGGACATGTAACTATGCAGCAGGCAATTAGATAGAAGGATAGGGAATTGAGAGAAAGAGCTGAGGTGAAGTTACAGATTCAGGAGAGCTCCACACTTAGATAGTAACCAAATTCAAGAGACTGGGTGAGATGATCCAGGCAGGGTGAGATCCTCAAAAGGCCTGAACCAGAATCCTGGGAAACATCAATAGCCACTGAAACATCCCTGCCCTCCTAAGTGTATTAACTCTCACAGCAGTCACGTGAGGTAGGTGTCTTCATCACCATTATCCCTTCTCTCAGTTGAGGATACTTATGCTCAGAGAGGTCACCCAGTTAGTAAATGGTAGGGCTTCATTTTAAACCCAGACTGTCAGACCCTGGAGTTTGTGCTCTTAACCATTTTATATGCTTCCTCAGAGAAGGGATAGCGATAGGTCATTGGCAACCTTGGCGAGAGCAATTTCACTGAGACAGTGGGGTGAAGCCACAGTGCAGCAAATTAGAAGTGAGAAGTGAAGACGACCAGATTTCCAGCCCCTCACTACTTAAAGAGTGGTCCAGCTGTGTCGACATCACCTGGGAGCTTGTTAGAAATGCAGAATCTCAGCCCCAGACTAACCTTCTGAATCAGACTCTACATTTTAACAAGATTCTCCAGATGATTCGTGTGTACAGTAAAATCTGAGAAGTGCTAGACAAGACAACTCTTTCAAGAACTTTGGCTGAGAGAAAAAAGAAAGGGAGAAAAAGGCAATGTCAACTAAGAAGTTTCTCTAGGATGGGAGAGACTGGTGCATGTTTATGAGCTTCCAGCAAGTGGTTCAAACTCCTGGCAGCATATTAGAATCACCTGGGGTGCTCAAAACAAAGACCAATTCCCTGAGGCCCACCCCCTGAGACTCTGATGGAATTTCCAATGTATAGGAAGCTGAGGCCCACCTTCCAGTAAGGAAGGGCAGATGGCAAATGGCAAATGGTTGGAGGCCTCCTCATGGAAATGGAAAGGCAGGAGTGAAGATGAAGAAATGTTTTTGGGAAGGAGGCAAAGCAGAGAGAAACTGGGCTTTGAACCAGTTTATTCTGGTTCAACCCCCTGCTGAGATATTAAATTTTCACCCCAGGTACGCTGAATCAGAATGTACAAGAATCTACACTTGAACAAGATTCAAACATATGAATAAGCTGGGGGTCCATAAGAATCACCTGGGGATCTTGTTAAAATGTAGATTCTGATTCAACATACCTAGGGGTGGAAATGCAAATTCTCAGCAAGGAGTCAAAGTGGAAAGAAATTTGTAGTGGGTAGGGGCCAGCAAGGAACTCTGGTAGTGCAGTGGCTAAGGCATTTGGCTGCTAATCAAAAGCTGGGTGGTTTGAACCCACTTTAGTCTCTGAGAAAGATGAGGCAGTCTGCTTCCGTAAAGATTTACAGCCTTGGAAAACCTATGCTGTTGTTATGTACCATCCAATTGTCTCCGACTCATAGTGACCCGATACACAGCAAAATGAAACACTGCCTGGTCCCGCACCAGCTCCATGATACTTGTTATACTTGAGCCCATCGTTGCAGCCACTATGTCAATCCATTTTGTGGAGGGCCTTCCCTTCTTTCGTCGACTCTCCACCTTACCAAGCATGAAATCCTATAGGGCAGTTCTACTCTGTCCCATAGGGTCATTATGAGTCAGAATCAACTCAATGGGAATAGGTTTGGTTTTGGTTTAGGTGGCTTGGTGCAAATGAATAGAATGGGAAGGTCTTGCTGAGAGGGCTTCGGGAAAGTGATTAGCCAGCAGTGCTGTAGGAAGCAGCGAAAGTGGGAAAGTGAGCTGATTAAGGGGAAATAAATGGATGTCTTTAAGAGCTCAGTTGAGTTGGGAATGGTTGGGAAGACAGGGAGCAGAGGCAGTTTAGTGTGTAGCTAAGAATAAGGTTTATGCAGTACACCACCTCCTCTCTCTGTGGCTTTCCACAAGTTTCTTATCCATTCTAAGCCTCAATTTCTCCATCAGTAAAATGAGGCTGATAATCATAGTACCTTCCACCTAAGGTTGAGGGGGTTCAAAGAGCTTGGCACATGGTAAGCAGTCAATAAGTGTTCATTGCTATAACTGATCCAAGATTAGGAGACAATTGTGAAACCTTGCAACGTAAAAGGGTGTTTCTGTACTCGGTGTAAATCTAGGCCCAAAATGTACTACCCTGAAATAGACTTGATGTTCTACCTTGTCCCAAACCACACACCCACACAAACATGTCTTTGCCTTCCCAACCCATCACTAATTTTCCCTCCTTTCTAACAAAGACTTCTAAGAGGTAGCCTAGTGTCTGGTACAATAAATTTTCCATAAATATCTGTTGAAGTTCACTGTCTCTCCCAAACATTGCTGTCTGATGACATACCTGGTCAGGAAAATCTCCATGTGCAGTGGAAGAAATCAGTCAGTGTCTCAGACATTCCTAGGGAAGAGTGGACCAGGTAGGAAGACAGCTCTGTGGGCTCTGAATCATCTATAAGGCTGACACAGTACACATAGTTCTGCAGATAAAAGGTGAGTCTGGTCCACCTGAACTTCCCTAACAGGCCCTCTCTGCGTCTAAGGGCGACCAGAGACCAAGAAAACGCTCTGAATCTTTCGCCCCTTTAAGAGGCGTGGTCTCATTGCGGGCACCACTGGAACGATTGGCTGAAGCTGCCGGCTCGGCCGCGGTGGGCGGGACTCCGTTGCCAGGGAGTTGCGCGGGGGGCCTTAAGGGTAAAGCGGCGGCTGCGCGGAGGAGTGTGGCGCTGCTGGGGCTGGGGGTGAGCGACGGCGTCGGGGGCTGAGGGGAGCACCGCGCAGGACGTGTAGTTCCCAGCCGGGAGGCGCCGCCGCCATTGCCGCCTCGCTCGGTGAGCGCAGCCCCGCTCGCCGAGCCGGGCCTCAGCGGGCCACCAGCACGATGGGCCAGTGCGGCATCACCTCCTCCAAGACTGTGCTGGTCTTTCTCAACCTCATCTTCTGGGTGAGCGGTACAGGCGGGCAGCGAAGGACTAGGGCTGACGGCGCGGCACGGAAAGGCCTCGGCGCAAGCTCCGTAGGGCCTCGCGCTGCGGGACCGAGGCAGCGGGGCCCTGCGCCTGAGGCGCTGGGAGAGCCCGGGCCCGGAGCCTCCTCGCCAGGTCTGGACGAAGGCCCCGGGCGTGGAGTGAGGTGATGGGACGCCCCCAGGGCTTCCCGCGGCCTCCATATGTGGAGGCCTTGCCGCCGGGGCTTGTGCCGAAGCTGTTGGCTCCGTGCCAGGGGCTTCGTGAAGCGAGGCGGGGTCGAGTCCACTGTCTTTCTGCAGCAGCTTGCGGGGGGAAAAGCTCTCAGATTCTTTAAGGACATCAGACTCGAAATAGGATATTCCCCAAAGGATCAGGCTCTGCTTTCTTTGTCAGGGCCTGGAGCCCCGCAGGTCCAGTGGCAGCCTTGAGGCATGTGAGATTTGCGGGGACGCTACTGAATCGGGGGTGAGGGATTTTGACTTAGAGCTCTTTGTGCTTAGAGAACTGGTTGGTCAGCAGCCCAGAAAACCGAAGGGATTCTACTTTAGAAGCCAAATAATCCTTCGATTATTTGTTGTGGTCATGAGCACAGATAGCTTCAAGTTATAAATTTTGGTTAAGTATGATTTCGAATTTCTCAAGATTTTGAAAGCCATGAGTTAACATTCAGTAAGAAGCGGCTTAAAAATTTCCTTTGGACACGCCCCCAGAGAAAGGGTTGTTTTGTAACTTCTCCATCTTAGTTAATTAAGGTCCTTGTCTAACCAGGGACTTTTATAACTTGTGTTGTTGCTTCCTATCAGTCTCTCCACCCTCCAGTCCATCTGGACCTTGCTCTCAGATAAAACTTATTAAGCATTTGTTCCATCACATCGCTGTCTTTTGTTTAAAAACAAACAAAACTCCAAAAAACTCAAGCAGTAGAATGCGGTTCAACTGCCTTCATCTGGTGTTGGAACTTAAGTTTCCAGTCTGGTGCCCCATCACTTTTCCTTCCTTACCATCATTTCCTTATACAATTGCTTCCCTGAACAGACTTCTCAGTCCCCAGAACACTACTTGAATGTTGTCACACCTCATATTTTTCATGTGCTCTCCCCTGGTCCTCACTGATCCCCATTCTACTATCCCTGCCCTGCTTTCCCCATACCTCATCTGGAAAGAATCTTTTTCTCCTTACCCTCCTAACCAAAGCATGAAACTTTTTATATACTGATTGTTGTAGCATAGAAGGATGGTTGTATATAACAAGGCATGTTTACATGTATTGCCATAGAGTCGCTTAGGTTGTTGACAATGTGAAGAAGAAAGTCCTAACTGACATTGGGGTTTCCATGATTTGTTCTTTTCCAGTTACAACTGTTTCATATTGCTTCTTTTTTTTTTTTTAATTTT
>NW_006921820.1:1061868-1064090 GCF_000298275.1 Orycteropus afer afer | reverse complement strand
TAACCAACAAAGAAAATTTCCTCCAATAGATAAACCTTTCCTTAAGTTTTACAATAATGGACTTAAATAGTATTTGTCCTTTTGTGACTGACTTATTTCACTGTCATATTGCTTTTTAAAGGGAAAAATTTTCAAGGATCCCCGATTTAGAAACACTCTTAAATAATGAGATCCTTAAGGGGCAGAGAGATATGTACTGTCAGGTGGATTCTGGGTTTTTCAAGCCAAAGGGCTAGACATTACAATAACAAAATATTGGAAATACAGGAATCATTTTCTTTAATTAAAATTTTTTTATGCTCAAACATCATTTAATTCTAAGTGATTGCTCATAATCTATGGAAATTGTGCAAGTATATATTGATACTTCAGTAAAGGTGATGTTGAACTTTAGCTGTACTTTTCATAGTGGGTGATCATCAAGATTGAAGTTGCCCTGTTTGTAAAAACACCTTTTATCTGGGTTAGTAGAATAGTATAGCTTTTGTGAGCTGTGATAAGGAAGTTAAATAGCTGTGGAAGGGAAAAAAAATTATGGCATAGAGCAGCATTAGTGAATACATAATTAAAGAGGAAAATTTTAGATGTGTCTCCTGTCAAATGATTAGTGACAAACATTGAAATATGATGAGGTTGGTAATGATAACTAACATTCCAGTGCTTGCTACATGCCAAACACTACATGCTAAGCACTTTACATGCAGTATCCTGCCACCCACCTCATTTGGCAGGGAATATTATACTTACTTTACAGAGAAGGACATTAAGCTTTACTTAACTGAAGTAGCATACCCAGGGTGTGGCAGAGCTAGCATTCAAACACAGATTGTCCCATGTGCTGTAGTCTGTGGGGTTAGACCAAGGTGTGATTTCAAAAGATTTGAAAAAAGAAGGAACTTGGTAACTAGGTTAGAGTTACTTTTTCTAGAGCATGCTGATTTTAACCATGGATAGGACCTGTACCAGCACTTAAACTACAGGATTTAACTTACCTGTTTTAAAAAATTAGGTCATAATGAAGCAATACATAAATCAAATGTGAGTCATTTCTCCCTGGAAATTTGTAATGCTTTCTTCAGTTCTAGTAAATGTATCCTTCTATAATGCCCCCTTCAGTAATGGCCTTGACATCTGTGAAGTAGGAGAATAAACATTCCCTACATAGAGCATGTGGTAGCATAGTGGCTAAGACATTTGCCTGCTAACCAGACGGCTGGCGGTTCAAACCCACCAGCCACTCCTTGGAAGGAAGGTTGGGCAATCTACTTCTGTAGTGATACTGCCTCGGAAACCCAAGGAGGGGTCGCTATGAGTCGGGTTTGACTCGACGACACATAACAACAACAACAACAACAACAACATAGAGCATGGGAGCTCTGGTAGCATAGTGCCTAAGGCACTTGACTGTTAACCAGAGGGCTGGCAGTTCAAACCCACCAGCCACTCCTCGGAAGAAAGATGGGGCAATCTACTTCCGTAGTGCTCGGAAACCCAAGGTGAGGTCCCTATGAGTCAGTTTGACTTGATGGCACGTAACAACAACAACATAGAGTGTATCAAAAGTTCATCTAGGTTCCCTTGGGCAACTTTAGTAAGGACTTTTTAACTGTTATACAGGCTCTAAACTATCAGATGGTAATGGCTGATTGCAGATAAATGTTAAAACTAATTGCTTTGGCAAGATCTTTAAACTACATATTTTTATGTCTTGATATCCTGGTTCAGTTGGTAGTTCTATGAGTTGTGATGTGGAAATATATACCTGAAATACTCAGGCTCAGTATTAAATGATGTAATAGTAGCCAAAATTGTTTATTGTCCAGCTTCTTTTGACAGTGCAGTCTAAAAGTAACTGTAGAAAGGCAAAAACTAAAAGAAGAAACAATCATCTATAAAATCCTGAAGATTGCCGTAATGGGAATAGAGAGTTCATCACCAAATTCCTTAATATTAGGGCTTGTGGGTTAAAAATAATTTTGGATGGATAAAAGACCAAAACCAAACCCATGAGATTCTAACTCATAGCGATCCTATATGACAGAGTAGAACTCCCCCGCAGGGTTTCCAAGGCTGTAAATATTTATGGAAGCAGACTGCCTCATCTTTCTCCTGCGGAGCAGCTGGTGGGTTCAAATCGCCAACCTTTGGGTTAGCAGCTGAGCGTATTAACTCTGGTAGCATAGTGGCTAAGGCACTTGACTGCTAACCAGAAGGCTGGCGGT
>NW_006921820.1:1041630-1060940 GCF_000298275.1 Orycteropus afer afer | reverse complement strand
ATCACTACGGAAGTAGGATTGCCCAACCTTCCTTCCGAGGAGTGGCTGGTGGGTTTGAACCGCCAGCCGTCTGGTTAGCAGGCAAGTGTCTCAGCCACTATGCTACCAGAGCTCCCATAATATAGACTGGAAAAGAAATGGAAGGTTTGTCTATGCTTGTAAAGTTTATAATCTGACATACCTTTTTAGATTGTTGCTTTTTATTTGTATGAAAGGTGATAGTAACACTAACACACTAATGGAGTAGAGGGTACAAGAAAATCAAGCACCTTTTTTATGAAGAACTCCAGAATGTGGTACCTTCACTAATAATCTTTTATGCATATGTAAATAACTTATACATATAAATTGTGTTTGAAGCTCAATATAACCTTTAAAATTTATTCTTCTTTCAAAAAAACTTTTTGTATCACACTCTCCTCTGTGAATGCATATAATTAAGGAAAATGGTTTTGTTAAGCAAATGTAATGCATATCTTTGAGTACGGACCTATTTTGTGCCTGTATTGTTGATAAACTGTTAAAAAAAAAAAAAAGACAGTGAAGATTCCCTTTCTTAGAAAACTTGCTGGTGGAGGAAGACAGACCAAAATAAACAAGAAAAATACTGTTGTTGTTGTTATTATGTGCTGTCAAGTCAGACCCGACTCATAGCGACCCCTCCTTGGGATTCTGAGGCAGTATCACTACGGAAGTAGATTGCCCTGTCATCCTTCCGAGTGGCTGGTGGGTTTGAACCTCCAGCCTTCTGGTTAGCAGTCAAGTGCCTTAGGGACTATGCTACCAGAGCTCCCAAGATAAATACTAGTGATGTGTTATGTAGAGAATTAAAGTAGGGTGAGGTGATAGAGTAATTGGGTGGCTTGCTTAGGTTGGCAAAGAAGGCTTCTCCAGTGAGATCAAATTTAATCTGGAATATAAGAAGGAGCTGGTTTGGAGTTGATTTGGGGGGCATTTTTAGGGCTGAGGGAATATGGCTGTACTTAGCATTCAAATTTCTGAAAGAAGGTTTAACTATAACCTCATGTTCTTGTTTAGAAAATAAGTTTATAATGAAGTGTTTCAGGTGTATTCCAGTACATTTGTCACATTTGAGTTGGTAATATGATACTTTTAAACCCTAACCTTCCTGACATCCTGGAATTTGTTTCTTTACCTCCTGTGTTTGTACCATTATGAATGATTGTTTTGACAAAGAATGTGTCATTGGAACACACCTTAAGCTAACAGGGTTCCCCCCCCCCCCATAGTTTTTCAATTTACTAGAAGAAGAGCTAACTTGTTAGTAAGCAACAAGTTATGTTATGGTACATTTTAGGAGATGTATCAAGTTTCTTTATCTCTAATTTAGATTTTAATTTGTCTTTGACAGTTAAGAAGAATGTTTCCAGTGTTACTACATTCTCAGTCGTCTGTCCACTGACCAAGCGTCTTGTGGCTCTGAGTAGTCAACTGAAAGAGTTCATAATATTGGGAACTTGAATCAGCAGGGTGGCCATATGTAGGAACACTCTCTTCAGTTGCAGTTTAAGGGATAAGTTGTTTAGTAGCTTTCTAGAATATTTATCATACTTTGAAATATTTTAATGAATTTTATTCTGTAAGATCCAATTCAGTTTAGCTTTTTTTTTTTTTGCAGAAAATTGATAAATTTTGCTTGGATCAAACAATAAATTATGCTTGCATCAAACGAGTATACCCTAAGAATCATTCTTTCATTAAATGCTTGTTGAATGCCTACACTTTACTTGTTTCTGGGGAATATAAAGAATCCAAAAACATGCTGTCTGACAGTTAATGGGGGAAGGAGAGAGCAGAGAAGGACAGACAGTCAAAATCATCTAATTCTTCACTGAATTTAATTTCTAGGCCTACTTTCCCCCCAAAAGTCACACTCATGGACAGCCTTAAGTCTTCCTTTAAAAATATTGTCATCTACTCTTCCTTTCTGCTCTCTTCCAGTTTAATAATTTGACATTAAATAGTTGAAGGAAAAAAGTTATTTGTATTTAAGCATTTGTTTTTGATCTGCTTAAAGGAGTTTATTATGGATGTTGACATTATTGTATCTTATATTGTTGTTGCTACAGATTAAACACATAACCCAAGCATGGACAAACTCTAACATTATAAATTTTAATCACTCTAGGTTCCTTCAATAATAACTCATTCTTTTTACAAATAGAATAAGGTCTGAGTAGTAGGTTTAAGTCCACCCAGAGGTGCCTTGGAAGAAAGGCCTGGTGATCTACTTCTGAAAAAAATGAGCGATTGAAAACCCTGTGTAGCATGGTTTTACTCTGACACATGAATAGGGTCACCATGAGTCAGAGTTGGCTCAACGTCAACTGATGTATATATTAGTATAGTGGGATGTGGAAACAGAAGGGTCTCAAAGAAAATGCATGTCTAAGTTCTGTGCTTCTCAGATGACCCCTGGAGCCCTGCAACCTGAAAATACCCAATTTCCAGGCTATTACAACAATTTGACTATGAAATTAGTTGATCTTTATTTATTCCAACCTAAACTTTTGGATCTTTGAACTGGTAAGTATAAAGTGGATTAAATAGAACAGCTTTGTTAAGCTGGATAAGCAATGAATATAAAAAAATTAAATATAGAGAAAAATGAAAATAGGGCAGAATTGAGGAGCATGAGCATTGGAATGTCATCAGAGTGAGAGCAATTTAAAAGGATTGAAATATTTGTGAAGAATAATGGCAATACTAATGACAGTGATGTTGATGGTGGTGGCAGAAGTGGCTTATGAGCATTTACACTCAAGTAGGATTTTTTCCTTACTTTGCTGTCTTCTTAAAAGGTGATATTTGTGAAAAATGATAAATGTGCATTGAAAGAATCAGAATTGTGTTAGAAGAGTTAATCAGAAAACACCTGAAGATAAGTCACAGCAAATGTAGGAGGTACCTGAAGTATTTGAGATTGAAGAGATGCCTATTTTATGGTTAAAGACAGAGCTAGGGATTCCTTTGTGAGAGAGCAAAGCCTCAACTTCAGATATAATTTTAAATATTATTTTTCTGATTATTCCAGTACAAGGGAACCTGTGAGAGCTAGAACTCGACGGGATTATCTTGTTTTTTTCAGGTCTTGCAAGTTTTTCACCTTTGATACAGTGCAATTTTTTACCAGTTTTCTATCATTCGTTTTAGTGGGAAATATTTGAGTTTTCCGTGTCTGGCAAAGGAGCACTTTGGGTAAGACATTTGGCTGCTAACCAGAAGGTCAGCAGTTCAGACCCAGTAGCTGCTCCATAGGAGTAAGATGAGGCAATCTACCTCTGTAAAAATTTGTAGCCTTGGAAACCCAATGGGGGTTGCTGTGAGTTGGAATCAACTTGATGGCAGTGGGTTTTCTCTAATAAGTTTTTGCCTTACACAGTTTCTGGCTTTTGGAGGTTTTGCTGTAGTTTATTTGCTTTTTAAAGAAGACACTAAAAAGTATTTTTTAAAAAACACAAAACTCTTAACTGAGATCACCCATAAGCCCACCACCCAGTGGCAACCAATATTAACATTCTGATATATTTTTTAAATGTCTTATGTAACATGTGTCACCCCATAACACACCATGAAGGTATTCATAAATTATATTTTAAGAAAATATTTAAGGTTTAAAATGCAACCATACCTCTGGATACCAGGGATTTTTTTTTTTTTTTCTTTTTGCCATTATAATTTTGTTACAGTATTATAACGCTGGAGCAGATCGTGAAGGAGCTCTGGTGACATAGTGGATAAGGCATTTGGTTGCTAACTAGGTGAGCGGTTCAAACCCACCAGCTGTTCCACAGAAGGAAGATGGGGTGATCTACTTCCGTAAAGATCTGCAGCCTTGGAAACCTAATGGGGGTTGCTGTGAGTTGAAATAGACTCAGTGGCAGTGAGTTTGGTTTTTTTTGTTTATTAAAAAAAGATGATGAATGTACCTTCTACACACAAACTTTGTTCCCATCTGATTTTTCTAGAAGTAGAATTAGTAGTACAAAAGCTTAAACGCTGAGACTGGTACATGTTGCCTGATTACCTTCCAGAAAAACTAATTCTATATTAATTTATACTGCTTCCAACTGCAGACCCTTCTCTCTGTAGTATCCTCACACATCTTGGAACAATTTTGGTTGGTTTTATTAACCAATTTGGTAAAAAATGGTATTATTTTAATAGTTTCAAAATAGCGTGGTGAGAATAACTTAATTTCTGACAGAGGATTTGAATTCTTTGGAATAGAATTCTTTTTTTCCCCCCCAAGTTTCTTTGGAAAGTTGGTAAGAGAGTGAACAGACTATGCAGTCAGTGGACTTGATAAAGTCCTTAGGTGGCGCAAATGGTTAATATGCTCGGCTACTAACTGGAAAGTTGGAGGAGTGAGTCCACCCAGAAGTGCCTTGGAATAAAGGCCTGGCAATCTATTTCTGAAAAATCAGCCATTGAAAACTCTGTGGAGCACAATTCTACTTTGATACACATGAGGTCACCATGAGTCAGTGTCGACTTTGTCAGGTGATTTTTGGGCTTGGTGAAAGAGTAATAATGTTTAATGAAATGAACTATTTTAGCAGACCAAGTCAGAATTGAAGCATAGATGCACTAGAGCATATTATGTAAAGTACATTGCTAAAAGATTGTTGTCAAGGTGATTTTAAGACATTCTTAATGACAAGAGGGTGGAGTTTGGGGAAGCTTTCAGAAATATATCATGTAGAACAACTAGTAATTCCTGAATTGCAGAGACAAATGAGATACGTGAAAACTAATGTGACTGTACAGGGAACTCTGAATTAAATCATAAAAGATGTGTACATAAGATGGTTTCCTGCTGATTTTTTTCCTCTCTACTTTTAACTTGAAAATCTCCTTTCTTAGAGTACACAGTAGTTTTGCCCAGTCTTTCTCTTCTTGATTTTTTTTTCAACATTCCAGTCATTTCTACTTTACCAGTTGATTCTTTGAGGCAAAAATTGCTCCAGAGGAGCAGTTCACAAAGGCAAACAAGAACTTGTCAGGTACTGTGCTTTTAGTTGAATAATATTCATATGGTCCCTCATCTTTACACTGTCCTGATTCTTGCCGGTTCTATCATATGAATCACCAACCTCTACTACATACAGCTGAAAATCACTTCTACTTTTTGCTTTTATCTTTACCCAAATGCTCTGTGGGATGCTTCCACTTTCACATTTCTAAAGCTCCATATAGATGAACTATTGACAACAGAGCTGTTTTATCCCCCAGCTGGTAACAAGTCTGTTTCCTTTCTAATATTGTAACACTGCCACATTTCAGTGGCAAATGTCACATGGTCAGTGTACCTCCCTCCATTCTTTATTCCTTCTTCCTAATAAAATGAAGGAATTAGCAGTTTTGAGGATTTTAGTATTTCATCAGCTCATCTGTTTCCTTCACAGAGGATATGGGGGGGGGGATTCCCAAAGTACAGAAAAAGTACTCATATGAAAGAATGAACATTTTTACTTTAAAAGAGATTTCACACTTGTATATATAGAGAGAAGAAGGGGAAAAGATAAAATGAAGTCTCATACTTTTGGGAATCAGACACTTCCAAAATGTTACAATAGGATAGCTTTATTTGTTTGTTTATTTGTCATAACAGTTTGGAACATGACAAAAGTACCAGCTCTCCTAGTTTTAAAATCCCATGCCTTAATTTGGAGCATGGAATTGTTAAAAAATAAAAAGAGTGGATTTTTAAAAAATTATTCTCTCTGTGGTTTCAGATCTGCTTTTTCCTTAAATTTCCCTTTACTTCTTTGTGAAAAGGGTGAATATTTTTAGTATACTGTCCTGGCACAAATCCTCCCTCATAGGCTCAGATTTTCTCAGTGGTGACTGAAGCAGTTCAGCTGCTTCCAAGTTCTAACATTTCATCTCCTCTTTTATTCCACTCCCTCCTTCCTTCTCCTCCCGCAGCTGCTTTGTTGGCAAAGCCCTGATCCTTTGATAGATCCCAATTCCATCCTGGACCTTCAAAAAAATATTTAACCAAGCTCATATTTTAGCCTTTGTAATAGCTGTGACTCCTGTATTAAAAATCTGAGCAACTACAAAGTCCCTATCTATACTAGTTAGGAGTTACTTATGACTTTCCATTTATTTACCATACACACTTTACCATTTCCCATGTTCTTTTGGATGCTCTTCATACTGATTGTTGGATGTCATGAAAGCAGTTGCTTTATAGCTGTTTTTAGGTCTCCACCTGTTGTTAGGACACCTACTATGTATTTTCAGAGTACCTGATATCATTCCATAAATTGTTTATTACATAGTTTATAACACCATAGATTTCATTGAAAGAAAAATTTGAAGTTGTCTTCAATTTAGAAATCACAACCTCTATTTACAAGTAATTTGATTGATACAGTCTTATATCAGCAATCAGGCAGTTTCTGCTTTGCTGTGCATACAAGGCTTGCAACTAGTAAGTTATTTCCCACTGTATGTAGCCAAAATAGAGTTCTTCTAGAATCTCAACTCTGCTGTGTAAATTGCATGTTGGCTGTTTTGCATCCTGGGAAAAGAAACTGCTCTGGAGTCTATTAGAAAAAAATTTTTAAAAAACCCAAAAACTCACTGCTGTCGAGTCGATTCCAACTAATAGCAGTCCCTCCTTGGGTTTCTGAGGTGGTATCTCTATGGAAGTAGCTTTCCCAGTCTTCCTTCTGAGGAATAGCTCGTGGATTTGAACTGCCAACCTTCTTGTTAGCAGTCAAATGCTTTAGACGCTATGCCATCAGAGCTCCCATTAGAAAAGAATGTTGTTATTGTTATTTGCCGTTGAGTCAGCCCCTACTCATAGTGACCCCTCCTTGGGTTTCCGAGGCAGTATCACTACTGAAGTAGATTGCCCCATCTTCCTTCCGAGGAGTGGCTGGTGGGTTTGAACCACCAGCCTTCTGGTTAGCAGTCAAGTGCCTTAGCCACTATGCTACCAGAGCTCCTTTAGAAAAGAATAGGCATCAGTTAATTAATTACCTATATGCAACAGTAACTATAAAGCATAAATAAGAAGTTTAGAGGTCAGTAAATCTGAGTTGATGGGTAATTAAGTAATTTGGGTAGAGATAGCAGGAATGATGACACAGTGGGAAGAATGTAGCCAATGTCACTGAACTGTACATGTGGAAATTGTTGAGTGGGTGTATGTTTTGCTATGTATATATTTTCATCAAAAATAATTTTTTTTTTTTTTTTAAAGTATAGGCAACTTTACAAATGGCAGCTCCTCCTAGCCTTACATCGCATTTGTTACACGTCTGGTGGTTTCTGCTGTTGGTTTTCTTTTTCTGCCTTCTCACAGTCTTGATTTCAGATGAGTGCTTTAGTCTGGGTGGAAGGTGACAGCACTAGAACCTTTTCACTTGGCCATTCCCACGCAGTGCTAAGTAGGATTCTTACAGGAGTCTCTTTAGGCCAAAAACTCATTATATTATGTCTAACATGCAAATAGTTCTTCATTGTCCTGTGCTTCAGTTAATTATTGAGTACATACTGTATTTCTTACAGTATTGTTTTCATTCAAATTTATGTGGGCTAAAATGTCACTTACTAGAAGATGAGGCAGTCTACTTCTACAGTGATACTGCCTCAGAAACCCAAGGAGGGGTCACTATGAGTCGGCTCCTACTTGACGACACATAACAACAACAGAAGCTCAAAAGAGGAATTCAATTTAATGCAAGCCTTTTAAAAAATAAATACTCCCTTTTAGAGTATGAAAAGTTAAGAATCCAAAGTATGAAGAGATGATAGTAAAGACAAACTAGGGGAAATTTAATTCAATTCATATTTAAGATTTCTGCTAATTCAGTTTAAAAGCTGAAATTGTTTATTGTTGCAAAACATGTGAGTGTGTATATACAATAAAACCTGCAAAAGCTGGAACCTGTGTAAGGTAGGAACCTGTCAGAGAAGGAAAAATTAAGTATTTTCCACTAATGGAGAGCTATAGAAAAATGGTTCAGATTGCACCTTGTCAAAGGCAGAAAACTTGTGAGACCCAGAAAAACAAGGCAGTCTGTGATGGTTATGTTTGTGTGTCAACTTGGTTGGGCCTGGTTGAGTGGCTGGGCAGCTGGATGTAGTTTTCCCCATGATGAGACTTGTAATCAACTCCACGGTGGAATCTACTGGGAGCAGCTGAGTAGCTGCCTTTGGGTATGTGGTCTGCTTCCTGTATATAAGGAGGAGCTTTGAGAATGGTCTCTAGCCTATGCCACGCTTGGGCCCTGCATGTAGCCGTGTCGTTGCTCAGCAGCCTGCTATGCTCTGCCGACCTTGAGACTTACAATGAACTTAAGTTAATGGCCTGCCGTGTGGATTGGTAACATCAGAACTGTGCCTTTTTACTTGTCAACCTTGGGGCTTCTCAGCCTCAGCAGCCAACAGCTGTCTGAGTGAAGAAATGCCTCTAGCTCCAGTGGGCTGGAGCAGGAGGGAGAGCGGGACCCCGAGGTTGAGGGGCTTTCACCCAGCCCCTAGAGCCTGGCACTTTGAACTTGGACTTAAAGTCTCCAAATTGTAAGAATAAACTCCTGTTTGTTAAAGCCATCCCATTTGTGGTATATTCTTGTCAGAGCGGCACTAGGTAACCAGAACACAGTCCTGTTGAGTTCTGGCTCTCAGCTTGTACTGTATATGTAAGTGTGTGTGTGTGTGTGTGTGTGTGTGTGTGTGTGTGTATCTATCATATCAAGGATAAGTAGTATTTGATAAGAGTGCTAAGTCGTCCATATATTTATGTAATAAGTGCACCCAAACCATTGAGTTATTTTTCTTCATCTCCCTTGCCTATGCCTTCCTTCATGTCATAGTAGTACGCCCATAAAGCAAGTTTATGTTTGTGAACTCTGAGGACCTTTGAACAGGAATGTTATTATTGTTGTTATATGCCGTCGAGTTGGACCCGACTCATAGCGGGACCCTCCTTGGGTTTCCGAGGCAGTATCACTACGGAAGTAGATTGCCTCATCTTCCTTCCTAGGAGTGGCTAACCAGCCAGCCTTAGGCACTACGCTACCAGAGCTCCACAGGAATAGTTGTTATAAATGCAGTATTTATAGTCATGATTTTGTTTACAAACTAATGTATTCCAGATGTAATGGCAATCAGAATTCAGTAAGCAAATTAACTTGCCAAGTCATGTTTGCATAGTAAACTAAAGACCATACACATTGAACTGAGAGAAACAAACCAAATGCAAACCAAACCTTTTGATAGAAGGGGGAGGAGGATTTCAAAGGAAGGGATAAGATGATGTGTACTTGAAGCCGGACGGAAGTGGGTTCCTGTCGGGTGCACTGTAAAGCCAAGAGACAGGACACACTAGGTTTTGACCAGAGCTCCTCAAGAGAAAGTAGTTTTATTTATAAGGTAAGGAGCTGGGAACTCTGGTAGCATAGTGCTAAGGCACTTGACTGCTAACCAGAAGGCTGGCAGTTCAAACCCACCGGCCACTCCTCGGAAGGAAGGTTGGACAATCTACTTCTGTGGTGATACTGCCTCGGAAACCCAAGGAGGGGTCACTATGAGTCGGGGGACCGACTCGACAGCACATAACAACAACAAGGTGAGGAGCCAAGGGGAATCTCTCTCAGATCTGAATCCCTTAGAGGGCGAGGAGTGGCTAGGTTCAGGCTTTTACGAGGCTGCAGGAAAGGGAAGTTAAACATAGAAAAATTCCAGGGATGATCGATCATGAATTGTTGGGGATTGGCTGATGTCTTGTTCGCCTTGGTTTAAAGGGACAGTTTTTAATGTAGTGTGCTTGTGTGCTGGATGGGTTACACCAGCTTCATTTCATCAGGTGATGGGGCTTAGGCAGAGAACAAGATGTTAATTCAGAGCAACATTGTTTCATTTCTCTCAATGTTCATCTGCAGGTCAAATGTGGTCTGAGCTGGTTACCACTCTGGCCTTGGTCTGCTGGACCAAGGTATCTATTTCCCTGTAAGATAAATTAACAAAGAGGCTAAGGAAGGGTCATGGGGGAGGTTAGATAGAAAACAGAAACCTTCTGTGGTGGTTGAGACTATTCCTCAGCTTGGGTAGATAAAAAACAGAAACAGCTTCATACTCAATAAATTTTTACTGATACTGCTGTGTGCCAAGCACTATTGTAAGTGTAGGGTGGTGATACAGAGCTGAAAGACAGATGGGCACAGTTTGTGCCCTCAAGGCACATGTATAGCTGTAATTGCAACAGATGTAATAAATGTTCTGTTGGAGCTGTGCATGGGATGATACATGAGTGGATGGAGGGGTGCCTGATCCAGCTTGAAAAAGTCAAGAATGACTTCCAAAAGAGATGACATATTAGCGGGCATCAAGGAGTTCCCAGGCAAATGAAGAGAAGAAAGCATTCCAGAGAAAACAGCAGTGGTGGTGATGTGAGAGAGTATTGGGGGAATTTGTCTGTAACAGTTTTGTTACTCAAGGTGTATGAGAGGTGTTGATGAAGTCTAAGGCCGAAAAACAAGGAGGGCCTTATTACCCATCCTGAGGCTGATGGGGGAGCAAGTGAAGAATTTTGACTTGATCTAGTTTGTATTTTTAACAAAAATAACCCTGGTAACAATGTAAAGAACATATTATTGAGGAAGGAGGAGCAGAAATAAGATTTAGGGTGAATAGTGATAAAGCTCATATTAAGACATAAGTACTGCAGGGGAGCTGAAGAGAAGCTGGGGTTTTCAAATAATGTTTTGGAAATAGACTTACAGGAGTTCAGTGATTGATTCCATATAGAAGTGGGTCAAGGAAAAAGAGTATAGGGTAATTCTCAGGTGTTTAACTAGAGAAATTAGGTATCTGGTGCCTTTTGCTGACATAGAATAGGAAGGCTAGATGAGGTGGGGACAAAGGCAGAGAGAAGTTTTGAGGAAGGTTGAGGGTGGGCCGATTGTGGGACTTCCACATGGGGGTGAGTGTAGGTCTTGAGATGGGAGTAGAGAGCTGTAATGACTAGTGAAGCCATAGCTAATCTAAACTAAGGAGATCTTGGCGAATGAGAAAAAATACCAGAGCCAGAGACAGAACCCTGAAGGCTACTACTGTTCTTTCTGGTAAAGCAGAGTCCATAAAGAGAATGAGGAAGTGAGCAGCTTGAGAAGTAGGAAGAAAATCAGCAGCAGTGTGACCCCTTGGAAGCCAAAGGAAGGGAGTTTAAAAAAGAGTAGGTATTTTTTAATTGCCTCCATTATTCTAGTTTTCTCATTTCTAAAAGTCATGTTGTAAAAGAAAAGTCAAGTTACTTTCTCAACTTTACATATGTGGAATCTACTTCTTCAAGATCTGACAGTGATTCTGATGTCCTAGCATAAGAAAATACCGATGATACCCAAGCTTACTGGGTTCCATTGACTTAAGGAATGAACTGAGTTTTCAGGTTCCAAAGAGTAAATGATACTTCCAGTATTATTGTAGAAGCTATTTTCTAGTTTGAGGATAAATGATTTATATATTAAATTTTAAAGATGGTGAAATAATTATTTTTCTGTGAAAGTCTCAAAGTGCTCTACAGATAACTCATAAAACCAAATAATGTGATACTTAAACTGGTATTGCATTTGCTCATTTGCATATAAACAAGCAGCATTGGGGTGGTTAGCACATAGCTGGTACACTACTGTTGTTGTTATGTGCTGTTGAGTTGGACCTGACTCATAGCAACCTCTCCTTGGGTTTCTGAGGCAGTATCGCTACAGAAGTAGATTGCCCCATTTTCCTTCTGAGGAGTGGCTGGTGGGTTTGAACCGCCAGCCTTCTGGTTGGCAGTCAAGTGCCTTAGGCACTATGCTACCAGAGCTCCTAGCTGGTGCACTAGGATAGCAAAATTGATCATGATAGAGGAGAGTGTGCATAAGACTTATTTCATCAGCAGCTGAAATAAGGTGTATCTATTACATGACTTTTTGCATTCAGTTTCCCTTGAGGTTCTCTAAAACCTTGTTATTCAAGGTGGTTCAAGAATCAGCAGCATCAGCATCACCTGGTAATTTGATAGACATACAGAATCTCTATTTTAATAATGTCATATTATTATATTCATATTAAAATTTGAGAAGCATCATTCTAAAGTATACATAGGTCTGAGAGTTTGTGATGTTCTGTGGTAACTGAGCCACCCACTTAACCATTTCATAGTTTTGAAGTGTAGGACAGCAAACATTTTCTTGTTAATATAATATTTTCTTTTCCCAAGGGAGTAGGCAGAGGTTAAAAGTGCCAATTCTGGAGTCAGATTGCTTGGGTTCAGATCTTGGCCTGGCCACTTATACTTTATTTCTCTAGTTATTGCTGGCAACTTTTATGAGCAAATACTGAGCTATAAATAATCCTTTATTATGTGTGTGTTGTTTTTTCATTCTTGTCATCAGTATTGCTTATTGGATTCATGAGTTTTGGCTGAACCATCAGTTACTGAAAAGCTGATGGAGTTTGAGAAATCTTTCAACTTTATCTAGTAAAGAAATGTTCTTAAAAATGAATCATAGGAGACTTTTCAGCTTTACTTTAAAAAAAAAAAAAACCCTACAAATAGATTTAAAAGTGATGGGAAGTCTCGTTAAATTAACTTACCGAGAAGTAGTAGGGTACTGGGGAATGCTTAGAGACTTTTGCCGATGGTCTGGTCTTGTTTTTTACAGGGAGCAGCAGGCATTTTGTGCTATGTGGGAGCCTATGTCTTCATCACTTATGATGATTACGACCACTTCTTTGAAGATGTGTACACTCTTATCCCTGCTGTAGTGATCATAGCTGTAGGAGCCCTGCTTTTCATTATTGGGCTGATTGGCTGCTGCGCCACAATCCGGGAAAGCCGCTGCGGACTTGCCACAGTAAGTTAGCATCTCACTGAGCTTGTGGGCATCATGAAATGTAGGAGTGTTTAATTTGTATCATGCTTTTCTTGAATTGACCATGAAATTCCTTAGACTCCTTGGCTCTTACAATACTTGACAGAATTAGCTGTTGTCTTAAACTCTAACCATCATCTCTGATAATTGTTTTTGTTTGTTTGTTTTTTAACCAAGAGAGCATTTAGAGCTATTTTTTCATTTGTACTTCTGTCAATATTTCCTTACAGTTTGTCATCATCCTACTCTTGGTTTTTGTCACAGAAGTCGTTGTGGTGGTTTTGGGATACGTTTACAGAGCAAAGGTATGTTGTCTGCTGAATTCACATAATGATTTAAAGGGTAGTTTAAATTTTGAGTAGATTAGATCATATTCATCTTTAGCAGAATAAACTTTTTCCTTATTTCAGTTTAAATATCATAGGAGCTCTGGTTACACAGTGGTTAAATGCTCAGCTGCTAATCAAGAGGTTGGTGGTTCAAATGCACTAGCTGCTCAGTGGGAGAAAGATGTGGCAGTTTGCTTCTATAAGGATTCCAAAAACCAAACCAAACTCACTGCCATCGAGTTGATTCCAACTCATAGCAACCCCTACTTGGGTTTCCGAGGCAGTATCTCTACGAAAGTAGATTGCCCAACCTTCCTTCTGAGGAGTGGCTGGTGAGTTTGAACTGCCAGCCTTCTGGTTAGCTGTCAGATGCCTTACGCACTATGCCACCAGAGCTCCCTCATGAAAATTACAGCCTTGGAAACCCTATGGGGCAGTTCTACTCTGTCCTACAGGGTCACTATAAGTCAGAATCAACCTGACGAGATTATTTGGTTTGTAAATACCACGGTGGCTTCGATGATGGGCTCGGGTGTAGCAGGGATCGTGGAGCTGGCGCAGGATTGGGCAGTGTTTCATTCTGCTGTGCGTGGGGTCACTATGAGTCGGAAACGACTCGACGGCACCTAACAACAACAAATATCTAATTAAAAATTACCTACGTATTAAGACTTCTGGTCTCATTTAATGTAGCAGTGTATTACTTCTACTACTGTTGACTCTAGGTATTTAATGTTCTTTAAATCATCTCAGTGAGTGACAAAAGAGTAATTTGTCAGTTGAGAAGTTTATTCAGATTTCCTCAGCCCGTAGATTTCCTGTCTGAGAGGGAAGAAATCTAAATTTTCTGATTGCTGTTTCAGAAGAATCAAATTGAGAATTTCATTTTGGATTGCCCCTTTCAAAAATGCCTTGGTCCTAGACATAAGAAAATAAATTATGATTCTATTTTCATCTCTGTCCTGAGGAACAAGAGGCCAGCTACTCCCTTCTTAATCCTATTTCCTCCTCTTTTCTTTCCCCTTTCCTTTGTTTTGTCTGCTTTTACTTTCCACCTCCTGGACCATTTAAGGCTAAACAGGCTGCTTTAAATTAATTAACTATCTCAATTATCTAATTAATTATTCTTTAGAACTATAAAAAAGTCTTAATAGACTCATTCTCATTTAACTTGCTGTTTTAAATGAAAGGCATGCTATACCAACTTAATATTAAAGCCATCGATACATAAGATACCATACATCTATGCTGAAAAATGCAGTGAATTATGTCCCTACCTTGTGATTTGCTTATCAGTTTATAGTCTTATCACATCACATATAATTAACAAATAGATTGAATCATCTTAGAGGGTTAAGGAGAATCAGGTATAAGAAAACTTTATTAAATGACACTTGCTTGCCATTTTAGTCATTGGCAGCAAGAAGGTGTAAAGAGTTTTTTCTGTCTCCTCTTGTCATGCACTGAACTGCAGCTTTCCCATAAAGTGTGACTTCAAGGACTGATTTTTTAACCTGCTTTTGCAGATTTCACATGTTTGGCCAAATCTAAACATGCATATGTAAAATGGAAGTAATGTTGGCATTTATTCTAAAAGTATATTGAGGGTGCTTTAAAGTTGTTTTGTTTTTACTTCCTTTAAGAAAGAAAAAAGAGTATGTCTTCTCAGAACGCATTGAAAACTTGCTTCAAAAAGGCCCACTTATAATTTAGGATGTTAATCCTAAAACTCAACTTCTTTCTTCCTCTTGAATACATTATTAGCCTACCATCTTGCACACACCTTTTCTTTAAAAGTTTTCCACGAGGTATAGTATGTCTGAATTTTTATCTATCTGTTTGAATCTGTAGAGAGGCAGCAAGGAAGAAAATGTTTTTCTTACAGGAAATTCAGAGAGTACTGATTGGCTGACTGGCAACTTGCAAATAGGCCATTAAAGCATTTTAGCTGGAATCTTGATTAAGGTAACTTTGTACCAGTATTTTTGAGGCATTAAATAAATACTTTGTTTTGATTCAGGTGGAAAATGAAGTTGATCACAGCATTCGGAAAGTGTATAAGACCTACAATGGAACCAATCCTGATGCTGCTAGTCGGGCTATTGATTATGTACAGAGACAGGTGAGCTCTCTTGGGGTTAATTTGTTTTTGAGGACCAGTCACTGTTGGTGAATATTAAACTAACTCTGTTGTTACTGTGAAGGAGCTCTGGTAGTTCAATGATTAAGCATTTGGCTGCTAACCAAAAGGTTGGCGGTTCAAACTCACCAACCACTCTGTGGGAGAAAGATGAGGCAGTCTGTTCCATAAAGATTTACAGCATTGCAAAAGGGAATATATACCATGACTATACATAGGTTTGGCAAATGATATTTCTACATACATATTTATATGTGCTATAAGAATGTCCATGTACATCAAGCTCAATTGGCATAACATACTATACAAAACATTGTTCCACCTCCTACTTTGGGGAGTAGCGACTGGATCTTAAAAGCTAACAACCTGCCATCTAGATGCAACAATGGGTCTCTCCTTATCCAGAGCAAAGAAGAATGAAGAAAACCAAAATTCATGGAAACAATTAGCCCTAGCGACTGGTACACCATCCAGTCGATCTGCAGCCTATACGACTATGAGACCAGAAGAACTAGATGGTGCCCGGCTACCACTGTCATCTATTTGGAGGGGGATCTATGTAGGAGATCCTTGATAGAGAGGGAGAACAATATGGAACAAAACTCAAAATCATTTGGAGAAAAAGAAAAAAAGGGGAGGGAGACCAGGTTTGCTGGTCCGATAGAGCCTGGTGGAACCACTGAGACTATGGCCCCTAATTGCCCTTAAGATCTGGAATTGAACCCACACCTGTGGTTTCCAGCCAAACAAAAGATAGGCATATGAGTTGAACATTTACTTCAAGTAGATACTCTACTTGGAGAGAACAATCATGGGAGAAAAAAGGCTGCTTATGCACAGGGAGACAGCTCAGGGGGCAGGAGTACATGGAGAGATGGACATAGGGAAGAGGTAACTATGGGGAGGAAGCGGGAGGGGAGCTGTTGCATTGTGGTAAACTGTGGTCAATGTCATGAGACAAAATATATGTGAACTGCTGTATAGAAAGTGAATTTGCTCTGTAAATCTTCACCCAAATCACAATTAAAAAAAAAAAAAGGAATGTCCATGTATATAATAGAGCTAACAGGGGACAAAGTTAAGATAACTACTTAGCCGTAGCCAAACACCTTGAAGGAGTGAGTCCCTGGGACCGTGGTCAAGGTAGACATCAAGCTCAGTTGGCATAACATACTATAGAAAAACATTCTTCTATATCCTACTTTGATGACTAGTGACTGGAACCATCCAATATGCAGGAGTTGGTTGCTTTTCCTGAGGGAAGAGAGTAAAGAATATCGAAGATGTAGGGGAACAATTAGTCCAACGGACTAGTGGACCGCAGGAACCTCAGCCTACATGATCCTGAGGCCAGAAAAACTAGATGGTGCCCAGCTGCTGGTGCCAACCACTTGGAAAGAGATCAAAATTGGAGATCCTGGATTGAGTAGGAGAAAAATGTGAAACAAAACTCAAAATCATAAAAAAGACCAGGATGATGAAACCCCTCAAGACTATGGCCCCTAGTTACTCTTTGGGCCTGGAATGGAACTCACTGCCGTGACTGCCAACCAAATAGTAGACAGGCCTGCAAAGTGAACAGTTAAACCAGGTAGGGTACACTCCTTAAAACAATCAACCATGGGACGTCAGAAGGGCAGCATTTGCACAGGAAGATGGCTTAAGGGCACAGGAATACATAGGAAAGAAGGACACAGGGAAAAGGTAACCACAAGGAGGAAGTGGGAAGAAAGCTGTTACATTGTGGAGATTGCAGTCAATGTCATGAAATAAAATGTGTATGATCTGTTGAATGGAAAACCAATTTGCTATGTAAACATTCACCCAGATCACAATAAAAATAAATAAATTCAGAAAAGACTAATAAAAAAAAGATTGACAGCCTTAGAAACCCAACAGGGCAGTTCTTCCTTATCCTGTAGGGTCACTATGAGTTGGAATCAGCTTGACAGCAGTGAGTTGGTTATTGCTATGTAAATTAGCCATGTATTTTCACAGCCTTGGCTAGCCTCCTGATGTGTCTTAATATTCCCCAAACATCACCCTTGAAAGTTTTTTTCCATCATCATCTAGTCAAACCCAGAGAAGAAGCATTAAACTTTTTTATTACCTGATACTTCCCCCCCCCAAAAAAAAAAAATAATAATTAGCCAGAGAGGTGATAATGCGATAGAGGTGTGTATCACAGAATAGTTGGGAGTCTGGATGGACTTAGAGCAGGTGAAAGGTCTACATGTACCTTCAGAAAGCAAGACCAGAAAAGGCAGTAGATAAAACTCCCCTCCCCCCCAGAAAAAGGGCATAAAGGTAGAGAAAATAATGTTATATATAATAATAGATCCATGTACCTACAACTCAGTTTCCATAGTTAGCAACCTTTTGTCAATCTTAAATCATCTATTACCTTCTCATTTTCCTCTCTTTTCTTTCTTTTTTTTTTGGCTAGTTTATCTTAAAGCAAATTCCAGACATTTCAGACACAACATTTTAAACATTTTGCCACAGGAAATGATATTTGACCCAGAGCCAGTTATTTAACATGTAACATAAAATTTTTCTTAGCTAGCAACTACCCCTTGTAGGCAATGTGGTTTTCATTTGGAAGTCTTAGAGCTGCACTGTCCAGTGTAATAGCCAATCATGGCTATTTTTAATTAAAATTAAAAATTCAGTTCCTTAGTTGTACTAACCATATTTTAAGTACATAATATTTTTATGTGGCTGGTAGCTATCATTTTGGATTACACAGATATGGAACATTTCATCATTGCAGGGAATGGATAGCACTGTTCTAGAGTGGCTTCATTTTTTCCACCTAAGGAGTTTGCCTCTCTTTTTATTTATTTTGTTATTGTTGTTATTGAGAATAATTAGAGTAGGTTTTTTTGTTTGTTTGTTTGTTTTAAAAAAAGCCTATAGTGAATAGAAGTCTGAAGTTCAACCCAGTTGTGTGCTTTATGAGAAGTAAGGAATTATCTCCATTTTCTCCTGTCTTCCTTTAGCTGCACTGTTGTGGAATTCACAACTACTCAGACTGGGAAAGCACAGACTGGTTCAAAGAAACCAAAAACCAGAGTGTCCCTCTTAGCTGCTGCAGAGAGACTGCCAGCAGCTGTAATGGCAGTCTGGCCCACCCCTCTGACCTCTACGCTGAGGTAAGTCAGGTCTCTTGGTCAAGACTTGAGTCTAGCCACATAACCTGGTTTTCTCTCTGCCTTATCTCCGCCTGGAACATCTTTTATACCCTCGCTTGCTTTTAATGCCATTTTATTTTGCTGTAAATTATTTTAGATGCATTGTCTTTAATTACATGTCTAACTTTGTTCTAATTGTGTGATCTCTTTTCTTCTCTGTCGCTGAGCAGTAATTTGCAACTGCAGCTTTCACTTTTTAAAAAGACTTCTAATTGGATGACTTTGTGTGTTTCAGGGATGTGAGGCTCTGGTTGTGAAGAAGCTGCAAGAAATTATGATGCATGTTATCTGGGCAGCACTGGCATTTGCAGCTATTCAGGTAGGCCCAGCTAGCCAAAGAGTTATCATCATAGTGAGCTGATTCTCTGGTGTCATCCTCAAATGATTTTAATCACTAAGTGCAGTGAATCTTTGTGTATGTAGATAGCTTGGAAGTGATTGAGGTACTGCCTGCCAGTTTCCAACATCTTTTGTTCAAGTGTCTAGACCTAGACCCAGAATGGTCCAAAGAAACCAGAGATCTGAAAGGGGAGGGAACACTTTGCTGGATTTTCTTGCCTTGATTAGTAAGTAGCCTATTCACAATACAAACAAACTGTTGTCACAGTGTATTCTTGGGAGGTATTTTGTAGAACTTAACAGAACTCTTAAAAAATTGTACTGCTTGAGGCGGGGCAAGATGGCGGACTAGGCAGAAGGATTGCACAGACCCTCTTCAACAAAGAAAAGGGAAACCAATTAACACAGA
>NW_006921820.1:982018-1034648 GCF_000298275.1 Orycteropus afer afer | reverse complement strand
AAAAAAAAAAAAAAAAAAAAAAAAATTGTACTGCTTTATTTCAGTTTGGAAACAGAAAAGCTTTTTCAAAATTTTTTGTTACTGTTTCTACTTCTAGTTCTTGTTTTTCTGTCCTCAAGAGTTTCATATATTCATGTACATAAATAAGTCCTGGTACTACAACAATGCTAGTCCCTTAGACTAAAAGGAGCAGTTTTATTGCTCCTTTATAGAAAAGATATAGAAAAGACCTTCCAGTAAAAATTGAGATTCTAGTTCCTTCTGTATTTGTGGACTTAATTTTTAGACTGACAGCCATGAAGGATCTGTGATAACACTTGGTACATCTGAAAGTGTGCCTGGCCATTTTTGATCGCTATGGGGAAGTGGTTTCCCAGTGCCTACCCAGTGAAAAGAGTTTTTTTCCCCACCTAATAATAGCTTATGCAAAGTAGCTGATAATAGCCTAATCACTTTTCACTTAGTGTAGTGCCTAAGGCACTTCACTGCTAACCAGAAGGCTGGTGGTTCAAACCCACCAGCCACTCTTCAGAAGGAAGGTTGGGCAATTTACTTCCATAGTGATATTGTCTCCGAAACCCAAGGAGGGGTCGCTATGAGTTGGGTCCGACTCAATGGCACATAACAACAACACCTCCAAAACAGACCCTTATCCCCATTTCCACCTGGAAACAAGAAAAATGGTCATTTTCCATCTAGTACAGCTATCTACATTTTTAGATTCTCAAATATATACGGTATATTGTATGTATGGATTCTATTAGGGGAGTTACAACTGAGAATAGCCACCGATTTCAAAATTCTTCTCATCAGATCTAATTCAGAGAGTGTTCTATTAGTTGTTCTTGAAATAAGCTTTAGACTTAAACAACCTATTTCAGTTAAGTGTAGGTATTTTTTAATTGTTAGATAAGCGAATATAATTGCTAGTTTAAATGTAAGTTGCTTGGATTGCCTGGTCTTTGTGTATAGTATTTCAACAGAAGGTAGTGTAGTATATTTAATGGGAAGTGCCTTTTAAAATGGCAAAAGAGTTATTGTTTACTTTGCTGTTATTTAAATAGCCCTGAAATGATTCATTAAAAAGCCTAGTTCTTTATTTGCTATGGTCTCTGCCCTTCTAAGCATTTACTTTGTGGCTCAGCATAGCAGTAATCTGGTGATCAGCAGGGATGTATTTCATATTTTGATAGTCTGTGCAAATACATTCATTTAACTAAAAATAATGAAACATGAGGGAGGTCTCTTTTCCCAAGTGAAAGCCTGCCTGTGCATTCATAATGATTTTACATGTGGTAATAGAGCTAGACATACTAACAAGCAGCAAAAGCTTTGGAACTAGTACTGTACAGTGCTTATGATCATGAAATATGCAAAATGTATATAGAAAACTGATAAGAATTGTCACTTTAGCTATGTCCTTCATCTAGTTAAGCTTCTTAGCCAGCCAGATATTTTTTATTAAATATTTTTCAGTGGGGATTAATACTTTATCTAGCCTGTTAATTTTAGTGTGCCTGCCATATGTGTTTTATATTTTAATGACCCTGGCTTAAGTAATAGCTGATAAATCTTCACTATTTCTAGTTCAGCAAGGCTAAGTCAGGAAATCAGAATTTTCATAGATTAAAAACCTGGTGGTTTTGAAAAAGAAAATTTTGGTTTTAAGGGCGAAAATAGCTGTTTAGAATAATAAAATAATTTTTCCTAATTTTTTTAAAGAGTATCTCTAAATGTTCTAAACTTTTGATACTCAGAATTTGATGTACATTAGTGCCCTAGGTGTGGAAAACCTAAAGAAAGACAGAAATAACTCAAAGCTTAGGCACTGTGCTGCCAGAGCCCCTTTGTATACCAATACTGAGATGGAAATTTAGAGCTCAGAGGACCTTGCAGATTCTCTAGTCCTTGTCTTCTTTGTTTTAAATGTCACAAAAATGAGTCAAAACAAGGATAATATGTCTGGTACACAAATAGTGGCAAACCCAAAGCTTGAACCCTGACTCCTTTTGTGCTCTTCTTCTGGTTACAAATCTAAGAATTAAGACTCTCAGAAGATTAATTTTTACCTTTTGTTATGAAACATGACACTTGATGCTTCAGCAGGATAAAATTCATAATGTAATAGCATCAAAATACCATTAACACTTTCCTTCAGGTTCTAAAGCTGGGGAACCCTAAGAGTTATTATAATAGAAAACAGTTTTAAATAATGTCAAAGATTGAAAGACAGTTTCTGATAGTATTGTATCAAAACAATTTTAAGTATGTTGTTGTTGTTATGTGCCGTCGAGTCGGCCCCGACTCATAGCGACCCCTCCTTGGGTTTCCGAGGCAGTATCACTACGGAAGTAGGATTGCCCAACCTTCCTTCCGAGGAGTGGCTGGTGGGTTTGAACCGCCAGCCTTCTGGTTAGCAGGCAAGTGTTTTTAGCCACTATGCTACCAGAGCTCCCAATTTTAAGTATGTTGTTGTTGTTATGTGCCGTCGAGTCGGCCCCGACTCATAGCGACCCCTCCTTGGGTTTCCGAGGCAGTTATCACTACGGAAGTAGGATTGCCCAACCTTCCTTCCGAGGAGTGGCTGGTGGGTTTGAACCACCAGCCGTCTGGTTAGCAGGCAAGTGTCTTAACCACTATGCTACCAGAGCTCCCGATAATTTAAGTATAGTCTCCCTTAATTTTAAGCATGATTTGTAGTTCTGTTAAGCCATAAAGGTGAATTAAGAAGAAATTTTCTCTTAAGCTTAATTTAGCTATAAGTCTCTGGATTGGGTATTGACAAACTATGGGTCTCATGGGCCAGGTCTGACCTACCACCTGTGTTTGTAGGAGCCACACTCATATTTTATTAAGTATTGTCTGTGGCTGTTCCTTTGCTACCAGGACAGAGCTGAGTAGTTGCAACAGAGACCAAATATGTCTTGGTTTATACCTAGAATATTTACTGTATGGCTCTTTAAGACAATATTTGCTCCACTTTAGTTAAATAACCTAGGTTTGGGTAGGAGCAAATGAGCAAGAAAGAAAAAGTTAGAAAAATGCTAGTTAATTATTACTGTAGTATTTTTTGGATAAAGGAGAATGATATCTTTAAAATTTTATTACATTCCTCATCTTACTAGCTTATTAAGATATTTCAGTGTTATTGAGAGTAGCCAATCTCTTAAATTCACAAATGATCAGTTAAGAATTTTATATTTAAAGGGTCTGGTCATACTAATAAACAAAAATCTAGGTTTTGGTTTGGCAAGGTCTTAAGTATCTCTTGGGGACAGGACTCTCTGCAGAAGTAATAAGAAAAAAATGGGAATTATCAGTCTACTTTGGAGGCCTGTGAAGTTGACATGTCCTCAAGATGCAGTGACCAAGAGCAAGCTTTCATAGAGAACTGTTTTCCAAGACCATGTGTTTTGTTTTTCTGGTCTGTGTGCCAAGTGTGAAAGACACTGAGATTGCTGTGTCTTTCCTCCTGCTTGGCTACCAATTATTTTATTAGAATAAGTTAAAATACATAACTGAATAGCACTTCTGATTGGATACTCAGGAGTTAAGATCCGATGATTTGATTCTAACATACTTTAAAAAAAAATAAGTCCAAGTAATACTTTCTTAAATTGAAAATACCTATTTGATAAATACATTTTCCAGATGACTCAAGAGTGTTTTAGTAAAAGGTAAGTCTCCCTCTAAGTCTTTTTTTTTTTTCTTTTCTCCTAACTTTCTTTGAGAATAACTTCCTTTTATTTTTTTATGGTGGTAAAATATATATGTCAAAACATTTACCATTTCACCTGTTTTTACATGTACAATTCAGTGACAGTAATTATGTTCACCAAGTTGTACAAGCATCCATTTCCAAATTTTTTTTATCACCCTTCACAGAAACGTGAGTTTTGCGTAAGCAGTCACTACCTCCTACTCTGGTAGCATAGTGGCTAAGGCACTTGACTGCTAACCAGAAGGCTGGCGGTTCAAATCCACCAGCCACTCCTCGGAAGGAAGGTGGGGCAATCTTCTTCCGTAGTGATACTGGCTCGGAAACCCAAGGAGAGGTCGCTATGAGTTGGGGCCGACTCGATGGCACATAACAACAACAACAACAACAAACCTCCTACTTGCCCCTGGTAGCTGTTAATAAACTTTGATTTATGTGTTTGCCTCATTTAGATATTTCATGTAAGTAGGATCATATACAGTATTTGATCTTTTGTACATGACTTATTTTATTCAGCATAATGTTTTCCAGGTTCATTCATGTCATAGCACATCCCAGAACTTTATTTCTCTTTATATATTTCTGAATTGTATATATGTACTACATTTTGTTTATCCGTTCATCTGTTGATGGACATTTGGATGGTTTCAATATTTTGACTATCGTGAATAGTGCTTAGTGAGCACTGGTGGGATAAGTATCTATTTTAGAGTCCTATTTTCAGATCTTCTGGTTATATATCAGGAGAAGAATTGCTAGGTTATGTGATAATTCTTTTTAACCTTTTGAGGAACTACCAAATTATTTTCCATAGCAGCTGCATCATTTTACAGTCCTACCAACAGTGGATGACGGTTCCAACTTCTCCACATCCTTTGCATACCTTATTTTGTTTTTCTGAAATAGCCGTTCTAGTGGGGGTGAAATTTCTCTCTGCCTTGACTCCCAGTTCTTAAGTTCCTCCTTGCAGAAGCAACCACTGTTAGGCGTTCCGTTCCCTCTATATCCTTCCCAAAATTGTTTGTGCTTATCCAAGCACATATGTTTTATGCCAATAGAATCTTACAGGATGCAGTTTTGTGCCTTGTGCTTTGTATTTATATGAGATGATTGTAGATTCGCATGCAGTTGTAAGAAGTAATAAAGTGATCCCTTATATACTTTGCCCATTTCCCCCAGTGTAACATTTTGTAAAACTATAGTATAATGTCACAACTAGGATATTGACATTGATACAGTTTCTACTGTCTCCTTAGATTTCTCATTTGTGTGTATGTATATTAAATTCTATACAATTTTATCACATATGTAGGTTCCTGTATTCACCACACAGCAAGATACTGAACAGTTCCAACCCCAAAAAGATCCTGTCACCCTTTATAACCACACCTCCCTCCCTGTTGTCTTCCCTCCCTTTATAGCCTGGCAATCACTGATCTGTCTTCCATTTCTAAAATTTTGTCATGTCAAAATATTATAAATTGAATCACATAATGTGTAATGTTTTGCACCTTTTAAAAAACAAATAATCTTTTAGATGTAGATCTACTTCATTTACTTCATGAGTGCATAGTATTCCATTTTATGTGCATGTTTTAATCTACCTAATCTTCATTGATGAACATTTGTATCAGTCTTGCTATTACAAAAATGCAAGTAGTAAATACTCTCTGTATGCATGTGCCAAGTATTTATTGCTAAAATGTGTGGGTAAAGTTGTGGGGTCAGAGTATATGAATGAATTTTAATAGATATTTCTAAATTTTTCTCAGAAAAGGGTGTTTCCAGTGTGCAGTTCCAGTTGCCTTGTATGAGAATACCTATTTCCCCACATTGTCATGTGCACAGTGTATTATAGAATGCTTTAATACTTGGGAGTCTTTTTTTTTTTTTAAATCACCACTTGTCTCTCTAGTAATTATTTTTTTGCATGACTGAATGCTGTATTTGGGCTCAGCTAATGTTAGTTCTCATGACTTCGGTTTTATAGGGGAAAATTCTGTTGCAGGAAATAACATTGGAGCTAAAATATTTGTATAATATTACCAAGTCTACTTTTAGAAAATTTCAATAATCAATGAAATTTCACTATAGCAAAGCTTTAGAAATTGGCTTATAATAGTAATGAGGTTAGTACTATAATGTAAGTTATTGTGTGGACCTTAATGTTGTTATTAAGCAGACTCATCCTCAAGCATGAGTAGGGTTTTATCAAACCTATTTAATTGTTTTTGAATCAATATAAGTTCACTTAATTGAAATTCAAAATACTAGGAAAGAGATAATACTTATTTTAGACCCCATTTAGAGACTGGTGACTCCTTCAGTAGAAGGTAACCAACTAAAAGGAATGTGAAGAAGTGGAGACAGAGAGATATTTTTTCTCCAACAAATTAGTAATTTTTCAGTTTTGATTTTTATTGCTCAGTTTCACATTGCCTGAAAATATAATTGTGTTTGATTTTTATAGCTGTTCTAAGAATGTTTTGATGTACAGTGAACAGAAATGTATTTCTCTAGGAATTAGGTACTAAACACATCTAGAATTGACAAGATATTTAGTAAACTCTCAACAATCATCCACTTTTAAAATGCTTCCAAGTTGCTTTGCACTAGTTAGCAGTCAGCAAATATTAGTAAAATGAAACTGGAGAATTTGTGCACCAGCTACATACCCTGATTGAATAGAATATAGGGTAATTTGAGGACAGAAATTGGAGCATGCAGCTTTATACCAGAGAGAATTCAGATTGAGGGCATCCTTATTCTCTCTATGTGTTTCTCATTAGTAGTTGTCTTCCACTTCAGATTTTGAGAGTCTGTTTATGGATCAGGTACATTTTGCTGAAATTAGATTGACCCCAGTTGAACAGAGGGCCTGCCTATAAAAATCAAATAACTGAGGCCTTTCACCTTTATTGAAAAGTTAGAACAACAAATTAACTTACTCTTATTGAGCCCTTTGGTTACTGTTTATATTTTATGAGAAACCAAATCAGAAATTCTAGAACCATTTTCTCTTTAATCCAGCTTGATCCTCTGGCTTATCAAAAATAACATGGCATGACTTTATTACTGTTCCAATATACCACAAGAGAATTATGGCTTATTAAAATAAATAGTAAAGAAAGAACAACCTTTAAGGTAATATGTGTAGTGTAGTGCTGAAGGCACTTGACTGCTAACCAGAAGCCTGGTGGTTCAAACCCACCAGCCACTCCTCAGAAGAAAGATGGGGCAATCTACTTCCGTAGTTGTACTGCCTTGGAAACCCAAGGAGGGGTCACTGTGAGTCGGGTCCGACTCAGTGGCACATAACAACAACATGTAATACCACAAAGCTAAATCTAGACTTCAAAAATAGTAAATAATTATAAAGAAACAGAAACCTCCAGACTCACCTTTTTTTGATCTCTAGATTTGTTTTTCACCATAGGGCTGTTTGGTCACTCAGATAGTGAATCTATCCAAAATCCAGATACCTACAAAAAGCAGCCTTAATGAGGAACCGTTTAAGATTCTGTGTGGGGAGGAACTTTATCATTCTACTCCCTTGACCTTCTCTGTCCAGTGTGGTAGCTCTTAGCCACGTTTGTCTAAATTTAATTTAAATAAAATAAAAAATACGACTCCTTAGTTTTGTTACTACATTTCAGGTGTTCATTAGTCACATGTGGCTAGTAGCTACTGTATTGGACATTGCAGGTGTAAGCAGGGAAGCTAAAACTTAGTATTTAGATAATTCCTGAAAGATAATATATTCAGAAGAAATTCCTTTTGTTAGGTTGTTGTTGCTTTTTTGATGATTTGAGATCAGCGAACTTTGAAACAGCTCCATTACCAAGATAGAAATATACACTTGCCAAAAGAGAGTTTTCAGCCTCTTTTCCATTGTTTTCTTCCCACAGCTGCTGGGCATGCTGTGTGCATGCATCGTGTTGTGCAGAAGGAGTAGAGATCCTGCTTATGAGCTCCTCATCACCGGTGGAACCTATGCATAGTAGCAAACCTGAGCTTTTTAGTCTTGTTCTGATTTGGAAGGTGAATTGAGCAGGTTTGCTGCTATTGGCCTCCTGAGTTGTTTTAGTTAAAGCACATGTATACTGGTGTTGGACAGAGCAGCTTGGCTCTTCATTTACCTACCTGCCTATGTACCCACCCACCCACCTACCCATCTACCCACCTGCCCACCTACCTATGGCTTTCTTTTCCCTTGTTCTAGCTGATTCTCTTTAAGTTTTTAAGTATGGTGGAAAATGTTCTAATTTCAGAACCATTTGCAAGTTGTGTAGTGTAGTAGAATTAATGGAGGGTGTGGGTCTGCTTTTGTTACCTCCAAGCATTAATGGGACTGATTCTGAAGTATCACCGGACCCTTTCAGTCTTTATAATGTAGAATTATTGGCCAAAGGTTTTGGGAGGAGGGGGAAGAAGCCAGCTGTCTGGTTAATGTTAATGCCAGATAGTACCCCTCATCACTGTCCTTTTAAAATATACATATACTATAGTCCAATAAGATAACAGTTGTACAAAATGGCTAAAATAGACTTTAGAATTATATGGTACATGTCTTGATTCATCTTCAAAATCAGACACTGATCTTTGAAACTAGTGGTTTTTAATCAAAGCTGACTTTATAGGAGGAGTATAATGTATGCACTACTGTTTTAAAACAATTAGTGTGAGTGTGTGTGTGTGTTTTTTTATGATTGAGCCCATTCATCATAAGTCTTAAAACTCGTTTGGAAATAATGTACCCATGTAGACTAGCAAAATAGTGCGTAGATGTGATATCAGTTGTAAATAGAAAAATCTAATTCAATAAACTCTGTATCACCCCTCGATATGTAGTTTTTAATTATTTTGGGTGTACTTGAATTCCAGAGCAGCAATGTAATGTTTTAAACAGTGGTACTGTCTATAGTTCCTCATGATTTGCATGTGTTTTCATTATACCTGTTGCCACATTCTAAAGGCCTTGCTTGGTATTCAAGAAACCACGGATGGTTTTCAGTCAGAATATCTTACAAATGAGAGCAGCTGCTGTGTGCAAAGCTCCGAGGATACAGTGGTGGTACTGTGCTGTTCTTTGTTTTCAAGGAGTTTAGAGTCCTAGTATAGGAGGCATACACAGAAATGTAATTTCCATACAGTGCAATAATTTGTAGTGATAAAGTAATGGGAGCTCATACTCTTAGATTCCTAGTAGAGATGCCTGAGCTTGGAGGCTGAATAGGCTTGTGGGAGGGGTTACATAGGAGTGTGAAATGGGATGAAGTATGTAGGGAGCTACAAATAGCTCATTGTGCCTAGAGCTTAAAATACAAGGTTGAGAGAAGTAGGGAAACCCAGGTCCTCCAGGGTCCTACATGACATCCTAAGGAGCTAAGACTTTACTTGAAGGTAGAGGCAACCGTTACAGGGTTTGTACATGGTGGTAATAAGACCTGTTGTAGATGGGTCCTTGTCATTATAGTACAGAGGATGGATTGGGTGGGGGAGGCGAGGTGCATATGAAGGGATTGTTTAAATTGTATACTCTAAGAGTGTTTAAAAGCATGAAGTAGGGCACTGTTGGTGGAGGTGGTAAAGCATGTGGACTCAGGGACTGTTTAGATTGGAAAAATGGCAACATTTGATAATCATTGATTGGATGTGGGGCAAGGAGAAGAAAAAAAAATCTAGGTGAGACTCAGGTTTCTGGCTTCATCAACTGGAGAAGCTGAGTTTGTTGGAACCAAGTACTAACATTCATAGGGAGCGAGTAAGGGCAGACCTAGGGGCATGAGTTCACATTTAGTTTTGTTGATTTTGAGATGCCCAAGTATCATGCACATCTGTCCTGCCTGGAAATAGAGAGGGCATGGGAATGGTGAGGAGGCAAAACTAGCTTCTGTTGAGAAAGTGGAAGTTACCAAAACATTCATGATTTCACAGGAACAGAGGACTGGATAATGGTGCCACTCACCCATCCCACTTTTTTTCCCCCTTGCCTGTTGCACAGTTGGCGAGAGTGTTTGCTTATCCTGCTGACCTTTCACTGCCACCATCATCCCCCTCATCTGGCCCTGTCCCCCCCACCCTACCATTCTATGGCTACCTCATCCCAGGTTGTAGCTGAGGTGGATTGTGATGTTGGTTGCCCTCTCTGTGCATAACAGAACTGGGCCTCTAGAATAGAAAATTACTCCATGAACTTACCCAAGAAACTAATTCCACATACTCCTCCTTCATGCATTTCCATCTGCTTGCCCTGTGCTCTGTCAGCTGGAACAGATGTGCCATGTTAACAGTGAAGCCAAAAAAGGTGGTAGCTCCAGGGCCACCGGTTCAACCATTCTAGCTCCTGCCACCTTCCAATTGTGTATAGTTCCTAGGACAGTGGTCCTGAAAATGCCCTTTTCCATAGCCTGGGAACCCCTAGAAGGGGAATCTGTCTGTTAGCCAAAGTCATACAAATTCAACTTCTGCCTTAACATCCCCAGAGTCTGACACACCTCAACTACTTCATGTAGTTGAGACCAGGAGTTCGCCCTACCCTGAGATTCTATTCTTCAGAGAACAAAAGAGTTACTCCTTAACTGAAATGTAATAAATGAGATCTCTCCCTTTCCCAGTGTTTCCCAACCTTGTCTGCACATTGGAATCACCTTGAAAACTACAGATGCCTGGGGTTTCAGAGTCTGTGAAGTAGTCTGGGGTGCCAGTCAGCCAAAGCTCAGAACCACTACTATATCCTATAGCCATTATTATTATTATTATTAAATAAGCTTTATTTGGAAATAATTTCAAACTTAAAGTTGTAAAAATAAAAATTGAACTTACAAGGACTGAATATCCTGTACTCAGATTCACCTATTAACATTTTGCCCCATTTGATTGATCATTTGTGTTCGTGCATGTGCTTGCTCTCTCCACATCCTGCTAATATTTCAGTGGGTATTTCTTAAGAATGAAGATATTCTCGGACATAACCACAGTATAGTAGTCAATTCAGTAAATTAAACACACTAATATAATACTTTTAATCCTGCCATTCATTATGTCCTTTGTAGCATTTTTTATCCTCTAGTTCTGGAACCTGTTTAGGCTCCAGTATAAACATTTAATTATCATGTCTTTGGTATCCTTTAATCTGGAGCTCTTAGTTTTGTTGCTTCTGACATTGACATTTTGGCAGAATAAAACTAGTTGCCAAAGAGTTGATGCTGACCTGACGACCCCATGTGTGTCAGAGTAGACCTGTGCTCCATAGGGTTTTCAGTGGTTGATATTTTGGAAGTGAATCGCCAGGCTTTTCTTCCAGGGTACCTCTGGGTGGGTTCAAGCCACAAACCTTTTGGTTAATAATCTGTTTGTGCCACCCAGGGACTCTGACCCCTTTATTTAAACATTTCTGCTCATTTTGGGTTAATCTGATGTTTCTTCTTGATTAAATTCAGAGTTTGCATTCCAGGTGCTAGAATTCTGTGTCATGTTGTATCCTTTTAAAACACTGTATCTGGAGGTACATGATGTCCACCTGCCCCTCATCGGTGATGTTGATATGAACTACCTGGTGTATCATTCAGGGTCCAGTGAGGAGAACATATGAATAGGGAAATTTTAATACAGAGAAATTTCAACTAGATAAAAGGTAGTTAAACACTAAAAGGGGTGAAAAAGAGAGCTCTGAGGTGTCACAGCAGGTGGCAGCTGCAAAAAACAGCTTCCACTCCAGAGGCCAAGGGAAGCGTGAACAGGAAGGAACTTAAACTCTCAGGAGGGCCACACAGACTGAGGTGAGGATGTGGCTACGCATGTAGAGGACATGCAGCCTGCCCTGTGGGGAAAAAATAAACCTGGAGGGTACCCATCACTGACCCTGGAGATCAGAGAACTGCCACCGTGGTAAATGAATGCTGCTACGACTGCGCCACACCAAGAATAAAAAAAAGTAATCCGTCTCCAGCCTCTAGCCTTGTGGTCCCCCCTTCAGAGCCTTCTGTGGGCCAGCAGGCAAAGGAGAAGAGAGGGTTTGCAGATTCCTAGTCTCAGTGTGACCAGGAAGGACAAGGAAGGTGAGTTTAGAGCTAAGAGACAAAAAGTTAATAACCAGCACACCTGGTAAAGGTGTGTTCCACTTTCTCCATGTTATAGTTACTGCTTTTCCCTTTCCAACCAATCAGCAGTTTCTGGAGAGATACTAAAGAGCATAAATATCCTGCTCTTCATCCACTCCCGCCTGCCCCCAGATTTAGGAAATATTGCTTATTCTGCCTTGAATTAATTTTTACTACGATGTTTACAATGTTGTTTTTCCAGTCCAACACTTCTTTCTCATCTACTATTCATCCCTTCTCTCACTTCTCACCCATTTATTTATTTTTATTTATCTCCTTATATTCATTGTGAACTGATAGATTACCATTGTTCAATAGTCTGTAATTCATTATTGTCCATTTTGGGAGAGTTCTCAGATAGCTCCAGATTTGATGACTGGGAAGTGCCTTCAGGTTGCCTCCTGTGTCCTTGAAACATGCTGTGACATTCTTGGGAGCATTTCTGTAATCTCAAATAAAACAGGATGTTCTAGGCTCATCTAGTATCCACCTTGCCTAGCCCTGGAGTCAGCTGTTCCTGCAAGGAGTCCTGTTCCTGGCACTGCTGCTGGAATGGCTTTGCTTATCTCAACAGATGACAGAATGTGTATTATTGCCTTTTTAAAGTTCTTTTCAATCTTTTTTTTTTTTTTTTAAAAAAAAAAAAAGTAACTAGTGTTCTAAGAAATGTAAACTACATAGAAATCTAAAGAAAATAATGCCCATAGGTAAGCAACTTGAGCAGTGGTATGTATCCTTACAGACTATTTTCTCTACATGTACAAAAAGAGACTGGGTGGTTTTTGGTTTTGTTAATTATATGATTTTTATTTGACAAGTTCCTCTTTTTCTCTTCACAACATAATATGGTACTCTATGTCAGACTGTAGAATCAATGCCATCCCTTTTGTTAATTGCAAGGATGTATTAGTATTTTGATGGACCAACCTACAATGGCTACAATGAATGGACATTTAGTTGCCTTCAGCCTCACTGCAGTGAACAGAATAGTGTTCTGTACACTACTCCTGTGCATTTCTGCATAAACTCAGGACAGAGTCTTGGGGTAGTGGATTTATTCTGGATCAAAAGTTACATTTAAAACTTCTTGTACATACATTCAGTTGCCCTCCAGAAAGATGATACCAATTTATACTCCCACTAGCAGAAAGCCCTGGTGGCCTCCTGCCTAAAGCATTTGATTGCTAACCAGAAGGCTGGCGGTTCAAACCCACCAGTCACTCCTTGGAAGGAAGGTTGGGCTATCTACTTCCATAGTGATAGCACCTCGGAAACCCAAGGAAGGGTCACTATTAAGTCAGATCCGACTCCACAGCAGTGTGTTGCATTGTGTTGAGCAGTGTCTGAAAGTGCACATTTCCCTAGATACCATTCCTGACACTTAGGGAATTGGCATCAGCCTTTAACTCTTCCAGTCTGACAAATGAAAATAATATATCTCCTTGATTTTTAGCTGTTGTTGTTGTTATGTGCCATCGAGTCATCCCTGACTCACAGCGACCCCTCTTTGGGTTTCCGAGGCAGTATCACTACGGAGGTAGGATTGATTTTTAGCTAGGCCTGCGTGTTTTCAAAGGTGTTTTAGCCATTTGTATCTCCACAGAATTTCTAGTTTCTATCCTTTGCCAAGTATTATAGTGTTGTTTGTTTTTCTTTCTTACAGATCTTAACAGAGTTAAGTTTATTTAGGAAAGTCTTTTCTAGGAATCTTAATATTTGTTGTTATTATGAATGGAATAATTTTCCCTCACTGGCTATAAACCCAAGGAGGGATCGCTATGAGATGGATCTGATTCAATGGCAGTGAGTTTGGTTTTTGTTTTTTATGAGCATTTTATTTGTTAGCTATGTTGGTCTTGTATCCAGCATCTTGAAATTCTTAAAAATATGTCCTATGTGGCTTGTTATTGCCCATGTCTCTGACGTCTCCTGAGGATATTATACAGTGACCTGACAACAACAATTTCCTAAATTTACCTACTGAATACCTTTTTGGACACTGCTCAGTGCATTGCTGGTTGTGTGGAAGGTAACCCATACACAGGTCCTGCTCTCCTATCTTTGCCCACTGAAGAAAGTAAAATAGATGTGAAACTATAGGATAGAAAAGAGACTTGTTCATCTTTTCATCTGTAACACTTGGCACATAAAACGAAAGAAAGAAAGAAACCTCACTGCTATTGAGTCAATTCAGACTCATAGTAACCCTGTAGGACAGAGTAGAACTGCCCCCATAGAATTTCCAAGGCTGTAAATCTTTAAGGAAACTGCCACCTCTTTCTCCCGCAGCTGGTGGGTTTGAACCACCTACCTTTTGGTTAACAGCTGAGTGTTTTAACCACTGCACCACCATAGCTTCTACCTGGCACATACACTGTCATCAAGCTGGTGGGTTTGAGCTGCCAATCTTCTGGTTAATAAATGCCTTAGGCACTACGCCACCAGAACTCCTTCTGTACCACTATCTCACTGCCATCGAGTTGATCCCAACTCATGCGACCCCTCCTTGGTTTCCAAGGCGATATCTCTATGGAAGTAAATTGCCCAGTCTTCCTTCTGCGGAGTGGCTAGTGGGCTTGAACCTCCAGCCTTCTGGTTAGCAGTCAAATGCCTTAGGCACTATGCCACCAGAGCTTCTTTTATACCACCATTGTTGTTATATGCCTTCAAGTCAGACCTGACTCATAGCGACCCCTTCTTGGGTTTCCAAGGCAGTATCACTACGGAAGTAGATAACAGGTTGTTTAGGAGTTTGAAAACCATATTCTTATGGCACCTGAGTGACTGACTTATTTCAGACATTTAGGACCTCCGTATACTACCTGTAAACTATACGGGTAGATCCTGAGATGGAGTGGACCCCCTTTCTCCTCCCTTTGGCTTTCTAAGGGGGCTCTGCTGGGCACAGTTTGAAACCATGTCCTTGTGGTCCTGATATTCTGTCAGGATGCCCAGGGCAGTGAGCTCACTTGCTGGTGGCCACATTGTTCTTGGCTGATTTGCACGCCAGGATAGGCAGACATCTCCAGTTGCAACCAGACCAAGCCAAACAGATAAACACCTATATTGAGGTTGCTTGGCCTAGGAATGGTTGTAGGAGGGCTGTCAGAATTGGATACCAGTGGTACATGAATCCAGTTTGGCCAAACAGTGGCTGGTGTCTCCTTGTCACTGTTGGAAAGGACTCACTGACGTAGTCACAGCTCTCCTGAGAGCTGTGAAGAGGGTTTTGCTGAGCCCAGAACTCCGCTGTTGATTATAGTCAAGATTTGGAGGTGGTGGGCCTTTTCATAAAAGCCATCCCTTGCTTTTCATCAGCATGTACCCTTATCTAATTTGAACCTTATAGGAATAGCAGCTTGCACAGAAGTTTTTTGGCCCATCTAATTGATGATGAAACTTAGACCTAAAGAAATTGTGATTTGCCTAAGACCACACACAAGCATGAGGCCATACTTTTCCCTTCCTATTCCATGCTGTCTTTGAGCAGCCCTCTGCCAGGAAGAGGGCTGCAGTTATTTACACACCCAATTACACATAAGACAACTCCCTCTTTATCTAGCACCATCTCCTCTGAAGGCAATCCATCCATGCAGTTGGTTCCCAGCAGCTAAGGTTGTGACCTGGTGCACAGAAGAATGGAGAAAGCTGCAGAGGCAGTGAATCTGACTTAGATCCGTTGTGTTGGTTTTTTTCCCCCTGGTATAAATTGTGACCCAGGAGTTACTTTCAGTTCTGTTTTTTGGCTGCCTGAATGACTGGAGCACAGTGTTATCTAACACTCATTACCCATCATCCTCTGGGACCATAGAAACTGCAGCACCTGTCAGAGATGATGATAAATATCTAGGCCAAAGGTTTTGAAAAAATGTTTGTAGTGGAATGGAATGCTCAATCAAGATGACAGGGTATTTTCAAGGAATAAATAAAGCGTTGATACCTAGCTTTCTACTCTTTTCTTTCCCCTTCGCTGCCCACAGAGAACCTGACCCAGTGGTCAGTCTGTTTGGCTCTCTTGCCACTTGTGGGCTCTGCCCTCCTCAGCCATGTCTTGCAGCTCCTGCTCCAAGGCCGTCTCACTTCTGGGCCTTTGCTCAGGCTTTGTCTTTGCTGATTCCCCTCCTCCAACTCCTACTCCACCTGAGGAAAGCCAGCTCATCTTTCCGGCTCAGCTTAGAGTCACTCCTCACCACCTCCCTTTCACTTTTCCTCATTACTGTCTCAGGTCCCATAAGTTACCATGTCCTATCTTTCTACATTCCTCCAGAATTACTCACCTCTCCACCCCAGTTTCCACTTCCCAGACAAGCAGCTGTTATGTCTGTGTTGGACAGTTTGCTCCTGGCCTCCCTGCCCCACTCATGGCCTACTTGCTGTCTACCTTGTATCAGAAGGGTTATAGAGTTGGTATAGTAGATAAAGTGCTTGGCTGCTAACCAAAAGGTTAGTGATTTGAACCTACTAGCCAGGAGCTCTGGTAGCATAGTGCCTAAGGCACTTGACTGCTAACCAGAAGGCTGGCGGTTCAAACCCACCAGTCACTCCTCGGAAGGAAGGTTGGGCATTCCTACTTCCGTAGTGATACTGCCTCGGAAACCCAAGGAGGGGTCGCTATGAGCGGGGCCTACTCGATGGCAAATAACAACAGCAACAACAAGCCACTCCATAGGTGAGACCTGGCAATCTGCTCTTGTAAAGATTTCAGCCTAGGAAACCCTATGGGGCAGTTCTACTCTGTCCTCTAGAATTCACTTTACAGCACCTAACAAAAGCACTGAGTGTCCGCCTTTGGAGGTGAGTGAAGGCACGCCTTTATCTTAGCATTTGTATTAGCAAATGCAATGCTAGTCACAGAGAAATTATCAAAAGACCACTTGAATTACTTCTGGGGCTGCCTGACACTTTGAATTACTTGGTGCTGGGCTTGACATGCATGTTCTGGGCAACATCTTTGGTCCCAGGTAAGCTTTTTTTGCAGCCAAGTATTTATTTACAGGCTGCTCTCTTTCAGGGAGTGGAAATCCAACTAGCAGATTACTTTTTCTTCTCCAAACAACCCTGTTTATAGACCTCAGGTGAGTCCAGGACAGGAGTAGGCATTTAGTCATCTCTCTCTCTCAGATGTTCTTTAAGAGGGAAGATGACATTTCAGGAAGGATTTAAGCCTCAGTCTGTTTTTTTTTTTTTAATCCTCCAAAGGTCCAAAGCCTTTTCCATCCTGCTGGCCCTACACCCACCTGGTGGGAAGGGGTGACACTCAGTAGGTGGCTAGCCTCATCCTCAGCTCTGGAGCCCTGCTTCCTGGGGCCCTTTATCTACCCACTCCCTCTCCCCGTGAGGTTAGGGAGACAGACTGCTTTAGGCCTTAGTACCTCTGCCTGGCCCAACATGAATAACACTTTGGCATAAAACCCTTTCACTGCATTAGCTTGTAGACCTAAGGGGCCCACATACCTGAGACTGGGGTGAGAAGCCACAAATCAGAGGTAGTCTTCCTCCCCAAAAGTTTGATTAACCAAACCTCTCAAACCTGCTGAAGTCATGAGGGTGAGGACATAGAGATGGGCATCTGCATTAAACACTGGAGCAGCTCCTTTTGACTGTAGAGACTACTCTCCTGGCCCCATCCTTGCTCTGTCCCTATGGTATAGCTGAGTCCAGGCTCTCATTTTTGCCACCTGTGGCATCTGATGGGACCTCTGGTAGCACAGTGCCTGAGGCACTTGACTGCTAACCAGAAGGCTGGCAGCCAGCCACTCTTTGGAAGGACGATTAGGCGATCCACTTCAGTAGTGATACTGTCTTGGAAACCTAAGGAGGGGTCGCTGTGAGTCGGATACGACTCTATAGCAGTGAGCTTGGTTTTTGATTTGGTGGCATCTGATAATTTGCCTGGACACGTGGAGTCATCCTTCACATACTGGCTGTCAAGTGGGCAACTGGCTGGGAAGGGCCAGGACCAGTGGGGAAAGCCACAAGTCCACAGCAGGGTTCCTTGTGGGGTGCTGTGCTCCCTGTCACCAGAGATTTCTAAGGAGACTAGGGTGCCCAGGGCTCATTTCCCCAGGAATGCCAACGAGGGCATTGCACAGGAGATTGGATTAGCTTCTCTCACAATCTTCTAAATTCTGGGGAATTCCAGTGATGACCTTCATTCCACTTTTCTCTGCTACATGCCCATTGTAGAGATGCCAAAGGCAGGAAGGAGCAAAATGGAATCTCCCCTTTCCTATCTTTGCACAGCTTCCTCCTGGTCCAGGACCACCTGTTCCCAGAATCCTCTGCCTGCTCTGCACATTGGGACATTTTCTGTAGTTTATGTTTGGTCCCTTTGACAAGGTCAAGAACTCTTTAAAATAGAGGAAGGGACTGAAGTTTTATTCACCTTTTTCTCACTGGCCCTCACATAGAGCTGTGCCCACAGGATGGTCCACAAAGGTTCATGAATAAGTGAGTGAGTTAACAATACCAGATAAAGCCTACAGTAGACAATTAAGACCTTTCAACAAGTGATTTCTTCTATTAGGACATGGCCAGCGGAACAGAGCCAATGTGTCTCTCCAACCCCATCCCCTGGCCCTGCTATTTCCCTGCAGCCCCTGGGCAGGAGAAGGAGGTTAGCCAGGATGGGCTGCTGTGCTGACATTGTTGGTGAGGCCCTCTTGTCTGCACTTCGAGATGTCTCCCCTTGATCCTCTGCCCCTCTAATCTGAGCACTTCAGCCTAGGAACGAGAAAGAAAAGGGCCAAAGAGAAAAAGAAGGCACCCCTTTATTCCCTGTGGGGGAGACTCCATAGGGAGCAGCCAGCATCCATCCCCAGGGGGAGCAGGCTCGGTTCTGGGGCCACAGCAAGGCCAGGGCAGTGATGAGGGCACTGCTGGCTCCTTGTGCAGAAGTCCAGGTGGGGGCTCCTGCCCTTCCTCAGAGCTTCTCCAGGTAGGAACCAGGGACGAAGCCACGCTGCCCATTCCGTTCCACTGTCCACCAGCCATCCTCCCCTTCCAGGATGACTGCCAGGATGTCCCCTGTGGAGATGTCCAGTTCCTCGGGATTCTGTGCAAGAGATTCAGAGCACACCAGGCTGGAAGGGCTTGCTGGGAGGATTCTGGGCTAAGCAGTCCCCTGAAGGGGCACCCCATGGAACTTAACTTTCAGTCTTCTCCCTAGTTTGTCACTAGACCTCCGCAACCACCAAAACCTGAGTTGCTTTCCCTCCTTCACCTCCCTGCTGCTCCCTCTTCCCACACTCAGCTCCAGGCACACAGTGACTACAGCCAGCCATTCCCTAAGTCCAACAGGACACTCACCCAAGCCTTGCCTCCCATCTTGGAGAGACTCCCAGGGCTTCCCCTGTGCTGGCTAACCTCTCATACAAGCACACCATCATTTGTTCTTGGCCTGTCTCCCCATCTAGGAACTGGGTTTGCCCCATGGAGCTGACTGGACTCAGGCCAGATGGATGCATCCCTCCCCTCACAGCAGATGGCAGATGGGACTCTGGTCCTCTCTGTGACAGCCTTGAGCTATCCTTTCCCCATGGCCTTTAAAAGATCAACACTAGCACAGCTAAAGGACTTATATTGGCTGTGGCCAGAGAAGAAGGTCCCAATCCTGAGCCTGACCCTCAAGTGGCCCCAGGCTCTGCCAGCTTCCCTGCACAAGTGCACATTCTCAGATATGCACACTCACACACACAGACACACTGCCATGTCTGCATAGTCGTGTGCCCCACGTGTGCATGCATACAGATACAAGCAGACACAGGCACTATATTCAACACATTCAGCACTGAGCCACTCTAAGCATTGGCACTAAGTGCACACACACCCAGCACATTCACAGGCACACATGTGCATGGACGATATTCTCATAGATCATAGCCATCTCTAGATAAATATGGCTCCCCTTCCCACAGTGACCCATCCCTCCCTGGCCCCTGTCTATGCCCAGGTCCAGGAGGTGGCTCACCTGTGCTGTGTAGTCATAGAGTGCCCTGTAGTCCTGGGCTGGTGAGGTGAGGAGTCCTGGCGTATCCTGCACTGCAATGGCAGCGTAGACAACCTCATTCCTCTCAGGGGTGGAGGTCAGGGTCTCTGTGGAGGCTGAGAGCAGGATGAGATCGAGACCCTGTCCCTTCACAAGGACCTTGCCCCTGGAGACCCCTCTTCAGTAGTGTTTCCCAAGGCTTAGCTCAGCCCTCTCCCCTTCTCCATTTGCAGCAGGACACATCCTTCCCCCTTTGAGGCCCTCAGTGGCCCCATCTGTGCCATTTAGGAGTCTTCTCTGCACTGGGGTCACAGTGTGTTGGCCTCCACATCACCCTCAATTACCAGCAGGAGCTGTGGTAGATGTAGTCTTGGGACTTCCATGCAGCAGCCCGGAGAACCTGGGAGTAGGGAGAAAAGAAGCTGGGTCTTACGACAGGGGCTAGGCAGGGCACCCTCAGAGCACCTAGGGCTTTCTCTCCCAGGGCTTAGACACCAAGGTGACTTATGGGGTACACAGTGGATAAGGCATTTGGCTGCTAACCAGAAGGTTGACAGACCCACCAGCTGCTCCATAGAAGGAAGATGGGGCAATCTACTTCTGTAAAGATTCACAGCCCTGAAAACCCAATGGGAGTCACTATGAGTCAGAATCAACTCGATGGCAGTCAGTTTTTTTGCTTTTTTTTCTTGGGCCTGAGGGCTCCCCAACGGGTGGTCCCAGTGTGCCTTGCCTTCCCCAGCAGCACCCTCCCACCCCTTAATTCAGTAGGCCTGTTCTCAGTACCTGCTCCCTTCAGGGCCCCAGAGATCACACTTTGGGGTTCTAGGACCTCCATGCTGCAGCCTTGGGATAATGCCCAGATCTCCATGTCCACCAAGCCCCTATCCAGCCCTCTAACATCTTCTCCACAGGCAAAGGAGCTGGCCTTCAAAGCTCAGCCCATGCCCGCCCACAGGCTGAGCCAGCTTCCTCCCTGAAGTCTCAGTGTCTGAGACAGCTCAGTCACGTCCTGACCATGACAAAAGCAGTCCTCAGTGTGTATGAGTTCTTGGAGGCAGCACCGGGGCTGATGTACCCCATTCCCTACAACTGGCTCTGGCTTGAACCGGGTCATGAAGGTTTCTTGAATAAAATGAACAGAACAAACATGAGGCAGACACTGGGGGCACCTCGTGAAGATGCAGACATGGGCTCTCCATGAAGCAGACTGTAATAAGTGCTAAATAAGTAGAGGCTGGCGCTACTTCCCTGCCTCAGAGAAGGCTTCCCAGAGGAAGTAAGGCTAAGTCTTCAAAGATGAATGAAGCATTAATAGGCATAGCCTGGATGCTGGTGTTGCCAGTGAATGGGAGGGGATACTAAGGTGCAGAGAGGGACTGTATCTGTGAAGTTTGGGGAGTGGAATGGGCCAGCTTGGGGTGTGTGGGAGACATACTGGAATGGGGCTAGGTCAGAGCCCCTGAGTGCCCAGGTGATTCAGGCCTGTGGGAGATTGCCCTGTAATGGGCCCAGAGTGAGGGGAGGGACGTGAAAGGCTTTTTGCCTTGTCCCCTGACCTGAAGACCGGGGTTCCTAGTCAGAAGAACCCATGAGATCTGGGTCCACAAGAGGGGACTAGCCAGGGTGAGCACACTCAGTCCACCTCCCGCCCCACCACCTCTTTGGGATCCTCCTCTTATCTGCCCCTCAGGTCTTATCCTCAGGGGAGCTTGAAGGCAGTTAGGAGCAGGTACAGGGCTGGATGGAGGGTGAGGAAATGCCCAGGCTGACAGGAAGGCCAGGGCAGGGCTGGGGCTCAGGCACCAGGCTTCTCTCTGGAACAGGCCTGAGGGAGGTACAGTCAGCTCCTGAGAATGCTGTATGTCATCCACAAGGGTCAAGGCTTCAGCCAACACAGGGGAGTAACCCAAAGGGGAGAATCTACCCCCCTAAATACCCCCCAGTGGGTTTGTGAGTGGAGACACGTGCTCAGGATAGAAGTACATGGGCACCAAGCATGGAGCTGGGCCCACATGAGAAGGCTAACACACAGGCAGTTGCAGATGTGCACACTGTCTCCCTCCTCCCTACTGGGGCAGCCAGTGGCCATGTTAAAGCCAGAGAGGCTTTGGATGGAGGAACAGAGCAGCCAGTGGTGGGGGCACAGTCTTGTGTTTGCTGAGGCCAGAGTTCCAACTCCCCCACAGTCCTGGCCCCCACATTCCATCTCCCCTCCCACCCCATTTCCCCAGAGTAGTCTTCACTACTGATACCAACTCCTCCCTCTCCTAATTTCTCAGCCACTGCCCCTTGCCCCCAGCTCCTCCAGTCCTTCCTTGCTCTGGCTACCCATCCAGTGGCCATGCTCAAATACAGCCTTGCTCCACCCTCTGGGACCTCTCTCATCCTCATGAGGCACCCTTTTCTGTCCTTGCTTGACACTGCCCCAGGTGAGCTCTTTTGTCCAGTTGCTTAAATGACCACCTCTGCTGAGATCTAGAGGAGCTCTGGTAGCATAGTGCCTAAGGCACTTGACTGCTAACCAGTAGGCTAACGGTTCAAACCCACCAGCCACTCGTCGGAAAGAAGGTTGGGCAATCTACTTCTGTAGTGATACTGCCTCGGAAACCCAAAGAGGGTCGCAATGAGTCGGGGCTGATCCGACGGCACATAACAACAGCTGAGATCCAGGTCCTCACTTCAGGTGCAGGGAGACCTGAGTCCCAAGTTTTTGTAACATTGTGAGGATGTGAATGTGCCTCCTGGGATTATTTTCATGAGATTCTCAAAGAGGTGGACTGTGCACCTCTGCTTTGAGCCTCAGTGATTCCCTTTAGCCTCTGCTTCCTGCCAGGCTTGGTTCAGGATGGCTCCGGAGGCTGGAAGCCTTGGGAATGAGCTGTCTTCAGGGAGCTCTGTAAGCCCCCTCCCACCATGCCCACCTCCCAAAGGCAGGGCCTGCTCCAAGGCTGCTCGCTCTTTGCTGAGGTTGGTTGGAGAGAGGAGGTCATGGAGAAGAGAAGGCCTTGAAGGTGGGGGCATAGGCACCACATGAAACCCGCATATGCTCGTAGATGCCTGCAGACGGGGCACATGGTCCCCTCAGAGACCTGGCTGCTGGGAGGGTCCCCAAGCAGGCTTTGGAACTGTCATCATCGTCACTCATGGACTCCAGGATCTAGAGAGGATGTGCAACACACCTGGGCAACAGATGGAGGCATGGCACTAGGACCCTGCCACCAGGCCAGGGCAGGAACCCTGGAAAAGCCTGGAGAATTCTCTGGCTCCTGCCCTCCTGCCTCCCTGCCCCAGATCCCATGGCAGCTGGAGAGTCTGGCTACCACAGCCCAACAGCCCAGGGCACCAAAGGCTAGGAGCAAGGCCCAAGGGACAAGGTAGTGTTCCTAGAACTCTGAGCAGTCACTAGTGAATAATTGGGTTATGATTATTTGTTTAATGTCTGGGTTTCCTCAGCCTGAGGGTTCCACAAGACTGGGTTGAGCCTGTCTTGTCCCTGCAGAGTGCTCAACAGCTAAACACTGTACCAGGTGCACAGCAGGTGCTTAGTAATCATGTATGAGATGAGTCAGTTGCAGGCAAAGAGGTGGGACCCACTTCAGGCCCTCTCCTCTGTGGCCTACCCCTGTATGCAGCCAGCTGACATCCATTGGGCGCTCACCTCTTTATCATGCCACAGGAAGGCTGTACACCAGGACCACTGGATGGGGCAACCTCCCGATCGTAGTAATTCATGTAGGGCACCGGAGCTGTGGGCAGCAAGTCTGTGAGGCCCAGGTGGCAGAGGGCAGGGTGGGCAACACCTTATGCCACCCAACATCCCAGCCTGTCCCCACCTAGAGACCTAGAGTGGGGCTCCAGTTTCCCATTCTGGCCCTGGCCCATCTGGGGGTCCAAGGAAGCTTACCCAATCTCCTGACAGACCCCACTGTGGGTAGCCACCAAGATTGAATTTTCTGGACTCATATGTTTAAATGGGAACAACTACTGAAGTGGGGGGTTGACCTGTCAGATGCAGGCTGGGGTAGAGACTGAGGAGGCTTCTCACCTCTAATCCTCATCCTCACCTCTCCCTTCTGAGTCTTGTCTTTTCAGCTCTGCTTGTCCACTGCCTCCAGGAGGCAGGAGGCAAAGGACCCAGCCAGGTCCTGTCCTACCCCTGGTCTGGCCAAGGCTCCTGCACCTAGAGGGAGCTGTGAGCTACCCCAGCCCTGTTCTGTACTCGAGGCTCAGAGAACCTAAGCCAGGCCTTCTGGAGTCAGCGGGCCTCACCCGGGGGCTCAGTGCCTGTGCTCTTGGACTGGATGAAGCCATTGATGTCGGCATCCACACTGCAGCCTTCCAATGTCAACCGCACCTCCTCATAGAGCTGGGGCAGAGAAGAGGGAGGCTGTGGGCCAGGGCTCACTTCAATGCCCCACTCAGCTGACACCCTGCCCATCAGGGATATGAACTCTACCCAGGGAGCCCCACCCTACCAGCCTCCCCAGGCCTGGTGCACAGTTCAGCACCTGTATTCAGGGATCTTGGCATGTAACCACTCCAGACCTGCCAGGGCTGATAGCTTAACCTCTCCTTCTTCCTCAACACCTATTGTGTGCACAGCCCTATGCAAGGGACTTAACTTGCCTGTTCTCTAAGGAAGACACTGTTTTCCCCATTTTATAGGTGAGGAAACTCAGAGGAGAAAAGTGACTTGCCCAGCATCACAGAACAAAAATGCAGTGCAGCAGGGTTGGATCCCAGTACAAGGGGTTCTAGAGCTCACACTCCTTCCACTGTGCTGTACAGAAGCCACAGGGAAGCTCAAGTCATCTGATCCACCCCCTCAAGAAAAACCAACCAACCAACCTATAGTCCATGGGCAGAAGGGACAGACAAGGAAAGCAGCAGGCATGGAAGAGTCAGGGCTGCCCTGAGAGAGCTCACAGCTCTGAGGCTGCATTAACAGAGGTCTGGGCCCCTGAGTAGGAATGGTGGGGTAAGGGGAACATGGCAGCCCCTCTCTGCTGAGGAGGATATGGCCCATATTACTCATCATACTGGGCCCAGTCAGGGGAACCAGGACATCCTGGGGGCAGAGTAGAGATTGGACCTGAGTTCTTATAAGCACTAGGGCTGGAGCAGAGCAGCCGGGTCCTCTAGCCTGTCTGGAAACCTCTGAGGGGTGGGTCTGTGGACCCCAAGCAGGTGCTCTGTGGCTCCAAGAACAGAGCCAGGGACCTTAGCAGTGTGTGTGTGTGTGTGTGTGTGTGTGTGTGTGCATGCACAAAGAACAGTCTTCGCGGCAGAGAAGCCAGTGGCTGTGTGTGGTATTGAGCTCCCGCCCTTGAGCAGTGGGAGTAGAGGCTGAGCAGCTATGGTCTGAGACCCAAGACCAGGGCCTGACCACAGAGGACTGGTGTTTACTGACTGACTCAGATGGACCTGACCATACTGTTGTTGTCTCCCACCCACCCTGACCGAGCCCCCACCTCGTCATCCTTGACACACTGCATGGAGAGCTGGTTGCAGTGCACCCACAGGGAGTTACGCAGGATGGTCACCCGGTCAAACTCCTGCAGCTGGAAGGCCTGTGGGGGGTGTGGTGGAGGGTTGGAAGGTATGGTGTGAGGAGGGCTGTGCCCCACCCACAACTCAGCGTGGGGTGACCAGTCACCTTGGCTGAAAGCCAAGTCTAAAGGAAAGACACCCCCCACCATGGGACCCCATTCAAGCCAACCCCTGAGGCTGCTGGGAAGGGAGGTTGAGCTGCTTGTGGGATTTTTGCTCCCACTCTCCCTCTAGATTCCACCACATATTGGGAAAGGCCCTGGGGGTTAGTGAGAGGAGTCTGAGGCCTGTCTTCCAGGCCCTGGGCATTAGCAGGGGCCCAGGGAAGCTATAGGTTTTGAAAAGGGGTGAAGACTCCCAAGCCTGTCTGTGATAAAAGGAGCTAGGGCACAAAGCCAGGGAATGAGCACCATGGGCAGGGGCCCAGCACAGGGCCTGGTGAAGAGTGGGTACACCAAGAATGTGTCTAGTGAGTGGATGAGCGAATGAATGAGTGAGGGAATGAAGGATGCCTTTCCCAACCACTGCTTCATGTGTCCCCATGAAGCAGCAAGAACAGGAGTGGACTTTTTCCCATTTTGCAGCTGGGGAAACAAGCTCCACACTGGGTCACTCACCTCGCAGGTGGTCCGGTGCTCCTGCTCCCACTCACCCCGCACCTTCTCCAGCTGCTCGATGTTCTGCTTGTACACCCGATCTGGAATTACAGTTGGCCCTCAGGGAGGCCCACCACCTGAGATACCCCCCACACCCCAAGCACGAGCTCCTCCATACCTCTGCAGTCTCTTCCCAAATCCTTGGAGCCCCACCTCCCCGAGAGACCTGCCCTGGCCTTGGGCAGTGCTTCCTTTGAATGATGTCAGGGCTGCCCCTCTGGTCCTGCCCTCAACAGGGTGACTCAGTTCTTCCACTCTGTCTCTGAGCTACTGGGGGCTAGAATGGAGACACACTGGACACACGTCCAGAGTCCTGGCCTCTCACTATCCCTCAGTGCCACCCCCTCACTTTCGATGGGAAACAGGCTTAGAGAGGCAGTAGTGCACTGGAGGAGCATGATGGGAGCATCGGGAGACAAGGCTGGGAGACAAGCAGGCTTGGGTCATTACTCCCATCCCCAGATCTCCGGGGGTCATCTGCTCCCAACCAGGGAAGTAGGCAGGTCCTGGAAGAGGCAGAGTAGGAGAGCCTTACTGAGGGAAGGGAGCGGGGGTGAGCTCTCCATCCTAGGAAGTGTGCCAGCAGGGACAAAGGGGACTGGGGGGATTCTGGCATCAGGTGAATACTAGACGAGACAAAGGCCCAGAGAAGGCTGTGCATGTTCAAGTTTGTGTTTGTGTGCAAGTCTGTGAGAGCATGTGTGTGTGTGATATGAGTGGGTCTGCCTCCCATGGAAGGCATGAATGTATCCCAGGATCTAGGCTCTGGAGCCAGATGACATGGGTTCAGATACAGTCACCACCATTACTTGGCTGTGTGACCTTGGGCAAGTTACTTAACCTCTATGTTCCTCAGTTTGCTCATCTGTTGAAAAAAGGAGGATAATAACAGCACCTACCTTATAGGATCATTGTGAGGATTAATTAAAATATGTAAAGCACCAAGAACAGTCTTGGCAAACAAGAGAACACATGTTTTAATTGCAGAAATAAGGAAATGACTGTGACATGCCTGTGACTCTGTGTAGGTGGGTGTTGTCGTAGTTGAGGTTATGTGTCAACTTGGTTGGGCCTGATTTTGAGTGGCTGGGCAGCTGGATGTAGTTATTCCCTATCATGAGACTGGTAATCAGCTCCATGGTGGAATCTGCTATGAGTTGCTGGGTAGCTAGCTGCCTTAGGGATGTGGTCTGCTTCCAGTATAGTATAAGGAGAAGCTAGGAGAAAGGCTTTGAGCTTTTTGTCATGCTTGGATCCTGCAGTTAGCTGAGTCTTCATTCAGCAGCCTGCCATGCTGTCTGACAATCTTAGGACTGTTTCTGGACTTGAACTAGTGGCCTGCCATGTTGCTAATCTTGAGACTGTGCCATTTTACTTGTCAACCTTGGGTTCGTCATCCTCAGCAGCCAGCAGCTGCCTGAGTTAAGAGATGCCTCCAGCTCCAGTGGGCCGGGAACAAAAGGAAGAGCTGAACCCCAAGGTTGAGGGGCCTTCACCCAACCCTCAGACCTGGCACTTTGAACTCAGACTTCTAGCCTCCTAAATTGTAAGAGAATAAATCCCTGTTTGTTAAAGCCATATAGTTGTAGTAAGTCTGTTACAGCAACACTAGAGAAGCAAAACAGGTGTGAATGTAAGTGTCCCCAGGACTAGGAAGTATACAGTGGGGATGACTGTCCAGGCCACAAAACCGGTCTCAGAAAGCAGGCAAGGCCCACGTACCTGCCTCCATGGCTGATTCCTTGCACTGCTTGGCTTTGTTCTGGCTCTGAGGAAATAGAGAAGCAGTGCTGAGCCCTTGCCATCCCTCAGAGAGCCAGGATCCAGCCAGTGCAGCCCTGGAGCCCTGGGGGCCCTGAGCCTCCCTGGGCTACTCCAAAGTGACTCTCTTACTCCCTCTCCATCCTTCAAAGGGGAGACTCAAGAGCCAGCTATGGACAGATTCCATCATTTACTGCTAGCCTCACCCCCACAAAAGAACCCAGGCAAGTTCCATAAAAAAGCATAAGAACAGGTAGCTCTAGCTATAGGCCTGAATACCCCACATGGCCACTGCTAAATCCACTGGCCAGGACTTGAGCTCTGACTCCTGACATGAGTGCCCCTACTCACTGCTAAGCTCCTACCATCTCTGGGCCTCAGTTTTCCTGTCTGTGCAATAGACAAAATATGTTCTTGGGCCCTGGTGGCTCTGATCCCTCACTACCACCACCCAGCCTGGCCCATGGGAGAGGCTGCCCTTGGCATCCTGGAGATCAGAGCAGACAAGAGCTTGGGCTCTGGACAGGCCTAAGTTTGGATCCTTTCTCTGCTGCATCCTGGCTCCAAGACTTGGGGCAAGTTGCCTGCTGTCTCTGGGCCTCAGTTTCCCCTCTGTGACACTGGTCTACTGAGCCCCTCTCCAAGGGTTGTGTAAGGTTCTATGAGACACCACATGGGTTTAGGGGCATGAGCTGGGGTTGCTATAACCTCTGCTTTCTGCCCTGTGAGCTCTGGCCTGGGCCATAGTGGGCCTGCACTGAGGATTAAGGCCTGGGGTGCAGCCTGGACATGGAAAAGGGATCCTCATCTGTCCATACCCTGAGATTCTAGGCATCTCATTCCACAGATGGGGAGACTTGAGGCCCAGAGAGGGTGCAGGATGGTCAAATGGGTGAAAGGCCAGCAGGTACTACAAAGCAGGCCTTACCTGAGGGTCTGTAGCACCCTCTCCTGGCCTACCCACCCTGCCCCTACCCTGGTCACACCACATGGTCCCAGTATCCCCACGCACCTTCTCCACCTGCTTCTGCTGGCCATTGGCACTGATGCGCTCGAAGGCCTGCTCGGCGTCGTCCGCGTCCCGGCACTTCTGCTCATACGTCTTCTTGGACTGGGGGTATGAAGGGGAGAGACTTGGGGGGTCTCTCTGAACAGATCTACTTTTTCTCTCAGAAATGCTCCCTGAGCTCAACTTCCTTTATCCCTGTTGGTGCTATGGGTAGAGTGGGGGCATCCTTGTCAGGGACAGGGATCTGGGGTCTGGAATGGAGATGGAGAAGGGGTGGGGGCTGGTGGCAAAGTCTCATCCCCAGATCCCTTCCCTCTGTGGACAGCATAACTTTCACCTGAACTCTTTGGGGTTGTAGATAATAATAATGAACCACTAGCATGTCCCTGAAAGTCCTCATGGTGCTAAGCCTCTGCCCATGCTGGTCCCTTGCATTGAGCACTGTTTTCCTTTATTGCTTAGTGCCCTGTGGGGCACCACTCAGGGGTCCTTCCTCCCTCCATCTCTGGAGTCTCCAGCTGACAACATGCATCACCTGTGGACCACTGTCTGGGACACTCAGTCTGTCCATCAGTCCCCCAAGGGCAGGGCCTGGCTGATCCACTTGAGGGCTTGACACCCAGTGCAGGCCTGACCATCCAGCAGGCTGCAATGTGTGTGGCTGGACAGAGTGCTGAAGCAAGTGCCCTCCTGGATCCTAGCCCAGGGCCCCTGGAGACCATGCTCTGAGTGCTGCCACCCTCAACTGAGGAGGGTCCCAAGATCTTTGCACTCACCTCCATTGTCTTCTTGTACAGTGACAGCTTGCTCTTCTGGACACGGTCCATGATGGCCTCGTACTGCAGGGGACACGAGGCTCTGAGCGGGGGGGCCACAACCTCAGGATGCTCCCCTAGGCCAAGAGGACGGGTGTCCCTGGGATGAGGCGCAGCACCCCCTGGCTCTGAGGGACAGGATCCCAAGAGCACCGGAACAGAGATAAAGAGAAGCCCAGTAATGCCCATCATGTTCTCCTTGCTGCAGACCCCAGACAAGTTTCTAGTCAAGAAACATCCAGCCTACACACACACACACACACACACAACACACACACAGTCCCTCCTCTTTAGCCCCTGTACACACAAACATGCACACACACTGATCCACATGTGCATGCAAAGTCTCCATGACACACACTTAGAAGTACACACTAACAGGCCCCCACACTCCCAGCTGCTCACATACCGGCCTTCATGCACACCCACATACACACGCAAGTCCACTCCCCAATGCTCATATGTGCACAGCCATGGGCTGCTCATGGATGACATATATGCACGAAGCATACTTGTCAGCACATGCGGGTACACCAGGTACCACACTGCTGATTTCTTATTCCCAAAGAAAAGATGAAACTCAGCCTAGAAAGAGACTGAGTGATAAGGTATGAGGAGAACTGGAAATGAAACACCCCTCAAATTGGAGCTGGAGCCAGTTTGTGCTGGGGTCTTAGTGGGGGCCCTGTGCCAGCTAGGGGACCTCAGCAAGTTATCTTGTCACAGAGGTACAAGCCCACAAAGCCAGACAAGGACACATGTCCATGCTCTCTGCACACACACACACACACATATACACACAATGTATGTGTATACATGTGCCATGTGCCTCCCACACAGGCTCACCACACCCTATGTCATGGCTCTGCTTGCAGGGCTCTGGAAGCTCAACAGCTTTTGCAGACATCACAGCTCTTCTCAACACAGGAGAGCTCAAAATAGCAGGCCAGTCACAGCAGGTGCTCTGTGGGCAAATTCTACCTCAGAGGGGTTGCTTGCTCCAGCTGGGCTGGCTTCTGATGCCAGCTTTGGGGACTCATTGTCTGCTCTGGAATCTAAATTTAGAATCCTGAAAGCCTGAGGCATCAGCTGGCCTGATGGACAGGCAGGGATGCAGCCACACTGAAGTTTTGTGACCAGAGCCACTAATCAGAGCTAGTACCTGTCTGTGAACACTCAAGGAGCCTGGGCTGCACTGGGCCCTCAAAGCTTGGGAGGTGGGTATATTGCCCCATCCTGTGAAAGGGAGACCAAGGCACAGAGGGGATGTGGCTTGGCCAGGACATCAGGCTCAGGCCAGCTAGAGGGCCTATCACCTCCTCAGGGTGATGAGGGTAACCTCCACTTGGGGCCCCAGGATGGGGAGCTGCTTTCCCCTCTCTCACCCCCTCTCACCTTTTTCCTCTGTTCTTTCTGCCTCTCACGGAACTCCTCAAGGCTCCGCAGCTCCTCACGCAGGGCCAGGGCCAGCTGGATGTGTGAGCTGCCCACGTTCTCCATTTCTAGGGCAGAATATGGAAATGTCAGACCTGATGGGCCTTGGCTACCCACACACTGGCCCCTGTCTGGACCCACCCAGGCCCTGTGCCTTGTCTTCTGTCCCTACTTCCCAAATTATTCTGGTGCAAAGCTGCAAAGCTGGGCTATAGCCTTAGGTCACCCCTCACCACCTCTCTCTATGGAGGAGGTGAGGTTCCCAGGAGGCCTGTTCCCCCGCAGCCTTCGGGTGGGGAGCAGCCAGGACTTACGCTGTTTCAGGGAGTCAAAGGAGGCCCTCAGGGAGCTGTAAAACAGAAAGGCCGGTCAGCTGGAGGGACACAGCACAGACCTGAACTCCGCGGGCCTCTTTGGGAAAGGGCCCTTGGCAGCTCACATGTGCTGCTCCAGACAGGATGCCGTAGCCACAGGGACTGTTCATGTGGCTCCAAATGGAGTTTCTGGAAGGCAAAGCCCTGTCTGAAAATTATAAAGCAATCATGCCTTCCCCTGTGAGAGAAGAAGGAATCATCAAAGCCCCCACCTCAGTCTGCTCCTGGCTGCATTCTTAGAGAAGGGGAGACTGTCCTTCTGGGTCCTCCCTCTCTCCTTCAACCCCTCTCCAACAATGGCGCTGCCTCTCTCAATGACTTCAGGTTCCCAGGGCCCTCAGGTTAAGTTTGAAGAAGAGGAGGGCAATGTTCAGATCTGGGTTTCTGCAGGTGGCATGTGGGATGTTTCGGAAATCAATTGGGAGGGGGCAGGGCAGGCAGGGGGCAGGGACTCAAGGAGGGGAGAGATGTGAGGGGCCTTAGCAGGCTGATGGATAGGACGAGACAGGATGTGCAGGTGAAGACAGTGAAAGACTCTTCCTTATCTGTCTTGGGGGGTTGAATGGGGCACCAGTAGGGGAGCAGGTTTGAAGGACAGGAGGGGAAGCAAGGGACTTTAGGGTGCACTGAGCTTGGGATCAGGAGGCAGCAGGGTGAGCCAGTCTGGAATAGAGATGTGCACTGACAGCTCCAAAGGAAGGTATCAGAGGGCATCAGAGAAAGCAGGATGGGAAGAGGCTGACACGAGGCCCAGGGTGGAGGAAAGTGAATAACATATGGGACATACACTAAAAAAGTATTTGTTGTTTTTCTGAAATTCAAATTTAGCTGAGCAGTCTGTATTTTATCTGACAACTCTGCTGAGGGAGCTCTCCCAAAGAGCCACGGACAGAGCTGAAGCCTGAGCAATGAGTAATGGAGCAGGCTAATGAGTAACGGAGTACCTCAGGGCAGAGGGGTCCCCGGGGCAGAAACAGGACCAATGGTGGAAAGCATCTCTCCCCAGCCCATCAGCTCTCAGAGGGCTGAGCTCCACATCCCCGGGAAGGGAGAGGGTGTGGAAGCCCAGTCTAGGAAACCAGCAGGATCTGGGCAGGGCCTTCTTCCTGCTCTAGACTTCCACATGTATTAGAAATAGTCACTGGAGCCAGACAGCATGGGTTCAATCCATGCTCTGCCTCTCACTCGCTGTGTGACTTTGGGCAAGTTACCTAACTTCTCTGTGTCTCAATTTTCCCTTCTGTAAAGCAGGGATAGTAATAGCTCAAACAGGATGGTTGTGAGGAATAAATGAGTTTATATATATAAAGAACCTTCACATGGACCTGTTAAAAAGTAGGTGCTTTCCATGGGTTGTCACTATTGTTGTGGAACCATCCCCAGAGCCCACTTCTACACACCCTGACAGATCCTGGAGGTCTCACAGGCCCTGCAACCTGACCTGGGCTGTCCCTGCCCCCCAAACACCCCTGGAGAACTTAACGAAATGCTCCCTTCTTGCCAGGAAACCCCCATGGGACCTGACCTCAGGTAGGGGGTCCCCAGCAGGTGTCTCTCTCCCTACCCCTCACAGCAGCCTGTGGGCATAAGGAGTAGACACATGTTCAGGAACATGTATGCGAGGGATGCCCATGCCTGCGGCACCCCCAGCGTGGACCCACAAGTGGCAAATCTCCAAACGCACAAAGACACGAGCGTGTGGCATGGGCCCATGTGAGCCAAGTCTCCAAGTGCAGGAAGACTTGGGCGCGTGGCTGATGCAGATTGGTTGCAAGGATGAGGCTCCTTAACTCTCAGGGGTAAAATTCTCCACTTGTGTTCAGATCGTCTTAACCTTGTTGTTGTTGTTACATGCTGTTGAGTTGTCTCCAACTCCTAGCGACCCCTCCTTGGGTTTCCAAGGTGGTATCTACATGGAAGTAGATTGCCCAATCTTCCTTCCGAGGAGTGGCTGATGGGTTTGAACCGCCAGCCTTCTGGTTATCAGTCAAGTGCCTTAGGTACTATGCCACCAGAATCCCCCCTTCACCTTGTTGTTGTTGTTACGTGCCGTCGAGTTGGACCCGACTCAGTGACCCCTCCTTGGGTTGCCGAGGCAGTATCACTACGGAAGTAGATTGCCCAACCTTCCTTCCGAGGAGTGGCTGGTGGGTTTTAACTGCCAGCCTTCTGGTTAGCAGTCAAGTGCCTTAGGCACCAGAGCCCACCCCCCTTAACCTTAGGAGGTAGAACATGCCGTGGGCTCCTTCCTGACCAGGACACCCGAGGTGCCACAGTCAGTCAAAGTGGATAGGGGAAATGAGGCCAGAGCATGGCCAGGCTTGCTGGGGTCACATCCTGCCTCTATCTCCCGGGCTGCTGCAGTTTTGGGCCTGGCAGGACTGGTGCCTCCTTCTGTGGAGCAGCTCGCCTGCCCCCTGGTGTCCACAAGGCCTCATGACACCCATTGCTGTGGCTCTGCAGGGGGCTCCCTTGTCTCATTAAACAACTAAGGAAACTGAGACCCCAGGAGGAGCTGAAACTGCAGGACCCACTGAGATGCAGGCTTAGGGGAGAACTCTGGGGACCTACTTAATGCCAGACCAAGAAAAAAACGCACCGTCATCGAGTCAGTTCCAACTCATAGTGATCCTATAGACAGAGTAGAACTGCCCCATAGGGTTTCCAAGGCTGTAAATCTTTACAGAAGCAGACTGTCACATCTTTCTCCTACAGAGCGGGCAGGTGAGTTGGAACCATCAACCCTTTGGTTAGCAGCCAAATGCTTTAACCACTGCACCACCAGAGCTCCTGTAATGCCAGACACCTTATCCTAGTGGCTCTCAAAGTGTGATCCACAGACCAGCAGCATAAGCATCACTTGGGAGCTTGTTGGAAATGCTGACTCTCAGCCCCCATGCCTGCCCTCCTGAGGCAGAAACTCTGGGCCCAACGCTCTGTATTTTGACACACCTCCAGGTGCTGCTGATGCCACTGGCCTAAATTATTTAATCCTCACAACTTGGCAAGGAGGAGGGTGTATCTTTTACCCCCATTTTCCAGATGAGTAAACTAGGGTCAAAGAGGTGAAGAAACTGCCTCATGGCTACATGACTGGCAAGAGAGGGAGGGTGGTGAGACCCAGGCGAGAACAAAGGAGGAAGAGGGGTGACTGCCACGGTGACCCCCACCTTCCCTTGGGTGGGTTGTTCGGGACTCTGACAGACTTTACTTTATGACAGACTTGACTTCTCACCAGCAAGCACATCAGTCCTTCTTCCCAACATACTCATCTCTTTGTTCTTTCTCCCCGTTAATGGTTACAGCCCTTCCAGGCTCAGTGAGGCTCTTCTGCATCCCACTCTCCCTCACCCACCCCGTGTCTCCCACACCATCTACCAGTCCCTACCTCCTTCATGGCCACACCCTACTCAGACCCCTCTTCCAGAGCTCAGGACCTGCACATGTACTGCCTGGACTTCATTTCCTTTTGGATTTCATATCTCACAGACACTTCAGTGTGTCCCAAACTGGCCTCAGCGCCTGCCCCACAAACCTGTTCCTCCTGTAGGTCTCGCCACTCAGGAAGGGCACTACTGTTCACCTGGCTACACCTACCAAAAGCCCACGGGTCGTCTGTGGCTTTGTCCTCTCCCTCCCCCTGCCATCACTCTCTGTTTTATTTGCTCTCATACCTGTCCACCTCTCACTGTCACCACCCTGTCTGTGCCCCCTTCACCCTCTATTCTCACTTCCTACCCATTAACAGCCCTCTCTGCCTCTCAGTCACCTGGCTCCCATCATGCTCCCTGTCACCCCAGGGCCTTTGCATGTGCTAATTTTCCCTTGCCTGGTATCCTTTTCTTTCCCTTCTGAGCACTTGTCCCTGCTGTCAAGTTGCGTGCAGTGTCACCCCCACTAGACTGTGAGGTTTTGAAGCAGGCCTGATGCCTGGTTCTTCTCCCTTTTGTTCCCAGGCTCATAGCCCAGAGCTGCAAACTCAACACTCAATAAATATTGAGGTCTTCCTCAACCCAAACCCACGGTGCCTCTCCTTGGTCCATCTCTCAGGCCCTCCTCCCAGGCCCAGGGTGGCTATAAGGAATCATAGTCTGTGGGAGCAGCTGATCCTTCCTCCTCCCTCCCGAAGCAGCAGCACTGCCAGGTGGAAGTTCAGCCTCTGGCCCCTCCCCAAGACAGTTAGATGATAACAAAGTTCATGCTCACCTCCAGTTCCATTTGCCCACATGAACCTGGGCCTCAGGAGCTGTGCTCACTCTTGGGATAACTAGCAGGGATCACAGGCTCTGACCACTCTAGGTCCCCCATCTGCTCCTCCTGGGCTGGAGACTTTCCTGCTGGCCCCACCTAATCCCATCACTGACACCTGAAAGCCAAGCCAACACAGTTTGACTCATACAGCCAGGCCCAGGACACTCTCTCTCTCCTTAGAGACTCCAGATTTCTGAAGAGGCAGCATCAGCTCTGTGGTTGAGGGAAGGACCTTTACTTTGCCCAGGACCAGAGGTAGCCCACCATGAGTTAGCAGACTCTCTTCAAGTGACTGACATTAAAGTCTGATCTGATGGAGGGTCTGAGGCCCTCCTGAAGTCTCTCTCTCTGCCCTGTGAGATCCCAGCTTTCTGTCACTCCTGCATTCCTCCAACTTGCTCCTCAGAGGAACATATCAAGAGCTCCCTGAGCTCTCCTCTATTCTTTCTTCATTGCATATCCAGGACAGGGGTCTCCTATACAGTCCTCCATTTCCTGTAAACAGTAACCAGTGCCTTCATGGGTAACTCATCCCATTGTCCTTTTTGACTTGGCTGTCAGGAAGCTCAGCTTGAAATTCTGTGTTCAAATGCAGAGTAGAATACCAGTATAAGTCATCCCCTCACTCTCCCTACCCAATGGCATGTGCCACCTCCAGTCCTACTTTGGCATCTCTATCCCTTGTCCACCTGCCAGCTAGAATGTGCCCCTTTCCCAAGTGACAGGAGAGCTGGTGGTGTCAGAGGACACCTGACAGGAATGAAGCTTGTCTGTTTCTCCTCCCAGCATCCTCAGTGATGTTTTCATTCTCTCTGAGCTCAGAAGAGAAAATAATCTCTTCTGACAGGAAAACCATGACACATTAGGCTGTTACAAGTGAGGATTGGGCAGGCTGAGGGGATTCAAACCTGCACCTCTTGGGCTGTTGTCCTTACTCCTTGGAAGCTGCATAGGGGCTCACAGGAAGCTGACCCCCAGCCCTGCCTACCTTGATTCCACTGTTTCCTGAGCCCTTGCCCTTGCCCTGTGCAAGGAGTATGTGGACATCCCCAGCACCCAATTGGGGGCAGGATGAACAAAAGGGGGGCGAGGAGGGGGAGGTGAGCACATCTGGCTGGGGGGGAGGGGAGCGAGCACAATACCTCCAAGGATGGATCAGACTGAGCAGGGGAGAAGCAAGCAAGGATAATCCTAGTGGGGCAACAGCAGGAACACAAGTTGGGAGGCAAGAGTACAGAGTCAGGTGAACTTCCTGCAGGGTTGGTTGAGTGCTTTAAGCCATGTTGATAAACCCCCTGCACACACCTCCTGCTGTCTGTAAAATGCATAGAAAGCTCTCCTGGGGATCCTTGGGGTTTGGGGACCAGGTCTTTTTTGTGCGTCCTACTTACCCATTGCCCAGCAGGTGTTGGCTGAGTGAATGTGTGAAGAAGGCAAATGCTAAAAATCATCTGAAGATGGGAACTACCTCCTTTTAATTTATGTGGCTTAAGCTACCAGGCCTGAGTGAAGCTTCTGGATGGTTTGAGGTCTGGGGATAACATAGGAGTGCTACATCTTTCAGGCATTTGCTAGGCTATTTCTGGGGCCACTTAACCACCTCTGGCTTTTGTCCTTCCTGTCTGCCCCTGCCCCAGTGTTTCCACCTCCCAACCCCTGCCCACCCTCCAGGGGCTGAGAATGAGCATCCCACAAGACCTAGGGGGTCAGTTGCAGGCCAAGGGGAGGCCAGGGACACTCCTCTACCCAGGGATGATCCCTGCAAGCTCCCTTTTAGAGGGAGTGGGCAACCCTAAGACACATGAGTCTCAGCAATGAGGAAATGACTCAGGTTGTCATGGCTGTCACTCACACATCCCTCAAAGAGTCTTCTCTGTTGGCATGGGGTTGTGGGTACCTGGTCTAACCCAAGACCCTGAGAGTAAAGCAAGGTTGGGTTGTCCAGGAGGACTTCCTGGAAGATGTGAGGCATAAGAGAACCCTGAAGGCAGGTTCCAATGCCAAGAACTAGGGAGGAGAGTGAAATTTTTGTTTTTCAAGTTCTTGACTCAGGCCTGACTCAGCTAGGGTATGGCATATATTAGATGCTCAAGAAATGCTTGGTGATTACATGAGTATGATGGATGCTTGCCACACAGAATGCAAATGGAATTACTGAGTGACCTCATCTGGTCCTGGTATATGCCACATGCAGCAACAGCAACACATATTGAGCACGTACTGTGTGCAGTGACTTGAGCTGGGAGCTGCATGGAGCATGGCCCTATGGGAAAGAGTAGGTGAGCTGGGATGAGTTCAGCTCCTGCTCTTCCTATCATTTACTGGCTCTGTATGTACCCTGGCCTTTCTCACCTCCAAGCTTTTGTCCATGTAGGTAACTCTAGCAGGAATTCCCTCCCCTTCCTCTCCATCTGCCTTCTGTCCTTCCCTTCTCCCCTCCCTCCCAAGAGGTGCTCTCCCCAGTCCACTGCTCTGCCCTGCTCCTCTGGCCACCCCAGCCTGATGGTGAGTTCCAAGCAATGCTGGCTTCTCACTCCTCACTCTCCACCTGATCTGGGGATGGTGGTGACTGGGCTGTGGGGCCAACAGGAACCGCGGACTCAGACCCACTATGCATTTTGTTTCTGCTTTTCCTGGTTCAAGGAGCTCTGGTGGCATAGTGCCTAAGGCATTGGACTGCTAACCAGAAGGCTGGCAGTTCAAACCCACCAGCAACTTCTCAGAAGGAAGACTAGGCAATCTACTTCTATAGAGATACCACCTCAGAAACCCAAGGAGAGGTCATGATGAGTCAGAACTAACCTGACAGCAGTGAGTTTTTTTTCCTGCTTCAGGTTTGGTTGAGTGATGGGACCTGGCATTCTCAAACCCAGGGTCCTTGGTAGGAAGACAGGCTCTACTCCTTGCTGCAGCTTGGGGTTCCACCATCAGAGCACCCGCTTTGGATTAAGGCCTCCTCCTCCAGGGACTTCCAGCCTCTAGCTTCTCTTAAGCGCTCTTGGCTCTGGCCCAGGGAAGGTTGGGCCCAAAAGAAAATGGCCTAAGCATCCCAGTCAGGTTCTTCAGGCCCAAGCCAGGGTGACTCCAAGTTTTCTGACATAAGGTGGGGTGAGATGGGGAGGGGTGGAGTCCGGGGACAATGAGGCTGTAAAAACCTGGGTGCTTATTAAGCATTCCTGGTGTGCTTGGCACTCTCTGCAGTCATTGTGACTGCCCTATTTCACAGCTGAGCACCCAGGACTCAGAGAGGGGGAGTGACCTCCTCAAGGTCATGTAGTGCATAAGTCAGGGCAGACCCTGCCCCACTCAGCCTCCCGTCATCACAAAGGGAATCAGGGCTGCCCGGAGCCTCACTCTGGCCACTTTATGTTCCTAAAAATGGGGCAAGATACTACATACCTCCTCAACCTTGCACTGCCCACCCGGCTCCCCCACACCATCTTGCTTCCTCTGTTGGTAGTTGCTTCTTCCTCTCTGTGACTCACAGCCTCCTGAGCATGCCTCAGAGTTCCTTCAGCAGCACCCTCTCCGACTCTCCCAGCTGTCTGAATCCAACCCTTATGAGGTCCCCTCTCTTCCTGGGAACATTCTCATTTCTGGCTAACCTGGTTGGCCACGAGGCCAGCAGGGACTTCTCCTCAATTATCCTCCCCCACCCCATACAGCCAGCACCTTTGCTGCCTGGGTGTCCTCTGTCAGTTCCATCAGATAGCCCTGGGCACCAGCTCCCTGGGGATGACAAAAGCAGGTCCCAGCAGGCTTAAACATTCTCTGAACCCTCCTCTGTGCCCAGTATGGATCCAGCCCTCAGTGCAGCCCTCTTGTATATCTTCACAACAACCCACCAAGTGGGCAAATGAGAAACAGAGAGGTTAAGCAACTTGCCCACAGTCACACAGCTCACAAAGGCTGAGCAGGGGTTCAAGCTCAGGCCTTCTCACTCCTAGGGTTACATGCACACTCAGCAACACACAGACCCTTTGGGCAATGCATGTTAATCTCCTCTGGCTCGCACCACTGCTTCCAGTCCTCATATTTTCTCTGGCTCCCCATGGGAAACAGGAGCCAGATAGGGTCTTTGGAAGGGCTAGAAAGTGCTGTATATTCCCAAATGAGGGACCAACTTCAGGCTTCAGAGCCTTTGGGGCCACCTCCCTTGGGCAGAGTCAGGCATGTCACAGGCTTGCCTTCCAGGGGAGTAGGTGCTATGGCAGCTGCAGGCTGGGGTCAGCCTAGGGGTCCCTAGGTAAGACAAGAATGCTCATCAGAGCCCTTTGGGGACTTGGGGTCCAGCACCCTGTTTGATCCTCAGCCTGGCTCGGCCCTCACCCAACAGGGAGAGTACACACCCTCCCGAGGCAGCTCATCCACTCCACTGTTAGAAACTTCTCCCTTCAGCCGTCCTGAAATCCATCCACCCTCTCCCCATCTCCCCCTGCACACAGAGTCCAAAGCATCTAAGGAAGGAAAACCTCATCCTTGCTTCATAGTAATAACTACTCTTATTATCTCTCCTCTGAGCCAGGTGTGACCTGATCCCCAGAACTCATTTAATCCTTTCAGGATTGAGTTCATCTCACTGACGAGGAAATGGAGGCACAGAGACTTTTAGTGACCAGCCCAATGACACAAAACAGGTGGGTGAGGAGCTGGGATGTGGACCCAGCTGTGTCTTCTCCCAGCCCCTGTCTCGGGCCACATCTCTGCTTGAAGCCCAGGCTAAGCCAATGCTGCCAGGGGTCTCGGCAGTCCAGTACAGGGCCCTGTTGTCCACCTCCCTCAAGACTCAGAGATGTGCGTCAGGCTACCAGGCTGCAAGCTCCCATGGGCTGGGGCTCCCTGCCCCCTGAGGCCTGTTCATTTCTAGCACTCAGACCCCTGATTTTTTTCCCACACACAGAGCCTGGCCTCCCAGAGGCTCTTGCCCAGAATGCCTACTACCTGAGAGTGCCAAGGAGGGACCTGACTCCCCTGCCCATGTATGTAAGTGAGCCCTGCCTGCTGGCTGGGCACTGGGCATAGCACCTGGCATCGGAGCTCACAGACCCTCCCTGCTCCTCCCCAGCCCACCCCTCACCAGGAAGACTTAAACCTTCCAAAGGGCCCAGACGGTGCCTGGAAAAGGAGAGGACTGAGCCCTAGGGCTGGGGACCTCTTACTTGATCTCTGTCTGGCCACCTGCCTTCCGGGCAATCTGCACCAGCTCTTTTCCATATCGTTCCTCCGCTTGGGCCCTGCAAGAACCAGATGTGGACCTTCAGTCTCCCAGTGCAGCCACCTGCAGGGCCCTAAAACCCTGAGGCAGAAGCTGAGCTTCCAACCATTCGGCCTTAGGGAGCAGGCCTTGTCCTGCAGGCTGCTTCTTGCAAAAGACAAGCCACCAGCTCTGCCTCTAAATATATGTTGGCCAAATCCAGGGACATTTGAAGGTATGTCACATTTTTTTGTCCACTTGGGGCCCCAAAAAACTTGAGGAGGTCCAAGTCTGGAGACAAAAGGAGGATAAAATCAAAAACCAAACTCACTGCCATCAAGTCGATCCCAGCTTATAGTGACCCCTCCTTGGGTTTCTGAGGCAGTATCTCTACAAAAGTAGATCGCCCAGTCTTCCTTCTGAGGACTGGGTGGGTTTGAACCGCCAGCCTTCTGGTTAGCAATCCAATGCCTTAGGCACTATACCACCAGAGCTTCCACGGAAGATGGGACTGCTGAACTTTCAGAGCAAGAGTGCTCTGAGAGCAGCTTAACTGGAGTGGAGGAGGTGGCGTGGTCACTTCCTGAGGGGCTGGTGAAGGCATTGAACAAAGCCCAACACTCTTTCATGATAAAGGAGTCCCTGGGTGGTGCAAATGGTTAACCACCGAGAAGCTTCAGGTTTGAGTCCACTCAGAAGCACCTCAGAGGAAAAGCCTGGTGATTTACTTCCAAAAAACCAGCCCCTGAAAACCCTACGGAGCACAGTTCTAGTCTCATACACAGGGAGTCACCATGAGTCAGAGTCTATTTGACAGCAACTGGTTTTGTTTTTTATTCCAGTGATAAAAATACTCAGAAAACTAGGAATAGAAGGCCAGTTCCTCAACATGCTAAAGGGCTTTTATGAAAATTCCAGTTACCATCACACTCAGTGGAGAAAGACAGAGCTTTCTCTCTAAGATCAGACACAAGACAAGGATGATTGCTCTCACCACCGCTGTTCAGCCTGGTACTAGAAGTTATAGCCAGGGCAGTTAGGCAAGAAAAAGAAATAAACATCTACAAAAACCAAATCAAACCCACTGCCATCAAGTCGATTCTGACTCATAGTGACCACCATTGGGTTTCCAAGGCAGGAAATCTTTACAGAAGTAGATTGCCCAGTCTTGCTTCTGATAAACATCTATATGTACATCTCTGGTAGTGTAGCACCTAAGGCATTTGCTTACCAGAAGTTTGGTGGTTCAAACCCACCAGCCACTCCTCAGAAGGAAGATTGGGCAATCTATTTCCATAGAGATACCAAAAAACCACCAAACTCACTGCCACCGAGTCAGATCCGACTTATAGTGACCCCTCCTTGGGATTCACTATGGAAGTACAATGCCCAATCTTCACCTTGGAAACCCAAGGAGGGGTTGCTGTGAGTCGAATCAGCTCCACGGCAGTGAGTTTGGTTTGGTTTTTTATACATCTAAAACAGTGGTAGTTAAAGTTGGGTGTTAACTTGTCTGGGCCGTGGTTTTGAGTGGCCAGGCAGCTGGATGTAGTTATTAACCATATTGAAATTATAATCACCTTCATGGTGGAATCCGCTGTGAGCAGTTAGGGAGCTGCCTTTGAGGTGTGGGCTGCTTCCAGTGTATAAGGAGAAGCGTTGGGAAAGGTCTCTAGCTTTTTGGCACATTTGGATCCTGCATTTGGCTAAGTCTTTATCCAGTGGCCTGCTGATTTTGGAATTGTTCCTGGACTTGAACCAGTGGCTTGCTGGTGTTGCTTGTTGATCTTGGGATTGTGCCATTTTACCTGTCGACCTTGGGTTCATCAGCCTCAGCAGCCAGTAGCTGTGTGAGTTAGGAGACACCTCCAGCTCAGTGGGCCTTAAATAAAAGGCAGAGCTGATGTCCAAGGTTGAGGGGCCTTCACCTAGCCCCTAGAGCCAGCACTCTGAATTTGGACTTCTAGCCTCTTAAACTGTAAGAGAATAAATTCCTGTTTGTTAAGCCACCCACTTGTGGTATTTTTGTTATAGCAGCACTAGAGAGCCAAGATAAACAGGAAAACCAAACCCACTGCCATCGAGTTGATTCTGACTTATAGCCACCCTATAGGACAGAGTAGAACTACTCCATAGGATTTCCGAGGCTACAAATCTTTATGGAAGCAGACTGCTTCATCTTTCTCTGGTGGAGTGGCTGGTGGGTTCCAACTACCAACATTTTGGTTAGTAGCCCAATACTTTAACCACACTGCCACCAAAGCTCCTAAGAAGTAAAACTATCTCTGGTTTTACTCGCATACAGAAGACATGATCTATGTAGATAACCCCAAAGAATCCACAAGAAAGTTACTAGAGCTAATAAGTGAATTCAGCAAAGGTGTAGGGAACAAAGTTGGTACACAGGAACTTCCAGCAGTGCACACTTGGAGGAAGAAGTCTCCCTCCTTCTGGGGCAGTCGATGTGTGTGTGTGTGTGGGGGGGAGCTCACCTCTGCCGCAGCAGGTCCTCCACGTCCTTGCACATCTTCCTGCCGTCCAGCAGCCGCTGCAGTAGCACCTCATAGCCTGTGTGGGCCGTGAAGTCCCTGCACTGCAACACAGGACAGAAGGACACATGAGTGCCACAGGCCAGGCAGTGCAGGGCAGGGTTGGGGGGACTGAGAACAGCCCAGCGAGGACCCCTGTGGGCCTCTCTCCTGCCCTGGGGCCCAGCCTTCCCATCTGCTTCCATCTGTTCTGTTCAAGGTCAAGCCCTTGGGTCTCAGGACCTGGGTTCACACAGATGCACAGTAGGTCCTCCCCAAGTGTTTGTGGAGGAAACATGTATAAGTGAGACCTGGCTGAACAGGGGACCTAGGGCTTGGCAGTGGAGCTCATGATCTGGGATGCATCAACTCAAACACAAGACGATGGCCAGTGTGAAGGCCCAGCGACAAGGACCTATGAAAACAGCCAGCACTAAAATATACTTTCTGGTTGTCAGGCACCGCTCATGTCACCCTCTCAATCACCCTATCATCTAAACTAAGTGAGGAACTGAGGCATAGAGATGTGAAGTATGACCATGTCCAGGGTCACACGGCTCAAAAGTGGCAGGTCTGGCATTAAACAAGACTGTGTGGCTCAAGGCCATGCTCTTAACTTCAACTCAGCAATGGCAATAGTAATGGTCTTTTCTTGTACCCCAACTGTGTGCCGGATGCCACACTGGGCTCTCGCTGTGTGAGGCCTCAGGTGGTCTCTTCACACCAACCCTGAGAGGTGGACATCGAGGGTGACTTCAGTCAGAACCAGGGCACACCCTGAGCCACCTGGTTAAGAGCAGGCTGGGGAGAGGAAAAGCCTCCAGTCCACTCAGGTGAATGAGAAGATTACCATGGGTTCGTATCACTGCTGGGTTCTGGGTGTGTCTGAACTGTTGGAATTTGGGGGATGGAGGTAGTGCTCAAGGACTATGAGGGGACAGAGAGCCTTCTCACACTTAGAGTGTGGGTCCCAGGGACAGGCCTCCCACTCCCAGTTCTCCCAGGACCCTGCACACAGGGCTTCTACCAGCAGAAGGAGACAGATACTGGGAGGAGGTATGTGCTTAGAGAAGGGGCTTTGTCTCTTATCTGTTATTCATATCCATTCTTGTGGAAAGATTCCCTAAGTCCCCAGAGTACTCTGCCAGGCAAGGGAAACTCATCATCTACTCTCTGTCTTCTTTTCAGTCCCCCACAGGACTTAAAGAACCATAGAGACTGGGGACAGAGCCCCAACTTCTCTGACAGCATGCATCATAGCCCCTCGCACAGAGCTCAGAGAACCAATGGCACTCCCCAAGGTCATGTACACTTGGAGGAGGCAGATTTTAACCATCGCAGAGTTAAAAGCTGCTGCTTCTTCCCCTGTCCCCTGCCATTAAGTACAGTGCTGTGGGTATCCGGGAGTGGTGGTGGTGGTGGTGGTGGTGGTGTGTGTGTGTGTGTTGGGGGGAGGGGAATCAAAATCAAGAAAAGCTTCCTGGAGGAAGAGGCATTTGAACTAGGTCCTGGGAAGAGAAGGTATTATTTTTCAAGGTCAGAGGAGACTCAGATATGGTAGGGAAGGGCAGACACAGCACAAATGGTCCCAATTGGCCCCTCGCTCAGCAAACTCAAAATAGTAGAATCTTCAGGCTCATAGAATGCTTAAGACTCCAAGCTCACACCCTCCTCCATAAGCATCCTTAGAAATTCCTGAGGAAGGTTTGGCCCAGGCTCAGCTGTCAGCAGGGTGACAAGCAGAGTGTCTGGGTCCTAGCTGGCCATCTAGGGCCCCAACAGGAGGAAGGTGTCTGTCTGCCCTCCTACAGGCCTGTCCTGGGCCAAACATCATTTCCAATGTCCAGGGCTGCTGGTGTTGGGCCAGGCTTTCATTTCTGTAACTCTTGTGTGCAGCTGTGTACCTGTAACCAGCAGCAGACCCCAGCTTCATGCCACCTCAGCCTCTGCCCTCCCAACCCCCAGGTCAGAAGCCATGAGGCAGCATCTTGTCCAGTGCCCCACAGTCCTAGGAAGAAGCTGTAGCTCAGAGAAGGGAAGGCCTGCATGAAGCACACAGGGCAGAGTTAGGACAAGAATCTGGACTCACAGGGGACCCATTATTCTTGATGGCTCTGAGGAAGATGGAGCAGCTTGGAGTAGGAATAGACTGGAGGGCAGCCTGTAGGACCCTCTGCGTTCCCATCCAGCCCCATGCCCGGCCTGGAGACCCCCAGGTGGAAACCAAAGCAAAACCAAACCTACATTGGCCATACTGGAAGAGGCTGAAGGCAAAAAGGTGTCCTGCAGGCTGGTCCCGAGGAGCTCACATCCCCAGGGCTCTGTAGGCTGAGTCCTGCCCAGACCCAGCTCAGAGCCAAGTGGTGCTAGCAGAAGCTGCAGCCGAGTAAGCCACAGTGACAAGTGACCAGGCTGTTCCGAGGAAGTGCCTGACTCCCCAGGGGCTGATCATGATGCCTCTCTGCACCCTGTCACCCAGGCTAAACCCTCCCCTTTCTTCCCACCCGGTCTTATCCTTAAGGCATGGATTCTGACTCATTGCTCCGGTCTGGGCAGAGTCGGGGCTCTATATGCTATTGAGGAAATGAGGGAGGGAGGGAAAGGAGGGAAGAACTAACCACTCAATCAATTAATCGGTCATGCAAGTCATGCCACTCATGGCCCAGGACCAGAGTTGTTCCCTCTAGGGAGCTATCCTGGCCTTCCCATTCCACACCCACTAGCTCTGCCCTCTAGGTACCAAGGACCCCCTGCCAGTCATCTTCTTTTGGGGGCTCAGACTGATGTTTCCACAGCTAGTCCCTCCCCTTCTCTCATCCACTCTCATCCTCTAACTCCTGAAACTCATCTGTGGCTCTGCCCTTTGTAAAATCACCATTTATTGGGTCCACCTGCTTTTTAGTATTATCACAGTTGTTATCTCTTTGAGTCTCTATGGGGAAAGAAGGATAATGACTAGGAGGCCCAAAGTGGGGAAGTGACTGCCTAAAAACACACCACTGGTAAAAGGCAGAATTTGAGTTAGAACCCAGGATGACCTGTCCCCAAAACCACATGTCTAAATTAGCTATTTGGCAGGCAGCCCAGTAACCGATTTTCATTTTGAAACATCAAATAATGCTTGTTGTTTTTTGATTGTGGTAAATAGATATTTAACAAAAGCACTTGCCATTTGTTTCAGCATTCTTCACATGTGCAATTCAATGACATTAATTGTGTCCCTCATGTTGTGCAACCAGCACCCTTATCTGTTTTCAAATTTTTCCATTACCCTTTATAGAAGCTAACTGTCCCCTAGGCAAAGGGTTTCCCACCTCTCTCTACTCCCTAGCCGCTCCTGTTGTTGTTGTTGTTATTTGCCGTTGAGTCGGCCCCGACTCATAGCGACCCCTCCTTGGGTTTCCAAGGCAGTATCACTACGGAAGTAGGATTGCCCAACCTTCCTTCCGAGGAGTGGCTAGTGGGTTTGAACCGCCAGCCTTCTGGTTAGCAGTCAAGTGCCTTAGTAACATTAATAGACTTGGGTCTGTATATATTTACCTCTTCTAGATATTTCAATAAGTGGGATCATAGAACATCTGTCTTTTGTCACTGATTTATTTTAGCCAGCATATTTTCAAAGTTCATACATGTTGTAGCGTGTATCAGGATCTCATTCCTTTTTATGGCTAAATAATATTCCTTTGTATGGCTCTGCCACATTTTGTTCATCCATTCATCTGCTGATGAACATTTAGGTTGTTCCCACTTTTTGGCTAGTATGAGTAATACTACTATTATATTTGTATACCAATATACAAATACCTGTTTGGTATACAAATTGGTATAAAAATACCTGTTTGCATTGCTGATTTCAATTCTTTTGGGTATGTACCAAGGAGTAGAGTTGCTGAATCAAATGATAACTCCATAATTCACTTTTTGAGAAACCACCAGACTGTTTTCCATAGCAGCTGTACCATTTTACAATCCCACCAGCAGTGGATGAAGATTCAAATAATGATTTTTAAAAAATAGTTTTTGATGATAGCTGGGTAAGAAACACATGTGGTTTGGGTGAACAAAAAAGCAATATACCAAAAGCAAGTGGGTGACCAGCCCAATAATACTAAGAAAAAGGAAGACACAGAGAGGTATACAAGAGGTAAAGACAACAAAGATAAACACTTTTACACATACAATACTACATTATTAGTAATAATAAACACTAATCTATGGGTAGATACATAGGTAGCCAGGCTAAAAGATCAGATATGTCTAGGCAAAAGGGAATATACCCATGATATAGGTTTGGCAGACAATATTTCTACATATATATTTGTATGTGGTATAAGAGCTAATGGAGCAAAGTTATGATAACTTTTTAGCCACCTCCAAACACCCTGAGGGTGTGATTCACTGGGCCCATGGGCTTGGGACCATGGTCACAGGGAATGTCAAGCTCAATTGGCATAACATACTACACAAAAACATTATTCTACATCCTGCTTTGTTGAGTAGTGACTGGGGTCTTAAAAGCTTCTGAGTGGCCATCTAAGATGCAAAACCTGGTTGTTTGTCTGGAACAAAGAAGAGTGAAGGAAATCAAAGATACATGGAAACAATTAGTCCAAGGGATCAGTGGACCATGCGAATCTCAGGTTACATGATCATGAGACCAGAAGAACTAGATGGCGCCCAGCTACCACCGTCAAACACTCAGAAAGGGGTCAGTGTAGGATATCTTGGATAGAGTAGGAGAAAAATGTGGAAAAACTCAAAAATCATTAAAAAAAAGACCAGGCTTACTGGTCTGATAGAGACTGGCAAAACCCCCAGGACTATGGCTCCTACTCACCATTTGGGCCTGGAGTTGAGCTTATTCCCATGGCTTCCAGCCAAACAGTAGACAGGCATATAAGATGAACATTCCTTTTAACAATCAACCATGGGTGATCAGAAGGGCAGTATTTTCACAGGGAGATAGCTTAGAAGGCAAGAATGCATAGGAAAGAAGGACACAGAGAAAAGGTAACCACAGGGAGAAAGTAGGAAGAGGGCTGTTACATTATGGGGATTACAATCAATGTCATGTAAACTGCTGAATGGAAAATGAATTTGCTCTGTAAACTTTCATCCAAATCACAAATAAATAAATAATTTTTGATGCTAGCTAGGGAAGAGGAGCTCTGGTAGCATAGTGCCTAAGGCGTTTGACTGCTAACCAGAAGTCTGGTGGTTCAAACCCACCAGCCACTCCTTGGAAGGAAGATTGGGCAATCTACTTCTGTAGTGATACTGCCGTGGAAACCCAAGGAGGGGTCACTATGAGTCGGATCCAACTCGATGGCAATGAGTTTTATTTTGAGCTAGGTAAGAGAAATATATTGATTTGGGTAAAAGGAAAGGCAATATACCAAAAGTGAGTGACCAACACAATATCACTAAGGAAAAGGAAGACATAGAGAGATACACAAGAGGTACAATACAGATAAGTACTTTTACATACACAAGTCTGCATTATCAGTAATTAAAAACATTAATCTATGGGTGGATACATAGGTAGACAGGGAAAACGATCAGATATGACTATGCAAAAGGGAATATACCCATGACCATATATGATGTTGTTGTTATGTGCCGTCGAGTCAGCCCCGACTCATAGTGACCCCTCCTTGGGTTTCTGAGGCAGTATCACTACGGAAGTAGATTGCCCCATCTTCCTTCCGAGGAGTGGCTGGTGGTTTAGAACCGCCAGCCTTCTGGTTAGCAGTCAAGTGCCTTAGCCACTACGCTACCAGAGCTCCTATGACCATATAGGGGTCTGGCAAATGATATGTATTTGTATGTGCTATAAGAATGCCCATGTATATAATAGAGCCAACAGAGGGCAAAGTTATAACTTCTTAGCCACAGCCAAATACCTTGAGGGAGTGAGTCACTGGGCCCACAGTCGCGGGATCATGGTTGCAGGGGACATCAAGCTCAATTGGCATAACATACTACACAAAAACATTGCTCCACATCCTACTTTGGTGATTAGTGACTGGGGTCTTAAAAGCTTGCGAGTCCCATCTAAGATGCAATAGTTGGTTTCTCCTTGTCTGGAGCAAAGAGGAGCAAAGTAGAGTGAAGAAAATCAAAGACATATGGAAACAAATAGTCTGAGGGACTAGTGGACCATGCAAACCTCAGCCTACATGACCCTGAGAACAGAAGAACTAGATGGTGCACTGCTATCACTGCCAACCATTCAGAAAGGGATCAAAATTGGACATCCTAGATAGAGTGAGAGAAAAATGTGGAACAAAATTCAAAATCATAAAGACCAGGCTTATTGATCTGATAGAGACTGGTGAAATCCCTGAGGCTATGGCCCCTACAGGCCTGGAATTGAGCTCACTCTCATGGCCTAACTCTCAGTCAAATAATAGGTTTACGAGGTGAACAATTATACCAGGGAGGTCCACTCCTTAGAACAACCAACTGTTGGCAATCAGAAGGGTAACCTTTGTGCAGGGAAAAAGATCAGAGAGTAGGACTGCATAGGAAGGAAGGACACCGGAAAAGGGTAACCACAGGGAGGAAGTGGCCAGAGAGCTGTTATAGTGTGGAGATTGCAATGTCACAAAATAAAATGTGTGTGAACTGTGGAATGGAAAACAAATTTGCTCTGTAAACTTTCAACCAGATTACAATTAAAAAAAAAAAGAAAAAGTCAAGCATCAAAAATAATAATATTTTTTAAAAATGATTATTCAAATTCTATCTCAAATCAAAACTATATTTCAGGTGACACTTTAATTACCATAGATTCAGAGGCCAGCTCTGCACCCAAGCTGGGTCAGACTTGTTGCTGCCCAGGAGCAGGATTGTTCTGGACTCTACAGACCTATGCCCCAAGAGCCAGCAGAGCCAGAAGGCACACCAAGCCATGGGGCACAGAAGGCAGTGCACCCATGGGGGGGGTGCCAGGCAGTGAGCAGATGTAGCCTTCCTCTGAGAGGCCCCCTCAAGCCAGATGTAAGACTCTAGGCCCACAACTGAACTCCAAGTCCTGCCCTTAATACACTTACTATATGGCCACTTTGGGCCTCCCCTTTCCTACTGAGGGGCTGGATCCAAGCTCCATCTTCCAGGGGCCCATAAGGAGATGTTCTGCTATTGGGCAGGAGGAAGAATATCCCTACTTCTGCTGTGTGGAACAGCGCAGAGAAGGTCTCAGTGCCCTGCTCTACATGGGACAGCCCCCCTACTTCCTTCCATTGAGTGGGCCTGGATGTGAGCCATTGCCCAGAACTTCTAGCTGGCCTGCCTACCTTGGTCTCTCTGGTTGGGTAGAGAAGGAGCCTTTGTACCCAACCGCCACTTCCTACTTTTCTCACCTATATCATTCTCAGTGGCTGCAAGGCTAGGCCACAGAGACCAGGCACCAAGCAAGCCACTTCCCCTTTTGGGGCCTGATTTCCATACCAGGAAAGTAGGGGAAGGAGGCTGACCTCTTTCCTGGCCCTGACAGCCAATCTCCTCTAGGGTCAGCCCCACCAGAGTGTGCCAGGTTACAGAGGGTGCCTAGGCCTGTTTTAAGAAACTTGAAAGACACTTGACAGAGACTAAATGTGACCCCAGACAAGTCATGTAGCCATTCTGAGTCTCTACTTCCCTTTCTGTAAAAATGATCTACTAGTTCCCATCACATAGAGTTGATCTGAGAAGCAAATGGAATAGTGTGCATAGGAGAGAATAGCTAACACAAGGTCTTTGCTTACCCTGAGGCAGGTACTGCACTAAGGATTATCACCTCCACTTTACAGAAATGGAGCTCAGAGAAGTTCTCTAACCTATCCAGGGACCTATAGTACAAAGCTGGGATTTGAACCTATTTCTCCAAGCCCAACATCTTGGCTCTTAATCTGCCATTGCTTCACCTCTCTATAATGCCCAGTTCAGGACCCAGCACCCATTTGCTGTTCAGGAAGTAGCAGCTCTCCATGCACTGCTCCCCTCCCTATCTGCCCCCTCTCTACCTGACAGACTCTTCCTTCAGCCATGATCAGACTGGATAAAAACACCCCTTGTCACCCACATGTCACCCACATACCACAGAGTGACTACATAGATTATTAAGGGCTGGGTCTTTGGGCCCACCAGTCTTAGTTCTAGGGTCCCACTTTAAAAAACAGCAGAATCCTTTTTCAAATGTTCCCTTACATGGAATTCCAGAATAAAGTACATCAGAAGAAAGCTGAGAAACCTCTGACTTTGGAGGGAGAAACCTGGGTTTGAATCCTACTTTCATCTTCCAGGAATCAACTTTACAGTCTTGGTAAAGCCTCTTGCCCTCTCTGGGCCTTCCAGATTGTGAAATGGGTTCTTCCAGGTCCTCTGAACCTCAGGAGTTCAGCTGGGAGTGAGAGGAAGGCACATGGAGGTTGTAGCCAGAGTCTCAAAAGATTGAGTGGTGATGCACAAGGCTACGTTGTCCTTCTCCCTGCCCCAGGATAGCCCACCCCAAACAAGGTGTCTCTGAGTAGCCAGCTACTCACTCACTATGCACTCACTGCCATGCAGAAGTATGGTGTTTACACTCATCTGTTAGCCTCAGGCAACAGCAGAAGGGAGTCACCAGGACCCTTCCAAGGTCTGACAAGCGGAGCTCATGGAGAAGGGATTTTCTGCTCCCTTCACCTGCCATAGCCTGGGGAATTCTAGTTTGTTTCTGGGAAAAAGCATAAGTAGAATGCAACTCCTTTGAGGGTCTGTCAGTCTTCAAGGTCACCAGCCACTAAACTAACTCATGTTCTTGGAGCAAGTTTCAGGTTAATCCTGCCATTGATCAAAGCTTACTTTTCCCTCTGAGACCAATCCCATCTCCAAAGTGGAAGAGATGAGAAAAATGATCCTTTCACCTGGGAGCCCATAGGAAAAAGTTAGGAAGACACTTGTGGCTCTTGTAGGCTGGTAAATTGTTACACATATTTGCAAGTCTTCTTTCAAGGCAACCTGAAAGGAGATGGAAAGGATTCTGAAAGGTAGCCTGAGGCTAGAAGCCCAAAGATTATAGGGAGACAGGCATGCCTAGAAATTGGTAGTGGGAGAATTACACTGTACAGGCCTTTTAGAGGACAATCTTGAAGTTTCTGCACATTTAAAATATATTCATCCTGGATAGATAGGTGGACAAGCTAAACGATTAGGTATGTCTATGAAATAGGGAGTGTATCCAAGATCATATATAGGGTTGGCAGACAATGGTCCTATAAGTTTAT
>NW_006921820.1:970969-981495 GCF_000298275.1 Orycteropus afer afer | reverse complement strand
CCCTAGCTGCCCTTCAGGTCTGGAATTGAACCCACACCTGTGGTTTCCAGTCAAACAATGTACAGGCATGTGAGTTAAAACATTTACCTCAAGTAGACACACGCCCTGGAGAGAATAATCATGGGAGAAGGAAGGGCTGCTTATGCACAGGGAGACAGCTCAGGGCGTAGGAAATTATGGAGGAATGGTCACTGGGAAGAGGTAACTATGGGGAGGAAGTTGGAGGGGAGCTGTTGCATTGTGGTAAACTGTGGTCAATGACATGAGACAAAGTATATGTGAACTGCTGTATGGTAAGTCTTCACCCAAATCACAATAAAAAAGAAAGAAAGAAAGAAAGAAATCAGAAGAAAAAAAAATATTACTCACAATAATGCATGTAGTAAGAAAACTCATATGCATATGCTTAAAGTATCTATTCAAAATTTGCTTTTGCCATCATTAAAAATGAATAATAAACATGTTACAGTACTGAAATAAAAACAAACTCATCAGCAACAATTAAAAAAAAAGAATGCAGCTGGTATGGTGCTTGTCGCTTCCACTGCAGCTGTTTTGTATTATTAAAATGTTACATTTTGCAACTGACACAAAAGCAAACTAGACTCTTTAAAATGCTGTATTGATTGGGGCTACTTTAAAATCGTCTTTCAGAAATAAAACATCTTATCTTAAAACTTAAAAATAAAATAAATTAATTAAAAAATATAAAATATATTCATCCTTTGACACAGTGTTCCTACTGATAGGGTTCTCTCCTACAAGTGTGATCTCACAAGTGCACAAAAATAGATGGCACAGATGGTTTGTGCTCGTCTACTAACTTAAAGGTTGGCGGTTCAAACCTACCCAGTGGCACCACAGAAGAAAGACAAGGATGATAACTCCTTGCAGTCGTGGAAAACAGAAAAGAACCCAAATGCTCATCAGTAAGGGAATGGTCAAATAAATTATCCTATTTCCATACCACAGAACACTTTGCAGGCATTTAAAGGGATGATGTCCAGGTATTGTTGAACAAAAAAGCAATTTTCAGGGCAATATATATGGGATGATCCTGTTTTTGTAAACCAATGCAAAACAAAGAAACCATGTTGAACATACACCATAGAACAGAAAAAAGACTAGAAGGTCATACCCCAATCTGTTACCAGCTTATACCTCTGAGGAGGGCCTGGAGCTAGGTGAGGCCTTCTATGGCATGTTCTTCTTGTTCTGTCTAGCTGAAAGTGTTAATTTTGTTGATCTTTTCAAAGAATCAACTTTTAGTTCCGGTGATTGTCTTGATTCTCTAGTGCTGCTATAACAGAAATACCACAAGTGGTTGGTTTTAACAAACAGAAATTTATTCTCTTACAGTTTGGGAGGCCAGAAGTCTAATTTCAGAGTGCCAGCTCTAGCAGCTGTGTGAAGGCCCCTTGACCTTGGGCTTCAGCTCTGCCTCTTGTTCCAGGCCCACTGGAGCTGGAGGTGTCTCCTAACTCAGGCAGCTGCAGGGCGCTGAGGCTGATGAACCTAAGATAGGCAGGTAAAATGGCACAGTCCCAAGATCAGCAGGCAACACGGCAGGCCACAGGTTCAAGTCCAGGAAAGGGAGATGAAGACTCAGCCAAATGCAGGATCCAGATGTGTCAAAAAGCTAGAGACCTTTCTCAAAGTTTCTCCATATACTCTGGAAGCAGGCCACACCCCAAAGATGACTCCCCTTCAACTGATTAGGTGCTCTCAGCAGATTCCACCATGGAGATGAATATGGTCTCGTCATGGGGAAATAACTACATCCAGCTGTCAAGCCACTCAAAACCACGCCCCAGCCAAGTTGACACATAACCTTACTACCACAGTGATTTTCTCTATTGTTTTTCTATTTTTTTATTTTGCTTCTTTCTGCTCTCATCTTTATGATTTCCTTCCTTCTTCTAGCTTTGGGTTTAGTTTGATTTCTCTTCCTAGTCCCTTAAGGTGGACGGTAAGGCTATTGATTTAAGATCTTTCTTCTTTTTAAATGTGGGTATTTATAGTTGTCAATTTTCCCCTGAGCACTGCATTTACTGCATCCCATAATTTTGGTATGTTTTGTTTTAGTTTTCATTCCTCTTAAAGTATTTTCTAATTTCCCTTGTGATTTTTTTTCTCCAACCTATTGGTTATTTAGGAGCTCTGGTAGCATAGTGGCTAAGGCACTTGACTGCTAACCAGAAGGCTGGCGGTTCAAACCCACCAGCCACTCCTCGGAAGGAAGATGGGGCAATCTACTTCCGTAGTGATACTGCCTAGGAAACCCAAGGAGGGGTCGCTATGAGTCGGGGCCAACTCGATGGCACACAACAACAACAACAACATGTTCTGAGATGACCCAAAGTACGTGTCAGAGGGAGAGAGCCAAGGAGGTAAAGACACATATTCTTTAAAGAACAAAATCACACTGTGGTTAGACGAGCTACTCTCACCACATTCTGACAGGACCTTGAGATTAGAAATGTTTCCAAGCACCCTGTCTCTCCACTGGGCCCCAGTCTGACACTTCTGGGAACTCCCAGCACTACCCTTCTCCTCCCTCATGTCTCACAGGGCCCCTCACCCAAGCAGCCTAGTAGCCGATTGAGGCCAGATATATCTGGGTGCCTGGGCCTGGGTCCTGTAGCTGATGGCTCACCCTGCAGCCTCCCAGGGGCCCTGTTAGAGCTCTATGAGATGCAGGAACTCCCAGGGATCCCACTGAGAGGAGGCAACACAAGTGTTTTAAGAAGACCTGCTATGCTTGCCTGGCTGTGCCCTGAGCTTGGCTGTCTTTATCTCTAGTTATACTGACCGCAAGGTGGTTATTGTTTGCCTCTCAGGAAGATGAGAAAAATGAGGGTGAGAGAGGTTATGTAACTTGTTCCGGCTCAAATAGCAATTGCACAGATGATCCTGGCTTTTGACAAGGTCTGACCACTTTGCTCATCTTAATTATCAATAAAGAAAAAGTCCCCATTACTAGGCCTCCATTGCCCACATGAAATCCAGCCCACTTCCCCTCTGGCTCTCTCAAGTCTTAAAGGCCCAGCTCAGTCCCCTGCATTTTCTTTCTTTTTTATTATGAAACCAAAACACATAGAAATGTTAGAGAGAAGGGTCAGGAGCATGGAGGGAGCCCAGGGCCAGGCAGAGGCTCAGAGGTGGGAATGAACCCCTTAGGTTTAGGAGGCTAGAAGTCTGGTGCTGGGACTGGAAGTTACTAAACATATTTGGAGTCTAGTTTAAAGAAAGCAGTGAAAGAGCTGGGTGGAGATGGAGGAGATTCTGAAGAAGTAGCTTGAGAGTAGACAGAAAAGAGTCCTGAGGGATGGTACCTTCCCTAGGAAGTAACAGGGAACTATAGCCAGGTTCCAAGTGTAGGCAAAGTGATCAGGTGAGGGTGCCTGATGAGTTGTAGATGGATGTGAAGCCAGCACTCTTACACATTATCAGCTCTAATCCTCATCAGAACACTGTAAAGTCAGTACTGTTACCATATTTTTATACAAATAATCCATATGTTATACAGTTTTTTTGCAAACCACAAAACCCCCTCCTGGGTTAGTTTCCCATGAGCACTATGTGCATTATATCTGCATGCACATTATTTCCGCAGGCACGTTATATGTGAAAAATATGGTACTGCCCCTATGGTACAGATAAGGAACTAAGGCTCAAGAAGGTAAATTATTTGCCCAGGTCACACAGCTCCTCTGTATGTCCATCATGCTGATTTGACAGTCAGGTGCTATCTGGGATCTAGCAGTGGATGGGGCAGGAGTCAGATGCTGCCAGGGGCTAAGGGTGAGGGCAGGTAGGGAAGGGGGTAGTGGAACCCAGAGAAGGGCTGAGGGAGGGGACTGAGCTGCCCTGGGCTTTGAGTTCTGGAGGAGACACTGACCCCTTCACCTAGCCTGGCCCCACAGGAAGAGCAGGTCCTGTTCTATCCATCCTCTGCCTGTGGCCAACCCTGCACCAGGGCCTCCAGACTGTGCATGACCTCCTGGGACTGGGGCCCAGAGACTAGGAACTGGAGGCCAGGCACCAATGGCCCAAGCACTGTCTCAGCCACCTGCCCTAAGAAAAATCTAATACTTTCTGAGGCATCCCCAGAACCTCTCACATCCTGGGCCACCACCACCATGACCACACATGCATCACCCATCTCATAGCAAGGAATGCTCGAGTCTGCAAGGGTGTATGCTGCAGACAACACTGGCCAGAGGAGGAGGTCTAGGCAGAGGGTATGGGAAGAGCTCAGACATCAGGTTCTGATTTGGGCCAGTTGCTCCCACTAGTTCAGACTTTGTGATCTTGAACAAGTCATTCAACCTCCTGAGTGTCAATTCCTTCATCTGTAAGATGGGGATGAACATGTTACCCCCTTTCCAGGGAGCTCTGAGGACTAAGTGAAATGATACATGTAGGAGAGTAGCAGAAGGCACCCAGATACTTAATAAGCTCCCAGAAAATGGTGGCCATGGGGACTTTTACATAGTAACTGAAAGTAAATCAAGAAAGGAAATAAAAAAAGGAGAGCTGGGTTAATATTCTAGCTGTAACATTTATCTAGACTGGTTGCTCTCAATCTTTTGGCTTCAATGTTTTCATCTGTAGAGTGCAGGGAGCACTTGAGTCCTGCACCCTCACAGGTTGATTTGAGGTGTCCTGCTTTGGGGCTGTGAATTATTGCAAGAGTGAAGACTGACAGCCTCCCCTGGCTTGGGACTTGCTCAGGAGTCAATACTAGGCCATGGAGCTACAAGGAAGCCCCTGTTCCCATCACCACACCCTTCCCCAAAGGCAGAGACAATCTTGTCCCCACCCCTGCAGCCTCTAGAGAAGGCCCCTTGGCCTCTGCCTGCTTCAGGAGGTTCTAGGCCTCAGAGCTGACCCTGAGCCCTGGCTGAGAGGCCCTGTTAGCCTGGGGGTTAGCTGGGCTCCTAAGGACACCTGGGGAGGGCTGCTCCTGCATAAAGGTGGTCTTCACATGAGACTCTATGCCCTTGCTTGGTCATTAACATGCACCCATCTCCACATCTCAATCCTCTAAACACAGAAGCACATTTAATATTCCAGTGTTGTGGGTTGAACTGTGTCCCTCATAAAGATAGGTTTAAGTCCTAACCCCTAACCAACCAAACACTGCTGTTGAATAGGATCCAACTCATAACAAGCCCTCCTTGGGTTTCCGAGGTGGTATCCCTACAGAAGTAGATTGCCCAACCTTCCTTCCAAGGAGTGGCTGGTGGATTTGAACTGCCAGCCTTGTGGTTAGCAGTCAAGTGCCTAAATGTTCCTAACCCCTAGTACCTGTGAGTGTGACCATGTTTGGAAATAGGGTATTTTAAGATGGTATCAGTTAAGATGAGGTCATACCAGAGTAGGGTGGGTTCAAATCTAAATATAGTGGTATCCTTGTAAAAGAGGAGAGACACAGAGGAAAAACAGCCATGGGACAATTGAGTGATGCTGCAGCTGCAAGGGAGGGAACACCTGGGGCTACCAGAAGCTGAGACAAGAGAAGATCTCCCTCTAGAGCCTTTGGAGAGGATGTGAACCACCACCCTGAATATGGACTCCCAAACTCCACAACCATAAGACAATACATTTCTGTTCTTATAGGAGCTCTGGTAGCATAGTGCCTAAGGCACTTGACTGCTAACCAGGAGGCTGGCGGTTCAAACCCACCAGCCACTCTCCAGAAGGACGATGGGGCAATCTACTTCCGTAGTGATACTGCCTCGGAAACCCAAGGAGGGGTCGCTATGAGTCGGGTCCAACTCGGTGGCAAAAAACAACAAACAACAACAACAAAGCCACCTACTTGTGGTACTAGGGAGATCTGGTAACGTAGTGCCTAAGGCCCTTAACTGCTAACCAGAAGACTGGTGGTTCAAACCCACCAGCCACTCCTCAGAAGGAAGGTTGGGCAATCTACTTCCATAGTGATAGAGCCTCGGAAACCCAAGAAGGGGTCGCTATGAGTCAGGTCCAATGCCACGGCACATAACAACAACAACAACACTTATGGTACTTTGTTACAGCAGCCCTAGGAAGCTAATACAGATGCTTACAGACAAAAAAAACAGAGCTCAGACAGTTAGAACTTTGCTGGGCCACACCGTGACTGCAGTGGAGTTGAAGCTGGAAGGTGGGAAGCTTCTAAATTCATCCTGTAAGACAAAGATGGTGCCCTCTAAACAAAGTGTTCTGTGTTGGAGGCTGGAAAACTGTTCTCTGAGCCCAACACACCCAGTTTTGCATCTTGCATAGGGCCAAGCTATGTGAAAATACAACTCTCTAAATAGAGTGGTTGCAGCAGTATATTGACAGAGAACTGCCAGAAATTCAAGCAGGATTCAGCAGAGAGCCTGGAATGAGAGATACCATTGCTGATGTCAGAGGGATCATGGCTAAAAGCAAATACCAGAAAGGTCTTTACCTGTGTTTTGTTGACTATGCAAAGGCATTTAACTGTGTGGATCATAACAAATTACAGATAACATTGTGAAGAATGGGAATTCCAGAATATTTAGTTAAGCTCAGGGAGCTCTGGTGGCATAGTGCCTAATGCATCTGACTGCTAACCAGAAGGCTGGAGGTTCAAACCCACTAGCCACTCCTTGGAAGGAAGATTGGGCAGACCATGTCCATAGTGATACCGCCTCAGAAACCCAAGGAGAGGTCGCTATGAGTTGGATCCAAGTCAAAGGCAGTCTTTGGTTTTGGTTTGGTAATTAAGCTGGTGAGGAAATTATACATAGACCAAGAGGCAGTCATTCTTACAGAACAAGGGGGTATTGAATGGTTTAAAATTAGGAAAGGTATGTGTCAGGGTTGTGTCCTTTCACCATATTTATTCATTCTGTATGCTGAGCAAATATCCTAGAAACTGGACCATATGATGAAGAACACAGCGTCAAGACTGGAGGAAGACCTGTTAACAACTTGTGATGTGTAGATGACACAACTGTGCTTGCTGAAAGTGAAAAAGACTTGAAGCACTTACTGATGGAGATCAAAGACAACAGCCTTCAGTGTGGATTACATTTCAACATAAAGAAAACAAAAATCCTTACAACTGGACTGATAAGCAACATCATAATAAATGGAGAAAAGATTGAAGTTGTCAAGGATTTCATTTTACTTGGATCTGCAATCAATGCCCATGGAAGCAGCAGTCAAGAAATCAGATGACAAATTGCACTGGGCAAATCTGCTTCAAAGAGCAAAGATGTCACTTTGAAGACCAAGGTGTGCCTGACCCAAGTCATGACATTTTCTATAGTCTCATATGCATGTGAAAGCTGGACAGTGCATGAGGAAGACCAATGAAGAGCTGATGCTTTTGAATTGTGGGAGCTCTGGTAGCATAGTGGCTAAGGCACTTGACTGCTAACCAGAAAACTGGCGGTTCAAACCCACCAGCCACTCCTTGGAAGGAAGATGGGGCAATCTACTTCCGTATTGATACTGCCTCGGAAACCCAAGGAGGGGTCGCTATGAGTCGGGTCTGACTCGACAGCACATAACAACAACAACAGTGAAAATACCATGGACTACCAGAAGAATGAACAAATCTGTCCTGGAAGAAATGTAGCTGGAATGTTCTGTGAGAATGACCAGACTTTGTCTCATGTACTTTGGTCATGTGGTCAGAAGGGACCAGTCCCTGGAGAAGGATATCATGCTTGATAAAGCAGAAGGTCAGAAAAAAAGGGGAAGACCCTCAATGAGATGGATTGACACAGTGGCTGCGAGAATGTGTGCAAGCCTACCAAGGATTGTGAGGATGCACGTGACCACGCAGTGTTTCATTCCAGTTATACATAAGGTTGTTATGAGTCAGGGCCAACTCAACAGCACGTAACAACAAGAAGTAGAGCAAGATGCCAGCTTCCTTGGCCCTGAGATGCTGGGGCTGCCTAAAGGAGCCTTGTGTTCTCTGGGACCATTCACTGTCTAACTTTCCCTTTTAGCCTCTTATACCACCCACATATTGGTAGGACTCAAACCAAGACTACTGAACCCTCAGTGAAAACTCCCTTCCTCTAGGGCTGAGAGTTATCTGAGGACTCAGATGAGATTCTAGTTGCCTCATGGTGGCTCCTACCCTGACCTGAGCCCTCAGTCTCAGCTACTGATCGTCACCCTGGCATCAGCCACACCTGTTCCTTTAATTCAGGGTTAATTTCCATCCTATTCTTCATAAGAGTGAGAATCATGACAGATACCAACAACAGTAGCACCTACTGCGTGCCCACCTGTGCTGTTCAGGACCCTCACCCTGTGCTTTATTTAGTAGCTCCAGGGAAAACTGCTCCAGATTCCTGTGCCAACCTCCCTACCCACCACCCCCAGCCCTGCCTATCTATACTGTCCCCAGCTCACCTCCTGGGCTTTTCTGCCACCTGCAGTCTGGGGTCCCCATGCCTAGGAAAATAGGCCTAAAACTGGTCCAGACAGAGGGATTATGTCCTAGAGGTAACTGGAGAGGGCCTTTCTGGGTTAGCAGCTGTGAACCAGGAGATGGAGGGCCAAAGTTCTTTTTCAAGAGCCCCTTTAGTCCAACCAGGCAGAGACCAGAAAAAGTGCCAGTTCCCTGTGGGACCTTCCCATGCCCCACTGAAGAAGCCCATGATCTGGGGCCTTTCCTCTTGACCCTCTCAAAGAAGGGAGAGCTGGTGGAGCCTCAAGAAGACTCAGAAGTCAGGGACCTGCCCAGAAGGCTAGAAGCCAGATAACTAAAGGAAGGAACCCACCACCCTTGCGAATGCAGAGTATCTCTCTAACTGTGCCCAGGCTAAGGGAGTTATAGAGGAAAAGACTGATGGCCAGTACAGGCTCGACACCCTCAGAAAGGCCCAAACCCTCAGTCTCTTCACCTGTAAAATGAGAACAATAAAAACACATCTACTTACAGCTGAGAGTCAAATGAGGTCATGAAAATGGTAAAAGCCAGATAGATGCTCATTATCAGCAATGGCAGTTAATCCAGAATCACCGCATTGGCCTACACCAGTGGTCCTCAACCCTGGCTGCATGTGGGAAGGAAACCTGGGGAACATGACAAAAATACTGATGCCCGGGTCCCACCCCATAAATTTGGGGGTATTTGACCTGGGGTGTGGACTGGATATTGAGATTTTTTAGAAGTATACTCCTATAAGATCTAGCTTCCTGCCACATTTCTGACCTTGTCTCCAAATGTTCTGCTCCAGCCACAGGCCTCCTTTTTGTTCGTTGAACATATCAAGTGTGCTTCTGTCTCAGCCCAGGCTGCATCCCCAGCATGGCTTAGTATCATGGTTCCCTGTTTCTGCAGCCAGCCAGGGGAAGCCCTGAGTTTTATCTGGTGACTCCATCCTCATCCGGGCTGCTAGTCTCTGGAGCTCCAGCTGGCAATTCCTGTTGCCTAATAGTGGGCAGCCTGTCAACATCAATGGAAGGGACTGTCACCCACCTGCCTGCTCTGTCACCCACTTGCTCAGGGTGCAAGCCTTCAGCAAATTGCCATATCCTCCCACTAACACCAAAGGGCTCTCTGGCCCAGGCCTGGGAAGGTCCAGGGCACCACCAACATCCATCTGTGTGGATACCCAGCCCACATTCCCTCTGTGAGCATCTGTTCTCTCTCTCTGAAACAGGAATAAGAATACCACCTCATAGGATTTTGTTGGAATTGAATGAGACAATTTAGTGCATCTTGTTACATGAAATCAAAGGAAGGATCTCTATTGTTGGACTGTATGTGCAATGGTGAGCAGGGGTAGAGAGGCATTCTGGGAACAGGAGGATCCCCATATAAGTTTCACCCTGTAGGTGACTCAGCAGAAATTCAACTATAAATCTGGACTCTTTAGGACCCATTCCTGGTCTGCTAACTCTTATGGTGAGCAGCAGGAGGTGGGTCCCTTAGTACCGCCGTGAACTTCCCCTTCTTCTTTACCTGAGGTGAGGCTGGTTTGGGGACATCATCCCTGACATCCTACACATGAGGAAACCAGTGTTTAGAAAGGGAAAATTACTCTCCACGGCCAACCAGCAAGTGAGAAGGGGTGCAGGTAAGTGTTTCCGAACCTCAGCCTATATGACCATGAGACCAGAAGAACTACATGGTGCCTTAGTACCACTGTCAACCACTCAGAAAGAGATCAGTGCAGGAGATCCTGGATAGAGTGGGAGGACAATGTGGAACAGAATTCAAAACTGTAAAAAAAAAAAAGACCAGGTTTACTGGTCTGACAGAGCCTGGTGAGACCCCTGAGACGGTGAGATTGTGGCCCCTAATTACGCTTCAGGTCAGGAATAGAATTCATTCCCGTGGCTTCCAGCCAAACAATAAACAGGCATGTTGCTGTTGTTATTTGCCATCGAGTCGGACCCTACTCATAGCGACCCCTTCTTGGGTTTCTGAGGCAGTATCACTACGGAAGTAGATTACCCAACCTTCCTTCTGAGGAGTGGCTGGTGGGTTTGAACCACCAGTCTTCTGGTTAGCAGTCAAGTGCTTTAGGCACTAT
>NW_006921820.1:944365-970667 GCF_000298275.1 Orycteropus afer afer | reverse complement strand
AATAAAAATAAAATAACAATAATAATAATAAAAAGAATAATAGAAAAAGCAGCCTGTTTCCTTCTGAGCCTGGAAGACAGAATGACTGGCTTGTGTGGGAGAGACCTTCCTGGGCCAACCCCAAGGAGAGACTGGTGGGGGTGGCCCCCAGGGCCCAGGGCACCACTCTCGCTTGAAGTATAGGCAGTTTCGGTTTCCACACCAAGTTCCTCCAGTGTGTGGTTTGCAGCGTCAGCCAGGCTCCGGGTGAGGAAGGAGGGCATCTCACCAACAGCCTGCAGCTTTCAGGCCCTTTTGCAAGAGAGGAAACAGCTTGGGCCTTCCCCAGCTACCAGTTATCCTCATCATCACCAATCACCTTGACCCTGCACAATCTCTGGGCCAGAACACTATCTTCCAGCCCCACAGTGCCCACCCCCTTGCACACCTCTGCCCATGCCAATCCTTCTGCCTGAAATGCCATTTACTCTCCTGCCATCTCTCAAATTCTCACTCACTGTTCAAGGCCCAAGCAAGGCCCTCCTCCTCTATGCCAGGGGATATCCCTGGAATGTGTAGATGGCCAGAGCAGCCAGGAAAAGTGTGTGCATTCTTGGGAACTGGAGTGCAAAATGGGCCACCAAAAAGGTGACCTGGCTCTCTGACAAAAATAAAATGGAAGATTAGTGGTTGTGTTCTTGACTCAGGATGCTGTAGCCAGTAACTCTGAGCAGTGAACAGCCATGAGCATCACAATAGCAGAGTGAACATGACCACAAACCTCTGCAATCTTCTAACACCATTTAGGGCTGGCCATCAATGGCTCTGTGGGCACAGAGGAGCCATATTCTCAGATGCCCAGGGCCACATACCACAAAGTGAGCATAGTATATGGGTCAGGCAGTGCTGTCAAACCACAGACTTAGCCTGACAACAACATTTCAGCTGTGAAAACAGACATTGCTTCGTTTTTTGTTTTTAAACATTTTCCTCTTAATGACATATGTAATCTGTGCTCAGTTGCAGATTATTAATGGAGAGGAAAATGGAGAGAAAAATCATTCTGCTTCCAAATCCATAGAAACTAGCATTAACATTTTGGGGACCACCCTTTCCTCTTAGCTGCACCTTAAACACAAATTATAATTAAACCAAGAACAAATGGGCTGATTTCAGAATTCACGGGCAAAGCATGATGGAGTCTGACAGATGGGGGTGGAAGGCCCTACTGTGCCACGTACTGTGTGACCTTGAACTAGGCCCTTGGCTTTCCATACCTCAGTTTCCACCACAGAGGACATTGACAAGCCCTTCCTTACAGTGTGGTTTGGGGAGTGGCTGGCAAAGTGCCTGGCACATAGTAGGCACTCAGCCAACAGGCACTGCTGCCACTTCTCTGCAGATGATTTAAATAGCTGGGACTAGGAGAAAAAAAAAGTTGAAATGAATGTTCCCTTTTTAATTTTTGGAATAAGTAATACATATATGTGGCTCAAAAGACCCATAAAAAAAGATTCAACAGAATGGAAAAAAGTATATAACAGAAATGCTCACTGCCCCCACCCCTTTTTATTCCTTATCGATCTCTTTTCTCTCATTCCTCCAACAGGGAGCCACTTTAATTAGTTTCCTCCCAGAGATATTTTCTGGTAATACAAGCCTCTGCCAACAAAAGTGCATACTTTTCTCACTTTTCACAACAGGTTGCTAAACAGACACACAGTTTGGCTCTGCTTTTCACACTTAACATCATGTCTTGCAGAGCTTGCCCAATCAGTTCAGACAGAGGTTCTCATTCTTCCTAACAGCTGTGGCCAGGGAGGCATTGGGAAAGCCGGTAGGACAGCCAGTACCTTCTTCTCTTGCCTCCTGAACTATCCACAAGCCCCTGTTTCTCCAGAGACCTAGGTCCTCAGCTCACTGGTGTCCTCTGTCTGCAAGGCTCCAGGGAGCTGCCCTGCTGGAAGTATCCCCACAAAGTTAGAGCAGGCCCAGCCATCTCCCTGATCACTCTGGCACCTCCCTCCTGCATAGCAAGGCTCCTTCCCAAGCAGAGGGCTATGAGGAACCCCAAAGTAGCTGCAAAGGCCAAGAGCTAATCAATTCTCCCCATTCTGGGAATCTATCCAAGGAAATCTATCCTCAAGTGAAAAATCTTTATATCAAAGATCTAGCCATTGCACACTGTCCAGAATAGTAAATAATTGGCAATAACCTACATGTCCAGCTGTAGAGGATTGGATAAATAAATCATAGCATGTTCAACAAATCTACAAACTGTAGAACTATCTAACCATTAACCATGGTGATGTTGAGGACCAGGAAATCACACCCTGTCCCGCAAACATTGGGAACGAAGTTAGGTTAAAAAAAAAAAAAAAAAAGCCAATAAAAAAACAGAATATAAAATGGTGTCCACAGTGTGCTCACTGTATGTAAAACAACCTTCTGAAAACATACCCAAATATCACCAGTTTTCTCTGTGTGATAAGACCACCAAATTTTCCTATTTTTCTGTATTTTCCCTCTTTCTTTTTATTTCTTTAGAAGGCATGTACATAGTTGTAAGTACCCAGGACAGAACAACTCCTCAGTGACTGCCTGGCTCCCCATGGAGTGAAGGATAGGCAGTTTTAGGACAGGTCAATGTGGAGCCCCTCTGCCTCCTTTTCTGTAGCCTCCTAAATGGGAGAACCTGCAAGTCTCAGAAGTAGGAAAGGGAAGAAGCAACAACACCCACATGGGGAAGGGCAGCCCCAGCCTAGCCTCAGGCCCTGGTGAGTCACTCCCCCTGCTCACCTGTGGGCCCTTCACCTGCCAAGTGGTGGGACTGGGGAGACTCAGCAATTCCCCCTTTGGTGTAAACGTTTCCAGAGGAAGACAAAGAGATATGACCAGTGTCACAGGGAAAAATTCAAGCTTGTTCTTCTCTCCACACCCTCTCAGTAATACCATGGGGTGAAGGGTATGTGTATGTGGCCCAGACTTCTCAAATCCTTAATTTTCCTTCTAGTCATCCTCCCAAAAAAGAGTCCTGGTGGCACAGTGGTTAAAGAGCTTAGCTGCTAACTGAAAGTCAGCGGTTGGAACCCACCAGCCACTCTGCTGGAAAAAGATGAGGCAGTCTGCTTCTGTAAAGATTTACAGTGTTAGAAAACCTATGGTGCAGTTCTGCTCTGTCCTATAGGGTCACTATGAATCACAATCACTAGAAGGCAACAGGTTACCCCAAGAAGGATGTTGTTGTTGTTGTTATTTGGTGTTGAGTCGGACCTGATTCATAGCTACCCCTCCTTGGGTTTCCAAGGCAGTATCACTATGGAAGTAGATTGTCCAACCTTCCTTCTGAGGAGTGCTGGTGGGTTTGAACCACCAGCCTTCCGGTTAGCAGTCAGGTGCCTTAGGCACTATGCTACCAGAGCTCCTGCTTCTTTCCAAAGGCATTGTATATATAGTTCTGGGAGGGAGTTGGGAGTTGGGGGTAGACACAGCTCAGAGCACGGCTTTGGGTGGAACTTGAAGACCATTGACTGATTGGATGTGGAGGTGAAGCTCAAGGGTTCAGCTTGGAGAACCTAGTAAAGCAGATAGACCCCACTCATAAAATGCCTGTAGAATATAACTGAAGTGAAATCAAGGAAGAAAATGGGTTCAGAAAGGCTGGGTGGCCCATGAAGACATTCACTGTTAATTCACTTCTACAAACATTTACTTAGCATGAACACTACTTGCCAGCTCTGTGCTCAGGACACAGACAATGGGTTCTCACAGCAGTTTGGTGACCACTGGGAACAGAGCTGTGTGTGGGGGGAGGGCTCTGCCTTCTCTGGGCTTCCGCATCCCTCTGACTCAGTGCTGGGTCTGGTTATGTGAGATCTAAGGCCTCCTCAGCTTGGATGTCTGGGGTTATCAGTCTCAGCCTTGTCTCAACGACTACTTCACTATGATCTCAGCCACAAACTTCCTGAGAAACAATGATATTCTTTATCGCTGAAGAGCCTTGATGGCTCAGTGGTTAAAACACTTGGCTGCTTGTGCGCACTTCAGCAGCACATATACTAAAATTGGAACAATACAGAGAAGATTAGCCTGGCCCCTGCACAAGGATGACACACAAATTCGTGAAGCATTCCATATTAAAAAAAAAAAAAAAAAAGGCAACAACAACAACACTTGGCTGCTAACCAAAAAATCAGCAGTTTGAAATCACCAGCCACTCTGCAGGAGAAAGACGTGTCTGCTTCTATAAAGATTACAGCTTTGGAACCCTATGGTGCAGGTCTCTGTCCTATAGGGCCACTATGAGTCAAAATTGACTCAACAGTAGTGGGTCTGGGTTTTCTTTTATCACTGTGTGTATACAGAAACAAAAATGAAATTATTCCTTCTTTCTCCTGCTGCTAGCCCACTCCTGCCTTACTCCCACACTAGCCTGTATCTGAATGCTCTGCTGCAGATAAAAGCAGGCTACAGACAAATGCTAAGTAGCCACATGGACAAAATTGCAAACACAGGCCTACCGAGAAACAGGACTGTGGCATTTCCCACTCCCATCAGCCGTACCACTTCTGAGCCATTATGTCTGCTTTTCATAATTTTTCTGTCTCCTTCCCATCCAGCTGCCAGTAGCCATCTGTGAAACTGCCTTCAAAAGTTCAGGCTCACCAACATTTATCCCAACTAATTGCTACATTTACAGGTTAAACCACAAGTCAGTTTTTTGTACTGTAGTGGCTTGCGTATTTGCTGGGTTGCTGGAAGCCATGGCACTGGTATTTCAAATATCAGCAGGGTTACCCAGGGTAGACAGATTTCAGTAGAGCTTCCAGACTAAGACAGAGAAGAAAGAAAGGCCTTGTAATCTACTTCTGAAAGTTAGCCAATGACAACCTTAGGGATCACAACAGAACATTGTCTGACTCGTTTGCTTGGATACGTCATCAGGATGGATCAGTTGTTGGCGGAGGACATCGTGTTTGGTGAAGCAGAGCACCAGCAAGGGCTAGGGAGACTGCTGGTGAGATGGAGTGTCACAAGAGCCACAACAGTAACCTCAAAAATGCTGGCAAAGGTGAGGATGACATAAGGAGCTCTGGTGGCACAGTGCCTAAGTCGTTTGCCTGCTAACCAGAAAGTTGGTGGTTCAAACCCACCAGCAGCTCCATGGAAGGAAGTTGAGGCAATCTACTTCCGTAAAAATTTACCACCTTAGAAACCCAAGTAGGGGTTGCTATGAGGATGACACAGGACTGGAAAATGTTTTCTTGTTATAAATAAAGTCACCACGCACTGAAGTCAACTCGATGGTAGCTGTCTTTCTGTAGGTTAAAAGACCATCTGACTAAGCTTGTTAAACTTGTGGGCAAAATCAGGGTTCATATGTTAATTGCTGTGGGGCTTCTCCTATGAGAAGTGCACGAGCTTCAGCGCCAGCTATTAGTCACATCACCTCCGGCTTCCCAGAAACCACTTTTGCTTCCCTCCTTGCCCAAGGTACACTATGAACTAGTACCAGAGCAGGGCTGGTTCTCAGTTGTGTTCTGTATAGGTGAGGTGGCTAGGTAACTGAAGGCCAAGACCCTTCTAGTTCAGGGGTTTCCTTCCACTATTTAAAGCATAGTCATTTTCAGACAATGTAATGCTGCTAGGCGGGTGGTAGTGGGAAAGCCAGGATGGAGTAGGGCTGCAAGCAGGTTGGGTCTGTTCCTAACACGCCAACTTCAGTCACAGCTGTGTGTCTTCTCTGTTTTACAGATTTATCTGTAAATTGAGCCTCAAAGTACTATTCTAGCTACCTCCTCTGACCCTTCTACCCCTCTGGGAAGTAGGAGGAACAGAAGAATCATTTCATGGATGTGGACTCTGAGGCCCAACGATCCAGGGATCTGCCAGATAAATAGAGAAAAAAATGTAGTACAGCCAGCCTGTCAGTTTAATTCCAGATGTGTGACCTTGGGCAAGTTACTTAAATTCACTGTGCCAATATTTCTTCATCTGAATAACAGGGATAACAATAGCATCTACTTCATAGGTTGCTGTGAGGATTGCTGTTGTTAACTGCCATAGAGGTGGCTCCTGGCTTATGACGACCCCATGAAGAATAAAATGAAACACTGCCCAGTCCTATACCATCTCCATCATCGGCTGTGGCTCAGACTGCTGTAACCATAGGGCTTTCACTGGCTCATTTTTGAAAGTAGATTGCCAGGCCTTTCTTCCTAGTTCATCTTAGTCTGGAAACTCCACTGAAACCTGTTCAGCATCATAGCAACACATAAGCCTCCACTGACAGATGAGTGGTAGCTGTACTTGAGGTGCACTATCTGGGAAGCAAACTCTGGTCCCCTACACGGAAGGCAAGAATCCTACCATTGAAGTACTATTGCCTTGTTATGAGGATTACCATAGTGCATACAAACACATGCACTATACTGTTTTTTGCAAACTGTATAACCCCTTCATACATTAGTTTCCTGTGCACGCTATGTGTGTTATATGCACGGGCAGTGTTGTTTATGTGGGCATGTTATATATGAAAAATGAGGTAGATAAGTTAATATAGTCACAATCCTGAGAACAGCACCTGGCACATCGTTAGTGCTAAGTGAATGTTAGTTGTCATCACAGCTGGGCTGGCCTGAGCTGAGTATCCACAGAAGTGTTAGAATTCAGAGCTCTAGGAGCAGGTGATGCTGACAGTGACTTTAGGGGTGTCTGCCCAAGCTCAATGTGAGAGGCTCCCACTGGCCACTTCTCCCTCCCTCCCCACTCTGGCCTTTCTTGAGGAAGCTGCAACCTCACCCAGCCCAGGGAGCAGCCACGGAGGACAGGGGCACCTGGAGGCCACAATGCCCACAGCAGCTCAGAGATGAGGCAAGCACTGTGTGGGCGGGATGCCACAACTCAGGAAGCTACCACTGAAGGGCTGGGTTCTTACTGTTTCTGCTGCTACCACACCCTGCTTCCTTATGTCCCTTCCCCCTCCTCCTTCCTCCTACCCAGATCCTGCCATGGGGGCTGCTCCTTGCCCCAGCTCTGCCCCAGGGAAGACCAGCCCCGGGGCTCTGGGCAGGAACAGAACAGTCTGGGTCTCCTGGCCTGGCCTGGTCTACAGAACAGCCTGGATTTCCAGGCTCTACCCCTTTCCCCAATTTGCATCCCAAGTGAGGGCAGTGATGTGGTAACTCCCCACTTTGAGGCTCCAGCTGCCATCCAGGTAGTGAGCACCCTGGTGCTCAGCATGAGCCCAGCCAAGTCTGCCTCTGCCAGCTCCTTTGAGCTGGTCCTTGCTCCTCTTTGTGGAGCTGGAGAAACAAAGGCCCAGAGAGGGGCAGGGCATCCCCAGGCTGGGCCTTTGCCCATTGTGTGGTCAGGGAAGGCAAGACACTCACATGCTGGCCACAGGCCCTGAGCAGAGCATAGCTCAGAAGGGAAGGAAGGCAGGCCTGGCTCATTAGCTCTTATCCTTCTGGCTGCTAGCTCCAGGAAAGGGCCTGGGGAGCGCTAGGCTGTTGGCTCGGGCTGAGCCTGCTGAGCCCAGGGCCAGAGAGCCCTCTGCAAGGCTGGAGAGAGTGTCATGATGACAGCCATTCTCCCAGCCAAGAGACGTCTTTGTTTTTCCCCAAGAGCCTCTGGAAACAGCCAGAGCTTAAGGAGCAGAGGGAATGGGTAAAGGACAATTACGGGTGGATGCTGAAAGGCTCTGGGATCCAAATTGTACTTGTTAGCCACGAGACCTGGGCCAAGTCATTTTACCTCCATGAGACAGCCAATTATTTCCAGGGGAGGGGAGGACTTCTTAGTCCTGTGCTGGATTTAAGACGATGAACAAGGAATTGTCCAGACTGCCTGCTACCTGGAAGGACTCCCAAGGTCTCCAAGGGGAGGGAAAGAGAATTACCTACCGTTTGGTGTGCCACCAAGATGCTGGGGGCTTTAGTACATGAAATCACCTCATTCATTTGGTATTTTTATTATTTCTCTCCACTATATAGATAGGGAAGCTTAGACACCTACAATGCCTTGCCAAGACTGTAAGTAGCAGAGCCAAGATATGAACCCAAGTTTATCTAGTCCCCAAACTTGAGACCCTCTCCTCCACTCCACACAGCCTCCTCAAGCCCCCACCCACATGTTAGACTCTTCTAAAAAGATCCTGCTATAGAGAAATCATCCCTGGAGGTGCAGAGGACATCCCTTGACCACTGTGGTGTACTTTACAGAGAAGTCAATACCCCCTTCACCTACCAATTCAGAAGGGAAGGTGGCCCAGGCTATCTCTATGACAGTGAAAATCACACATCAATCACTACTTTTATAAGACAAGCGCCCTCTGAGAGCCATATCCCCTTGAACTTCCATGGACTATTTCAGCTTCCCTGGAGCTCATTCCAGTCTCTCAATCCTCCCCCGACACCCCTCATTCACTGCCTTCACTCACCCAAAAGGCGTCTCTGAACTGCAGTTGGGGCATCATCCTTGGGCGTCTGCTGTGGCAAAGCACACTCTCTTGCCCCAGGCAGGACGGTCTGAGGGCCAAGAGCCAGGAGCACTGTCCAGTGCCCAGTGCCGGCAGGGCTGGCCCAGGCCACCCCCTCCCTGGCCGGCGCCGTCTGCAGTAGCTCAGAAGACAGCTACAAGCCAGAGCTGCTGAAGGGAGGAAAAGGGCTCAACCTGTTTTGTTTGGGGCTAGAATCTGCAGTAAAATGAGGAAGGAGCAGTGCCCAGTGATGGAGGGCGGGCCCAAGGGTCCAGCCCAGCCCCAGTCCAGCCCCACAGGTGATGGAGAACACAGTCCGAATCCAGGGCAAGGAGAGGAGATGCCAGCCCCAGGCAAGAAGCAGCAGCTTGCAAGAGAGGCAGGCTGGCATGCAGGCCAAGCAGGCAGGCAGCCTGAGGACTGCACAGGAAGGTTTGTGCAACCTCCCCCGGGGCAGGCGCTGGGGCCCTCTTCCACAGGAAGTGGAACGGTGTGCTCCCCTGTGCAGCCCTGCCTGCCACTTGCCACCCTCCTGGCCTGCCTCTGTGTGCACCCTTCCAATACCCTGGGGCCTTTGATTGTAGCCCCACACTGGGGATGTCTCAGCCTAAAAAGGGACTGGGACATTTTTGAAGGCCATACATTTAGGGAGCTTGTTGTTGTTGTTAGGCGCCGTCGAGTCGATTTTCGACTCATAGCGACCCCATGTTTCAGAGTAGAACTGCCCCATAGGGTTTTCTAGGCTATGATCTTTACAGGAGCGTATTGCCAGGTCTTTCTTCCGAGAAGCCACTGGTTGAATTTGAACTGCCAATTTTTCGGTTAGTAGCCAAATGCTTAACCGTTGCTTTACCAGGGCTCCTTTAAGGGACTTGGGGCCCAGTAAAGGTGTGGGTAATGAGGGCCCAGGAACTTCATGTTCTGTCTCCCACTAGCCCAGACCCACTCCCAGCCATGCTGGACAGAGATGCTAAACTCTTCACTCCTCACCCAGAATCTATTTGGGAAGGGCTCACCTAGACATAGGACATCTAACCTTCATCAAACTCTGGCTGCTCTGTCCTTCAGGAGCTCATGGTCTGTGGGCAGACACAGCTGTGATCTGAGGGGCTGTAGGAGAACAGAGGTGGGGGTGAATGGACATCTAGCCAAGGAAGGGTAGCCTGCGACCTTAAAGGTGCTGCCTCCAAATCTCCAGATTAGACACTCTCTGAGCCAGGGAGGCCTGCTCTAAAGACGGACACTTCAGGTTCTATGAACATGGTTGAACCAAGAGAGAGACAGATGTGGAAGGAAGAATTGGACAATCTACTTCCATAAAGGTTTACCTCCTTGAAACCCTATGGGGGTTGCTATGAGTCAGAATTGACTCGACAGCAGTGGTGTTTTTTTAAAAAAAAAAAAAAACCCAAAACTGTGAGATAATAAATTTCTGTTTGTTAAAACCAAAAAAAAAAAAAAAGAGAGAGAGACAGACAGACAGACAGAGGAGGGTGTTTGAAAACCCACATTGAAGCCTGGGTTTTTGTTTGGTCTTGGAATACCCTTTAGTAGCCAAGGAACCTCAATCAACCCTCCAACACTCTTTTGAAAGGAGATGGTGTTGAGAACATTTATAGAATCCCTGACTTGGTTGGGCAGGTGCTGGAGGTACTGTCTTGGGAAGAGCCCTGGGCTAGAACCCTAGATGCAGCCCTGAAGAGGTAGGTTCTGCCTACTCAGCAGAAGATGCCTTCAGGACAGGCTGGCAAAAACAGATGAGTCAGGAATGGCCCACAAATCACCACCCTGGCTGATGTCCCCCTTCCAACTGACAGGAGTGATAAGATAGATAAGAGCTGCAGCAGAAGGTTTGCCAAACTCCCAAGTGCCAGTTATACGTGCCCAGGGTCTAGAGAGATGGAGCCAACCCAGGCTTCTGAAATAGACACCCAAGAGAGAATACATGACTCTTCAAGTATTTTTCTGACCATAAATAATTTTAATTCAAAAAGAGAGACAGAGAGAGAACACATGGGGAAGAATTGCAGAACAGTGGGGCTGGAGCTGCTATGCTGCTTCTAGAAGTCCCCCACCTCCAGACTCCTGTGGTGTAAGCTAGTGGTAAGGCTCCTGAAGTCAGGTTTTCTATTGCTTGTAACTGATGTAAAATATCACCTTAGACCCCAAACACCATATGCTATGGCTGTACTTCTCATCTCAATGGTTTCACCACCTCCAGTAGCACTGACTCAACCTCACTGGGCTCAGTCTTTCCATCTGTTAAATGGTGTGATGCCTCTAGTTCTGGAAGGAGACTGGAGGCCCCTGTTAATAGAAGACCCCTACCCTCTTATTGGTAGAAAACTTTACCAGCAGGCTCCCTTCCATTCCTCTTCAAGTCACCTCCTATCAAGAATTTCGGGCCTCTTACCTCTCCCTAAAAACCCCTTTCCCAAGCCTATCTCCACACCTTTGGCCCATTGTAACCCTGCCTTCCTTCTGGCATGCCTTCCTTGATCTTCCTCACCTAGATAAATCCTTCCATCCCTCAAGGCCCAGTTCAGGGCTCCTATACATAAAGTCTTCCTTTCCCAATTGCTTTGGTCCACTCAGGACAGCCCTGGATGGATGGCCATACTGGCTATGGGTTGGATCAGTTGGGGAAGGAAGTAATGGGAGGAACATCTGGAAAGACTCTAAAGTTCTCTGCTAGAGAGAGGTCTTCCTCCTCCCTCTTCCCCACTCTACTCTTCTGCTGGTACCAAGGCTTTAGAGCTCTTACTAAATACATCATTAAGCTTTTCATATATCCTTACCCACTTCTATGGATACATACTATTATCATCCCTATTTTACATATGAGGAAATTAGTCATTAAAGAGTCTATGCAACTCACCCAAGGCCTCACAGACAGTAAGCAAGAGTATTGGGCTTTGATTCCATGGATGCCTGACACCAAAGCGCATGATTTTAACCAACACAGTTATTTTCTTATGAAAAGCTCTCTGTTACCAAAGAGTTTCATTCTTCCTTTCTCTAGCTCTACCTCCGGAACCTCTCACTCCAACTGATAGATGGGAAACTTGAGCCCTGGGAGGCTGTTGAGGTTGTGGGTGCTATTGGGATGAGAGTCCAACACTTGGTCTTCTGAGTTCACTGTGAAATCTGTATTAGTTGAGGATGCTTTTGGCTGCAGGGAACATAAAACCAGAAGGTTTGATATTGAAGGTCTGACACTGAGGAAGAGTATGAGCTCTCACATTAGGGGTCTGGAGGCAGGATGGCTTCCATGTGTGGTAAGTTAGGGCTCCTGCTCAGTTTCTCTGCAATTCTCCTCCATTTTCTGTCTTCCTCCCTGGCTGGTACCCAAGGAGCTGTGGTAGCTCCAGGCTCCAATTCCAGACACAACTGCATCCAGAGGGGAAAAAGGCAGATTCTTGGGTCTCATTTTCTCCAGATTCCCCATAAGCCTCCCAGGAGACCACCCCTCATGTTTCATTGGCTATAAGTGGGTCACATACTTCCTCCTCATTGGCCACGGCAATGGGATCCCCTGACTAAGGTGTTATAGATGTTGAGAGTAAACCATTGTGACCACAACATCCTTTTCCTCAAGTCCACAAACTCTATTGGGCACCAACTCGTGCCAGGCCCTGCTAGGAGTGTGACCCAGAGAAGGGCTGACCTGGTCCCTGCCCTGAGGGGCCCACAGACTGATAAATTCTAAGACAATCTTTCCAAGTGAGGAGTGGCTTGGAGGAGGGAGAGTAAAGGAGGGTGTTGTGATAACTCTGACAGAGGCCTGGATGGGGCAATTGGGGTGGGCAGATGGATTGGCGGGATGTTAGTAAGGTGGAAGTGCAGAACTAAGACATCTTAGTGTCTCCTCAGAAAAGAGAACTATTCTCAGGCCTCCTTCCCTCCCTCGCCAGCTGCTCACAGCTACCTCAGGCTGCCCAGCCCCCAGAGGAGGTGAATTGGGTCCTGAAAAGTCACTGCTTTTTAGTGACTGTTCCAGATGCTTCAAAACATGATTTGCCTTGAAGTCTGGGTGCTGTGCCTCAGGCCAGCCCACTGTGGAGTGTGTGGTGGGGGTTGGGGTGTTCCCCAATCGGACAGAGACCCATCCTGTTTTGCATTTGAACACATCTGCTTGAAGAATGTAAGAAGTAGTAGGTCCAAGGATTCAGAATAAAATGCAAAATCAGTTGTTACAACATCCAGTGTCATAGCCAGCTGCCAGACAGGGCTCAGACAGCTGTCTGGAGCCATTCCATCCTTTCCTGCCATATCCACGACAATAATGCTACTTGTGGTGGTTATGTTTGTGTGTCAACTTGGCTGGGCCTGGTTAAGTGGCTGGGCAGCTGATGGTAGTATTTCCCATGATGAGACTGGCAATCAGCTCCATGGTGGGATCTACCACAAGCAGCTGAGTAGCTGCCTTTGGGATGTGGTCTGCTTCCTGTATATAAGGAGAAGCCTTAGGGATGGTAGCTAGCCTATATGGCATGCTTGGACCCTGCATGTAGCCATGTCATTGCTCAGCAGCCTGCTATGCTCTGCCGACCTTGGGACTTACAATGGACTTAAGTTAATGGCCTGCCATGTGGTTTGGTAACAACAGGACCGTGCCTTTTTCCTTGTCAACCTTGGGGCTTCTCAGCCTCAGCAGCCAATAGCTGTCTAGGTAAAGAAACACCTCTAGCTCCAGTGGGCCGGGAGGAGAAGGCAGAGCTGGACCCCAGGGTTGAGGGGCTTTCACCCAGCCCCTAGAGCCTGGCACTTGAACTTGGACTTAAAGCCTCCAAATTGTAAGAATAAACTCCTGTTTGTTAAGGCCATCCCATTTGTGGTATATTCTTGTCAGAACGGCACTAGGTAACCAGAATACTACTAAAAAAAAAAAAAAAAAATTGCCATGGAGTCAACCCTGACTCATGGTGTCCCTGTGCGTCAAAGGAGAACTATGCCCCATAGGATTTTCAATGGCTCATGTTTTTTGGAAGTAGATCCACAGGCCTTTCTTCCACAGGCACCTCTGGGTGGAATCAAACCTCCAGCCTTTTGGTTAGCAGCTGACCATGTTAACTGCTTGCACCACCAAGGAACCCCTAAATATTAGCCACCACTTAATGGGTATTAGTACCTGCTGGCCTGCATGTATTTTATGTACTAGATCACATTCGTTGCTCATTACCGGGACCAGCTGATATTTTGCAGGGACTCAGTGCATAGTGAAAATGTGGAGCCTTGTATTCAAAAAGCAGGAAAAGAATTGTCATTAAAGGTACTAAAATATAAAACTTTTTCTTTTTTCCCATGGTCTCTCTCTTGACTTGTCATGGCATTTGACTGCTAACCAGAAGGCTGGCGGTTCAAATCCACCAGCCACTCCTGGGAAGGAAGGCTGGGCAATCCACTTCCGTAATGATACCACCTCGGAAACCCAAGGAGGGGTTGCTAGGAGTTGGGTCTGACTTGACAGCAGTGGCTTGCTTTGTTTATTTAATGCTGTGCTCCCTTGGGCGTGTGGATACTTGAGCACCTACCTCCCTTACCTTGAGACTTGGGGCATGCACAACACATCAGCTGCAGATTCCCCTTCTACTAGCCACCAGGGGAAGACATTTCCCTTTAGTCTACAGTGAACAGTGATCCCCAAGGATATGGTAACCTCCACCCCAGGAGTGCTAGGTACCTGGATTGGGAATAGACTACAGACTCCCCCCACTAGTCACTCCACTGAATGCACTAGCCCAGAGCACAGACGGTGATCACCATGACCAGCTCTGAGATGCCACAAGGCACTAGTGCCAGATCCTGACCTTTCCTCATCTGCCCCCAGGTAAATGCTGGGGCAGAAGTGGTTCATTGGCAGGGGCTGAGAGAAGAAGATTGAGCAGGGCCAGGAGTGGGTGGCTGAGAACCTGCTTGGGAAGGTAGTGGGAAGAGGAGCACCACATAAGCTGAGGCTCCAAGCCCCCAGTCTATTTTCCATTGTCCCACTGGACTTCACTTACAAAACATAGATCCAAGGATAAAATTATTATTAATTTCAAGGCGTGACCTCAGAGCATTAAACTCAAGTACAAGGCACTTCTGAGCTCAGGACTCTGTACAAATGCACTCATTGCACATCTATGAAACCAGCACTTTGCTATGGTTTTCCGTTGTTTTCCGAATAATAATTGTTGTCCCTCCATAGCATATAGACCTTGTATGATTTGGCCCTAGCCTACTCTTCAACCTCATCTCATATTAGTCTCCTCTCAATTTCTGGTACTGCTTCCTGAGTCTTCCTGTAATGCCTCCAGCTCACCTCAGACTCTTCTACCTCATGGCCTTTGTACATACTCTCCCTACTGTCTGGAAGGTTCTATCTGCTCCAGCCCCACACTGGCCTGCCTAACTTCCCCTCATCCCTCAGCTCTCTTATCAAATTCCAGCTCTTTAGGAAAGCCTTCCTTGCCTTCTCAGACTAGACCAAGGTCACTGCACACACACTTAGCACTCTTTTTCCATGATGAATCTATTATAATTGTAAGTACTCATTTCAGTTTTTATTGGTTGATGTCTGCTCTCTATTATACTTTAAGATCCACAAGAGCAGAGACTGAGTTTGCTTTTGATACTCCCAAGGAACACTGGTGGCGTAGTGCCTAAGGCATTTGACTGCTAACCAGAGGGGTGGCAGTTCAAACCCACCAGCCACTCCATGGAAGGAAGACTGAGCAAAATACTTCCATAAAGATTTACTGCCTCAGAAACCCAAAAGGGGTCATTATGAGTCAGAATAAACTCAATGACAATGAGTGAGTGAGTGAGAGATACTCCCAACTCCCAGCACAGTTTTGACATATGTTGTTGTTGTTATGTGCTGTCGAGTTGGACCCAACTCAGCAACCCCTCCTTGGGTTTCTGAGGCAGTATCACTATGGAAGTAGATTGCCCAACCTTCCTTCCGAGGAGTGGCTGGTGGGTTTGAACCGCCAGCCTCCTAGTTAGCAGTCAAGTGCCTTAGGCACTACAGTACCAGAGCACATAGTCAAAATGAAGTAAGTGGCTCTGTTTTATGGATGAGGAATCCGAGGCTCAGAGAGAGCATCATTTAGCCAATGAATAGCAAATGACCTACAGTGCCACACATCCCTCCATCTCCCTTTCTTTGTCCTGTCCCCACTATGTGCTCCTGCTATCCCATTCAAGACATTTTCCTTCCTTAGTCCCACCCTCTAATCTTAACCTCTGAGCCCAAATGGTAGCCTTATGTCTCATTTAATCCTCATAACAGCCATGTGAGATATGATCTCCATGTAACAGAAAAGAAAACTGAGGCTCAGAGAGATCAGTTATCTTGTCAGAGTTCCATAGCTAAGTGGTGTCTTCCCTTTCCGGAATGTGGGGCTGGAGGTGAAGTGGACAGGCAGGGCCTGAGGCAGAAGCAGGGGCAGGAAAGGCAGGAAAGGAAGTCCCCCGCTGAGGAGGAAGTGCAGAAACTAGGGGCCTTGTGGGTGTGGGGCACCCTCAGAAAGAGGCTCTGCTCCACATCTGACAACAGGAAACATCCTTGCCACAGAGTCCTCTATGGGCACTAAGGGCTACACCAGTGGCATCACCAGGGTTGGTGTCACCCAGTGTGGTGAATCATAGTGTCAGCCTCCTAAGTACCTCCTCCCATACCAGATCATACAGAATCCTTAGTAATATTTATTATCAATTTTAATAATATGTGATATAGTTGTAACTTCTTAAATATAACATTTCTTAGATTATATGGATATTAATGACAAAATTGTTTTGTAAAAATCTTTCTACATTGAATTACATTATGAGTTGCAACATTATTAGTAACTGGGTGGAAGTCTTTTTAAAATTCTTGTCCTTTTATTTTAACTACTACTTCATTCTCAAGAAAGTTTTTGATAGAGGTTCACAAATACTGCTTACCACAATATTGTAGCTAAAACACCAGAAAAGTTGACAAAATCAGTGACTATAAAAATATCAGTTGGTAGCAAGAAAGAAACAGCACATGCTTGTAGCAGGTACAGGCAAAATCAGGGGATTTGAAGCATCATTGTAACTGAGAAATAATGACAGCTCTGACCGGAGCACATTAGAATGTTCACAAAGTAAATTAGCATAGAGTTTTAGCCTTATACGTGTATTGATACATGTAAGAACTTATAAGGAGCTCTGGTAGCAAAGTGGTTAAAGCATTTGACTGCTGAAAGTTTAGCAGATTGAACCCACCAGTCACTCCGCAGGAGAAAGATGAGGCAATCTGTTTCTGTAAAGATTTACAGCATTGGAAACCTTATGGGGCAGTTCTACTGTGTACTATATGGTTGCTATGAGTTGGAATCTGCTCGACGGCAGTGGGTTTGGGTTAAACTGGGCTTATGAAAAATGTTTCTGTTGCTATAATTAACTAACTAGAGGAATATTTTTATTTAAAAAATAAAGAGACTGCACAAAAAATGTATAGGCAGTCATTTTGGTGTCACTCCCTCTGACCATCCTGCGGTGTAGTCCAGACCCCCGCACTATCCTAGTGATACCACTGGGCAATACCCTCAGCCCCTCAGTAGGTGATTTAGATTCTGTTTTTCAGTTTGCCCCAAAGTAGTGGCAAAAAATAAGGCTTCTTCCCACTCACCTAGCACTTCTGAGTTGACAAGGAGCTTTCAGATTTACTAATTTGCAGCCACAAGAGTGTTACTCTGATTTTCCAAGCTTGGAGGTCTTCAGAAGCTGGATGCTGGCCAGCACAATAAGGGAACCAAGGAAGGCCGAGTAATGAGATGGCTGGAGCTCTGGGGAGCGCCAAGGATCACCCGCCCCCAGCTGGCCAGTCATTTTTCAAGTGAGAGGAAGGGTACCCAGCAGAACTTCTTGTGGAACTTTGTGAAAAAACCATCAACCTACTGACTTAGAAAGTTGGGTTGGGGCCAGGGAATCTGTGCATTTTTTAGGCTTCATCAGTAAATCAGACGTGAATGCTTGGATCAGAACTCCTGCTATTGTCTTAAACCCAAAACAAAACAAAACAAACCCACTGCCAGTTGAGTGATCCGATAGGACAGAGTAAAACTGCTCCATGGGGTTTCCTAGGCTGTAATCTTTACCATAGCAGACTGCCACATCTTTCTCCTGCATAGCAGATGGTGGTTTTGAACTGCTGACCTTTCGGTTAGTAGCTAAGCACTTAACCACTGAGCCATCAAGGTTCTTTCCTATTGTCTTATTGCTTCATTTTACAGATGGGAAGCTGAGCCCAGATGGATGGGGTGACTGCCTTCACTGTGGCAGGATAAGCAGGGCTTATACTCCGTCCCTCAAGTATCTCAGGCCCTTTTTAGCCTTGTTTTTATTTTGTTTTCTTTGTTTGTGTTTTTTCCCCCATTTTGGGAACTGCCTCTCAAAAGAGCATCAAAACAGTTTTGCAGCATCTTCTTCCTAGTTGGTTTGGTTTTAATTTAGTCAGAAAATGATTGGTTCACAATGAGGCAAAGGTTTCTGCCCAGTTGGTTTTTAAATAGGAGTCACTGGGTGACACAAACAGTTAAGCCCTGGGCTACTAACCAAAAGATTGGTGGTTCAAATCCACCCAGGTGGACTTCAACGGAAAGGCCTGACAATCTGCCTCCAAAAGGTGACAGCCGTGAAAACCCTATGGAGCAGTTCTCTGAAACACATGGGGTCACCATGACTCAGAATTGATTCTATTGCAACTGGCAGGGCTTTTGGTTTTTAAATAGCACTGAGAACCTGGGAGTCAGAGGAAGGAGACTTTGGCTATGTCTTATCCAGGCTAGAAAATAAAAAAATAGATATCTGAAGAGGGGGCCACACATGCCATTGATGACTTTCTACATCTAGGTGTTGGCATTTCATTGTAAAAAAGACCTCTCTCTTCCTCATTTTTAAATTCTTTATTTATATTAAATTCTTTTCTTTATATTAGTGTGGAGTCAGAATTTTCTATTTCATTCAATAGGTTATAAGCTATTCCAAATCAAACCCATTGCTGTCACGTCAACCCAAACTTATAAGACAGACAGCTACCTCATAGGGTTTCCAAAACTGTAAATATTTACAGAAGCAGACTGCCACATCTTTCTCCCGTGGAGCAGCTGGTGAGTTTGAACTGCCAAACTTTTGATTAGCAGCAGAGCACTTAACCACTGTGCCACCAAGATTCCTTTATAAATCACTACTATTGTTAGCAAACAAAACAATGGGCAAATCTGCTGCAAAAGATCTCTTGAAGGTGTTAAAAAGCAAAGATGTAACTTTGAGGACTAAGGTGCATCTCACACAACCCATAGTATTTTCAGTCATCTCACATGCATTTGAAAGCTGGACAATGAATAAGGAAGAGCAAAGAGGAATTAATGTCTTTGAATACTGGTGTTGGCAAAGAATATTGAATATGCCATGGACTGCCAGCAGAATGAACAAATCTGTCTTGGAAGAAGTACAGCTCCTTAGAAGTGAGGATGGCAAGACATCATCTCACGTTCTTTGGACATGTTATCAGAGAGGACCAGTGCCTGAAGCAAGACATCATGCTTAGAAAAGTAGAGCATCAGTGAAAAAGAGGAAGATCCTGTGTGAAATAGATTGACAATGGGCTGCAACAGTGGACTCACGCATAGCAACGCTTGTGAGGCTGACACAGGACTGGGCAGTGTTTTGTTCTGTTGTACAGAGGATTGTTATGAGTCAGAAGTGATTCAATGGCACCTAACAACAACAACAATTATTTTCATTTATTTTGATGCTCAAATAGTCCCAGATTTGGCCAGTATGAGCCCCTCCAAGGGGCCTTCTGTTTCCTTTTGACAGGGCCCCATCACGGTTTGAGCACTTCCTTACTTTCTGGTACAAGATGTTTCAGGCTTATCTTGTACTTTCCCTGCTTCTGCTCTAGAATCAACTTTTTTGTAAGGATCCCTGGGTGCTTTCAGTGGTGATTCCTAAACTTTCGCTCTTAACTCATTACTTCTTGTCTCCCAGAAATTGTTGAAGTTGACTGAGGAGAGAGCCAAGGTGTTGTATGAGCAGGTAAATGAAGAAATTTAAGGTTATTGCTGACATTGAGTCTCTACAAGTGCCCATGCTTTGATGAAACCTAGAGAAAGATGAATCCGTCACTGTTATAATCCATATAATAATAATAATAAGCATTTTCATTAATTCAACAGGCATTTACTAAGTCTTCACTCTGATTCTAGGCTGGGAGGAAGCAGGGTCAGCTGAGGCAAGCATTTCATGCCAGGCTAAGGGTTTGGACTTCAAGCTAAGGGCACTAGGGAGCCATTGAAGGCTTTATAGCCAGATGGTACCATCTGTCCCTATCCTTTGAAGATACAGGTCATGTCTCTTTCTCAGGCTGCCTTCTCACTTCCTGACTTCAAGGTCTTGTGGCCAAATCACACAGGAACAGGAAAAGAAAGGAAATGGTGTTTTTTGTCTTAAACTCAACTGAAGAATGATCTGACACCCTCACTCAACAGAATGCATATTACCAGGCCCAAGAGCTCGTGCAAGGAGAGGGAGGGAAGTGGTAAGATGTGACAAGGAGGACATTTCAAAACTGCCAGGCCAGAAAACCAGGAACCAGCTGACTCAGAGGATCCAAGTCTCCTGACGAAGTCTCCCTTGGTACAAACACAATGATCTGTTATATGATTTTTCTTCTCTTTTTCCAAAACATCTAAACAAGGCACAAAGTTTCTTTCCTGCATGGCTTCCATGAACAGGTGACTCACTGCCCAAGGTGTGATTCACAGAGATTCATTGTCCAGATCCTCCTTCATCGAAGGGTTGCTGCCCAGCTGAAGGGAATGTAGTCAGCAGACCACCTCCAGCTGTCAGTACCTTCAGCGTCTGCCTCAGCCACAGAGCCTAGTTTGACTGAGGTCATGCCCTTCCTAGGTCAGTCCACATCTGGTGACTGAGTGAGGCAGGGATGCAAAGGCCCAGCCATTTAGACCTCATGCTGGACAACTCTGATGGGTACTTCTTGGTCCAGAGTGACCTGCTGGGTTGGCTGAGACCTCTGAGCCTGCAGCATGGGTTGGCTAGCCCTCTTGTCAATCCTGCTTCCCTCTTGCTTTCATATGTGTTGATCCCTAGTTAACCTCTTGCACCCTAAACTGTCTCAGTGTCTACTACTGCAGGACCCAACCCACAACACAAGGATATCCAGCCAAGTAGACGAAAGTTATTGTTGTTATTTGCTGTAGAATTGGACCTGACTCATAGCAACCCCTCCTTGGGTTTCCAAGGCAGTATCACTACGGAAGTAGATTGCCCCATCTTCCTTCCGAGGGGTGGCTGGTGGGTTTGAACTGCCAGACTTCTGGTTAGCAGTCAAGTGCCTTAGGCACTACGCTACCAGAGATCCTAGCAGACGAATAAAGAGCTAGAAACCAGATCTCTCTCTTCTTTCTAGCCAAGTATGAGCCCGAACCTTCATCTACCAAGGGGGCACCATTTTCCAATCTTTACTAAGTCACAGTGCAGGTGATAGCCCCTTATGTCTCCTAGTCCCTGCCTCAAGGCTCCTCACATGGCACTGCCCACCTCCAAAATCTGCCTCCTACTCTGTCCCCTCCTCCCCCCATTCACTCTGCTCTGTCTGTGGTAACTCCCTCTCTCTAAATAAGCCATTTCCCTCTGATTTTGCCCTTCCCCTTTTCAAAAATCTGCCAGAGAAATCTTCCCCTTATTCCAAGACACTCTGTGCAGTGTTTGAATCCGGTAGAGAAACTATTTAGCAAGTATTTAAACTTACTCAGAAGGACTGATGGGGAGGGGGGCGCACGTGTCATTCATGTCTTTGATACCCAGAATTTCTTCAGGGCATTGCCTGGTCAGAGGGTATCTGAGGTAGAAGGACTCTCAGAGGTTTCTGAAGATGGACAAACCAGTGTCCAGCAAGGGCAAAGTTCTAGTCCAAGATCACGTGCTAAACTAGTCACAAAACCAGAATCAGAGTTCCCTGGTACCTACACCTGGCCTTGGGCACCTGGATTCTCCCTCTATTCTGGTAGTGGACCAGCCCCTCCATTTAGATCTTGTCCCCCTGGTCTTGACTTTTCCTGTGAGCCCCTCAGCACCCTTCCTCTAATCTTCCCACCCTCCTTTCTTTTGTCCTCTCTCAGGCAGCCTGATGATCACTCCTCCTCTGTTCTGGCCTCAGAGCCCTTTGCACACCTTCTCTGACCTTTGGTCAGAAATCCTGGGGCTTCTGGCTTGGTTGGAATAGCGACACAAGCACTTGCTTGGTGGGAGCTGGGACTGAGACCTCACCCTGCAGCATCAGGGTGAATTTATACCAGTCCCAACTGAGGAGTTGTCACACTGTAACAATAAACAATTATTGTGCTCCTACTGTGTGCCAGGCACTGAGCTGTGTACTTTATATTCACTGCCTCTATTGTTATTGTTGTTGTTGTTTGCCGTCGAGTTGGACCTGACTCATAGCAACCACTTCTTGGGTTTCTGAGGCAGTATCACTACGGAAGTAGATTGCCCAACCTTCCTTCCAAGGAGTGGCTGGTGGGTTTGAACCACCAGCCTTCTGGTTAGCAGTCAAGTGCCTTAGGCACTACGCCACCAGAGCTTCTTAAGGATAGTATTAGCACCCCCATCATGCAGATGAGGAAATGAGTCTCAGGAGGGAGAACTGATGAGTCCAGGGTTATGCCATTGGTAAGTGGAGGAGCGAGGGCTTGAATGCAAGTCTGTGTGGTTCAAACGACCCATTCTCACCTTCTGTTTCTAATAATAATCCCAACTCTATACAGACTTAAGGACTGGCCACAACTATGCAGGGTACACCAGGAATATCATTTCAGAAAGTCACTTGGCAGGAAATATTGAGACATTATTGAAGGTTTTAAAAAATGTTGACATACTTTATCCAGGAATTCTATGACTAGAAATCTAGCCCAAGGAAATAAAAAAGAACATGGGAAGTGATTTATGTACAAAGATGTTCATAACAGTATTATTTATAAGAAAAAAATGAAAACCATGTGAATGACCAAGCCCAATTAAATCATGGCATTGATCTCCTGAATATACATTGCAGCCACCGAAAATATTTAGAGTTTAGTAATAACATGGAGGAAGGAATTGTTTATGACATAATGCTAAATTAAAATAGCAGGTTATAAAATTAAACTACAGCTTGATCTCAAACATAAGAACTTCCTCTGCAATTAAGACAAAGAAAAAGGAAATGTGCGTCTTCAGTGGCTCCGCTTCCTCTGTGTTCCCTCTGCTTCACAAACACAACTCCAACAGCATTTTTCACGCTGACGGTGTCTGTTTACGCTGTCTCCCCACTGGATTGTGAGCATTTTGAGTGGGAAGCAGCTAGGTCTTAGTCCTCTCTGATTAAGCAGCATCCAGGGCAGAATCTGGCCCTGAGTGGTTGCTCATTCCATGTCTGTGGCATGAATGAGCAAATGAATGAAAAGAAGGGGCTGGAAGCTTGGGCTCTGTCCTTAAGCCACTCACTTCAAAATCCAAAAACCAAACTCACTGCCATTGAGTCGATTCCAACTCATAGCAACCCCCATTGGATTTCTGAGGCTGTAAATCTTTACAGAAGTAGATTGCCCAATCTTCCTTCTGCGGAGCAGCTGGTGGGTTTGAACCACCAACCTCAGGGCTTATTGACTGGCAGGATCTTAAAGCTTGTCACTCCCTGCCCTGAACCCAAAACCGATCCAGTTCTTTCCCTTTTCTCTCATGATTCTAGCCCAAAGCCTCTGGCAACTCTGTCACCTGAGGAACTGGTCAGCATGTCCCCTGTGCAGTTCAGGATGTCTCTAAGGTGGCAGAGTGAGTAATCACATCAGTCTGTGCCCAGGGCGTGGAACAGGGTACCCGACAGCCATTTGGGGACAGGCACTTTCTATACATCATTTCCTCCAATCCTCACAGCTCTAAAACATGTCCTCCACTAATATTTGCAGAAACTAAGAGTCCGGAGTTGTAATTTGTCTGAGCTCTTACATCTAGTGAATGCCAGAGCTGGAAGTCAAACCTCTGTCTCCAAAACCCACACTCTTGTCTCTGCTGGCTGTTTAAGTGACCTTGGACAAATCTCTTCCCTTGTAGGAGCCTTGATTTTCCCATCTGAACAATGAGCTGCTGCACTCAGAGGGCTCAGCTGTCCCTTTCCACGCCCTGGATCAAACCTCTTCCCCTCTTCCTGTCACTGCAGGCCTGTAAGCTGACGAATGAGATCACGTCCACCTGGCCCCCCACAGGCACCCATGTCTGGAATAGAGCCTCCTGCCCCTCCTCAAACACAGGCAGGAAGCCTAGGGGCACTTGGGCACCTGACCCACATTCTCACAGATGTGTGTGCATGGGGCTGTTGACCATTTCTCTCTGCCTCAGTGCCCCTGAGTTGGTGTCTGAGGTTTGTGGAAGGGAGCTTGTGCTGGCTATAGGGGGAAATGAGGATGCTGTACAAGAAGAAGGAAAGGGGTGCTGAGCTGGGGAAAACCTCCCACAATTCTTTATATCAGTCTCAGCAGAAATCTCTTCTCACTGCTTCCTCTCCTGATCAGTATCTAAAGTAGATCCCTCCCCCATAATTTTCAGCGTCCTCCTTGTTTTCCTCCTTGGCCTTGTTGCAATTTATAAGTTTGCATTTAGAGTCCCTGGGTGGCATGAATGGTTAAGTGCTCGGCTACTAACCAGTTGGCAGTTCCAACCCATCCGGAGGCACCTCAAAGAAAGGCCTGGTGATCTACTTCTGAAAGGTCTCAGCCTTGAAAGCTCTCTGGAGCAGTTCTACTCTGCACACTTACTTGCTTACTTGCTGTTTGTTTCCTCTCCTTCCAGGTCAGCAGGAACACACTTCATTTGTCCACAGTTGTATCCTACAACTAGTCCAATGTCTGACACAGATGTTCAAAGAGTGGCTGTTGAATGAATGAGCGTTATCCTTATACTGGGTTCCCTTTCCCCAGGGAGGGGCCATGCTTATTTTCTAAGGGTCTGCCACCCACCCTCACTTTGGCTGTGACTCCCCCATGAGTCCCTACTTATCTTCCTACTTCCCCACCCCTAATCTCACTGGCCTTTCCCCGAGGCTGTTACTTAAATGTCAGTCATATTCATGAACAAGGACCAGAAGGCAAAGAAAAGCCTTCCTCAACCTCACCCTGCCACTATGTTACCACACAGTGGTGTCTATTATTATACAGAAGTTGTGGTTGTATCTTCCTGTGATAGGGTCATCTTGGGGCCCACTAGGAAAGACCCCACTCCCTTTGTGAGGCCTCTAGATGGAGGTAAGGTGGAAGTAGAGGCCACTTTATGAGGTGGAAGTAGAGAAGACAAGAAATGGAACTGCATAGTCAGGCAGGGTTTGGGGAGAGCTCAGCCTCTTTTGATTTGCATCTGGGAGTCTGGATGAATAAGAAAGGAGCTCTGGTGGTGCAGTGGTTAAGCATTTGGCTGTTAACTGAAAGGTTAGTGGTTCGAACTCACAGATCCTCCACAAGGGAAAGATGTGTTCGTCTGCTTCAGTAAAGATTTGCAGCCTTGGAAACCCTATGGGGCAGTTCTACTCTGTCCTGTAGGATCACTATGAGTCAGAATGTACTCCACAGCAATCAGTTTGGTTTGGGTTTGGATAAATAGGAGGCTTCTCCAGGAGCAAGAGGAGCTCAGGTAGCATCATAGTGCCTAAGGTACTTGACTGCTAACCAGGAGGCTGGTGGTTCAAACCCACCAGCCACTCCTCGGAAGGAAGACGGGGCAATCTACTTCTGTAGTGATACTGCCACTGAAACCCAAGGAGGGGTCGCTATAAGTCGGGTCTGACTTGACGGCACATAACAACAACAACAACCAGGAGCAAGAGAAGAAAGCTGGTTCTATTAGAGCAAGGCAGGAGAGAGCAAAGCTATAGACCTAAGAAGGTTGTCCAGGTTTGGGTTCTCCCTGGGCCAATTTCCCTTCATTCTCCCTAAGCCTTTATCTCTGCCAGTCCCCAGGGAGCTGCCCTTGCTTCTGGCTCAGACTCTCCGATATTGGAGGAGCATTGCCCCCTAGAGGCCTCACAAATCAGCAAGAGCCTTCTAGATGTCCTTTTTGGGTTTGAGGAATCTCATGCCACAGCCAATCTGGTCATTTCTGGATTTTATTTAATGCGAGAAGCTTATGCTTCCTATGGCGACTTCAGTTCAACAGTGAAACTGCTCCCCAGAAGCCCACCCCAGGTACTGCGGCAGATGCAGGGACCAGAGAGGAGCAATCTGACCCTAGGTGTCTCTGCTCAGGGCTTCTGCCCCCAAGTCTTCTCCTCTTTGAGGTAAGGGGTAGCTATCCTCTTACCCTGAGCTGTGTGCAGAAGGAACAGGCTCAGTATCTCACACTTTCCAGAAAAGTTCATTGCAAAGATGTTGAGCTTCTTTTTATTATTATTATTTTCTATTTTTATTGTGATTTGGGTGAAAGTTTACAGAGCAAGTTCATTTTCCATACAGCAGTTCACATATACTTTGTCTCATGACATTGACTGCAATTTCCCGCAATGCAACAGCTCTCCTCCCACTTCCACTTCCTCCCCATAGACACCTCTTCCCTGTGTCCTTCCCTCCTGTGCACAGGAGTGAGTTCAATTCCAGACCTGAAGGGCAGCCTGGGGGCCATAGTCTCAGGGTTTTCACTAGGCTCTATCAGACCAGAAAACCTGGTCCTTTTTTTTTTATTATTATTATTAGGATTTGGGTGAAGATTTACAGAGTAAATTCACTTTTCATACAGCAGTTCACATATACTTTGTCTCATGTCATTGACCAAAATTTACAATGC